>NC_090025.1:73037627-73344710 GCF_037176765.1 Anolis sagrei | reverse complement strand
AGCCATGGGAAACAAAGAAAAATAAATACAGCAGCAACCTTAAGACCATCTGATTTTTATTTTCATATGAGCTTTTGTGGATATAAACCTACTTCACCACTCTGTGCTGCATCCAAAGAAGTAGATTTTCATCCATGAAAGCTCAAAGGTGCTACTATATGGTCCCTTCTACACTGTCATATAAAATCCAGATTATCTGCTTTGAATGGGATTATATGGCAGTGTAGATCCATATAATCCAGTTCAAAGCAGTTATTGTGGATTATCTGCTTTGATAATCTGAATTATCCGCTCTGACTCGCCTTCGGGCTGATATGGGCGGGGTAGAAATAATGCAAATAAATAAATAAAATAAATTATAAGGCTGTATAGAAGGAGCCTGAGTTTGGCATTTGCTCGTACCCCCCAAAGAATGGATAATTTTCTTCTAAAAGCAAAGTATGCAATTGGCCATCCAGTAATATTGCCAAGACGTGCATTATATGAACTGTGGCAGCTGCAAAGTCATTAAGCCGTAACAACATAGAGATTCGTTTCAAAGCTCCGAGCAATTTATGTTTTGATGTTCATAACGTGAGCTCTATATATCAGGCAACAAATAAGCAGAAAATCTTTTGGAGATATGAAATTTATAACCAGAATTTCATGCCCTTGTGGGATATATTAAGTTTACATCTCTAGTTACTGTGACGGATTTTGGAGCCTGACAGACAATCAATTTCAAAGCATCTTTTCAAGCTCAGCCTGAGCATTTGCAACTCATAAGGTCATTCTCTGTGAGCTGTGATGTTCTTTTTGACGGAAGGGGATCTTCCTGAAGATTTAGTAATTGCTTTTATATTGTATAATGGAAAGCTCTTTTGAAAGAATGTTTACTTTCTCAGCTTGATTTCTGGCCATCCAGGACATAGGCTTGTGTCTCCTATAAGTGGTGTCCATACAAATACTTCCTATAGATCTTCTCCATCTTTTCCCAGATAAGCAGCAGCCATATAATGTATTGCATTCCTCTCACCATTTAAGGGTTTAAGCTTGAGTATCTTACCCTTCTTGACTAGAGTTCCCACAGTCTTCTACCAGCATGAGATTGTGCTGGCTGGAAGTTTCTAACGGTTGAGGAGCAAAATTGTAATTTTCCAACTTCTGTGATGAACCAAGTCTTGATACCTAAGTAAATCATATACAATGGAACCTCAACTTAAGAGTGTCCCAACAAAAGAGGGTTTTGAGTGAAGAGCTGTTCATCTTAATCCTGGAAAGAAGTGATGTTGAACAGGACCGTTCTGTGTCAGGTCCTGTTCAACATCTTTATTAATGACTTAGATGAAGGGTTAGAAGGCATGATGATCAAGTTTGCAGACAACACCAAATTTGGGAGGGATAGCTAATACCCCAGAAGACAAGAGCAGAATTGAAAATTATATGAACAGATTAGAGAGATGGGCCAAAACGAACAAAATGAAGTTCAACAGGGACAAAGACAAAATACCCTTCATAGGCAGAAAAAATGAAATGCAAATATACAGAATGGGGGATGCCTGGCTTGAGAGCAGTACGTGTGAAAAAGATATGGGAGTACTTGCAGGCAACAAGTTAAACATGAGGCAACAATGTCATGCTGTGGCAAAAGAGAAAAAAAGCCAATGGGATTTTAGCCTGCATAAATAGGAACATTATTTATTTATTTCGAGCATTTATATCCCATTCTTCTCACCCCCGAAAAAGGACTCAGGGTGGCTTACAACAAGCAGTCATTAGATGTATAGTATCTAGAGCAGGGGTCCTCAAACTAAGGCCCGAAGGCCCTCCAAGGTCATTTACCCGGCCCTCGCTAAGGTCAGCCTAAGTCTGAAAGCACACAACAACAACAATCCTATCTCATCAGCCAAAAGCAGGCCCACACTTCCCACTGAAAAACTAATAAGTCTATATTTGTTAAATTTGTTCTTCATTTTAATTATTGTAATATTTTAAAGTGTTTTTTGCACTACAAATAAGATATGTGCAATGTGCATAGAAATTCACTCACGTTTTTTTTCCAAATTATAATCTGGCCCTCCAACAGTTTGAGGGACTGTGACCTGGCCCTCTATTTAAAAAGTTTGAAGACCCCTGGTCTAGAGTATAGTATCTAGATCCAGGGAAGTCATGCTACCCCTCTATGCTGCCTTGGTCAGACCACACCAGGAATACTGTGTCCAGTTCTGGGCACCACAATTGAAGGGGAATGTTGATAAGCTGGAATGATCAAGGGTCTCGAGAACAATCCTATGAAGAGCGGCTTAAAGAGCCTAAAGAAGAAAAGGCTGAGAGGAGACATGATGACCATGAATAAATATGTGAGGGGAAGTAATAGGGAAGAGGGAGCAAGCTTGTTTTCTGCTTCCCTGGAGACTAGGATGTGGAACAATGGCTTCAAACTACAGGAAAGGAAATTCCACCTGAACATGAGGAAGAACTTCCTAACTGTGAGAGCTGTTCGGCAGTGGAACTCTCTGTCCCGGAGTGTGGTGAAGGTTACATCTTTGGAGGCTTTTAAACAGAGGCTGGATGGCCATCTGTTGGGTGTGCTTTGAAAGTGGTTTTCCTGCTTCTTGGCAGGGAGTTGGATCGGATGGCCCACAAGGTTTCTTCCAACTCTATGATTCTATGATTCTACAATTTAGCCCTTGTTTTGCTTTGACATACAAGCCATGTTTTGAGTTAAGAGCTAGCATGAGAGTACAGGGATTTAGGGCTTCAAGGGAGCAGCCTCTGTGCCTTGTGTTCTTGTGCGTTTTGGAAGATTGCTGTCTGCTTTGGTCTTGTCCGCTTTGAGGACAAGTTGACTTTGTGTGGTTTTGATTCCTGGTATGTTTGGCTTCATGAAGAGAAAGAGGGAGAGACAGCAAGAGAGGGAGGGAGGCTGGAATGAGTACAGTATGAAAAAAATGATGCTTCTGCCTCTTCATTTGTGCTTCCTTGCCACAATTTTGTGCTTCTACCATTTTAAAGTTGATCTTTATTTTTGTATTGTTCCATGTGGATGTGCATTTATACATTATTAATTTATAAAGAACATTTTCTTATTTAAAAACATGTACTAAAAATCAGGATTGGGGGACCTGAACAGATTATTTGCATTTCAGTGGGAAAATTCGCTTTGAGAGAAGAACGATTTGAGCCAAGAGCTCAGTCACGAAACGAATTAACTCAAGGTGTCACTGTACACTGGTGGCATGTTACCGTGTATATCTTCTCACATATTCTCATCGTGAGCAATTTTTAAATGATTTATTGAAAACCATAGTTTTGTATTATAGGAAAGGGAAGGAATGTTGGTTATTTTGTGTGCCAGCTGTGCCCATACCTCAAAAAGCCAGGTCTGACCATTATTATTATTATTATTATTGAATTGATAGGTAAACACAGGAGGGTGGTCCATGGCTTGGTTACCTCCAGAATGGATTGTTGCAATGCACTCTATGTGGGGCTGCTTCTGAAGATGGCTCGGAAACTACAATTTGGAAAGAGTAGCAGCTAAACTATTGACAGAAACCAACTACAGGGAGCCTACTACTCCTTTGTTAAAACAACTACATTGACTGCCTGTGAGTTTCTGGGCCCAGCTCAAAGAGCAGGTTACTACCTAGAATGCCCTACATTGCTTGGGTCAAGCCTATTTGCGTGACCGCGTCTTCCCCTATGACTCTGACGAGGCCCTAAGGGCAGCTGATCCATATGCAACCCAACATAAAGAAGATAGGACATTGATATTATTTTAAAGAGACTATACCAAAATTTACATAATATTGTTTGACTTCACTGTGAAATTGAACAGTACATGTTTATATAACTGCATGCTGAATTCTATTATTGTTTACTTTCTGCCTAAGTGGTACTTGTGTTGTACCACTTATTCAGGAACCCATTTATATTATACAGTCTCTAAGATCTGCCAGGGAGGCTCTCCTCTGTATCCCACCTTTGTCACAAGCATGGCTGGTGGGCATGAGGGAGAGGGCCTTCTCCGTAGTGGTTCCCCAACTCTAGAATGCCCTCCTCAAGGAGATTAGATTGGCCCCCACTTTAACGATCTTCAGGAAGCAGGTGAAAAAATGACTTTGGAAGCAAGTGTTTGAAAAGATTTTAATATGATCAAATTTTTAATTTTTGTTTTTATCAACAAAAGCAGATCTTCTAATGATCTTGTGGCACTATATGTCCTAACTGTTGTAATCGTTTATATACTGTCTGGATTATGTCATGAGTTATAATTAACATGTCTTGTTGGATTTATTTTCTTTGTTTGTTGTGATTTACCCTTTTTATTTGTTTATTTTGATTTAACTTTTTGGAAGTAAGTGTAATAATACTATGTATACTGTTCTTTCTGTTGTAAGCTGACCTGAGTCCCTTGGGGAGAGGGAGCGGGATATAAATAAAGAATTATTATTATTATTATTATTGAATTGATAGGGAAGCACAGGAGGGTTACAAATGGAGACTGTAGGAATAAATAGAGCATTATTATTATTATTATTATTATTATTATTATTATTATTATTGAATTGATAGGGAAGCATAGGAGGGTTACACATAGAGACTGTAGGAATAAATAGAGCATTATTATTGTTATTATTATTATTATTATTATTATTATTATTATTATTATTGAATTGATAGGGAAGCACAGGAGGGTTACACATAGAGACTGTAGGAATAAATAGAGTGTTGTTATTATTATTATTATTTGAAATACAACAAGATGAGCCCACAGCAATTATTATTGAATTGATAGGCAAGCACGAGAGGGTTACAAATGGAGAATGTAGGTACCTTTTGTGTGTGTATGTGAATGAGGCAGAGTAGGTGCAGAACAAAAGTCCTATTTGGAAGGATCCCAGTTCATAGAGAGGATGCAGAGAGAGCTCAAGCTAAATCAGGCAAACGGTTGGTTGGAGCATACGTGCAGTTTCCCACAATTACACAGAAAGGACAGAAATACAGAATAAAATACCGTAGGCAGTGGCATGTTAGGATTGTGTGGAGTGTGCTTAATCAGGAAAAAACAAATATGGTACTAGAGCTGCTTGATTTCAGATGTCGGAGCAAGGGAATAACACAGCCTTCTGATACAGGAAGCACTTTCTGTCTCCAATAACCACGCTTAGCATCTGCTTTGCAAATTCATTAGTGTCAATGGCATTTTTGGACATAGCTGCTGCCGTCATGCCTTTCCAATAACCTTGGTGGTGGCTGCTTTCATCCTCTCTTTGGCATTCTGAATTTCTAAAGGCTGCTTTCTCCATAGGGTCCCTTGGCAGTTTTCTATATTTCTATAGTGCAATGTGGCAAGTTGCATAATACTGCCTGTGTACAATCTACTTAGCAAAGGCATCCAGGCAGGAGCAGTTGCCCTAAATCCTTACAGTGAATCCAGACAGCTTAGCTAATAAAACTACTGGAACAGAAGTAGATAAATCTCTAACCAAAAAGAAACCTGCCCATTTTGTTTACGTTCATTTCATATCAGTCTCGCCTTGCTATTCTTTCTGTCATTCTATCAAATAATTCGTATGATGGACCAAAAAGATGGGATTTTGACCTGCGTCAATAGGAGTATAGTGTCTAGATCCAGGGAAGTCATGCTACCCCTCTATTCTGCCTTGGTGAGACCTGGAATACTGTGTCCAATTCTGGGTACCACAATTGAAGGGAGATGTTGACAAGCTGGAATGTGTCCAGAGGAGGGCGACTAAAATGATCAAGGGTCTGGAGAACAAGCCCTATGAGGAGTGGCTTAAAGAGCTGGACATGTTTAGCCTTCAGAAGAGAAGGCTGAGAGAAGACATGATAGCCATGTATAGATATGTGAGAGGAAGTCATAGGGAGGAGGGATCAAGCTTGTTTTCTGCTTCCTTGGAGACTAGGACTCAGGGCAGTAGCTCCAGATTACAAGAAAGGAGATTCCACCTGTACATGAGAAAGAACTTTCTGACTGTGAGAGCTGTTCAGCAGGGGAACTCTTTGCCCCGGAGTGTGGTGGAGGCTCCTTCTTTGGATGGTTTTAAACAGAAGCTGGATGGCCATCTGTCAGGGGTACTTTGAATGCAATTTTCCTTCTTCTTGGCTGGGGGTTGACTGGATGGCCCATGAGGTCTCTTCCAACTCTGTGATTCTATGATTCTATATGAGAAGCTCAGCTTCTCATTGAACATTGGGAAAACCAAAGTGCTCCTCCAGCACGTACCTGCCAATCCCTCTGCAGTGCCAGAAAAACTGCTCAATAGTGTAACATTAGAAAAACCATGGGATAGCTCCTTAAAGTTTAGCCAAAAATCCACCTTGGATTCACTGTCCCATTGACATGGCATTCATTGTATGCCTTTGTTGGCTTTATAGGAACTTAACAGTTGGGAATGATTTTAAATTTGGAAAGCGGAGTAATTCTCTTGATAATACTTATTGACTTGGGGGCAATTGTCTCCAAGAAATCAAAGTTTCTCAGTTTGTAATGAGTTTACATGTTCAGCAACATTATGCCTAATAGATTCTAATGTTTATTCAGTTGAATAAAAAAGGAGACTAATTCTCAGACATTAATGATGGCAGTTTAACATTTCTGTGCCGTTGCTTAGGGGAAATAAAATCATTCTTTAATTACATACATTGATGTTTTTCACATTCCTTTCGTACCACTTTCGAATAAACTCTAACCACTTTGGGCAAATTATACTGTAAACCCAAAAGGAAATATAGCATGCATTTCAAAACCATCCTTGAAGGACCGGATCCCACCCATAGAGAACTGAACCTCAATTTTGATAATGACATCGCTGCAGCTAGGATGAAATTTGCATTATAGCATTTATTTTGTTTAAAACAGTTTTATAGCTGCAAATATGAGTTGAGCCAAAGGACAGGTAGCGAAGTGAATATAAAGAAGCCAGGACAGGGAAACAGCATGGTTTCACCATTCAAGTGATGATCCAATCCTGCCAATATGCATCCAGGCAAGTTGGCGCTGTTCTACCGGTTTAATGTGGTTCTAGATGTTTCTCAAGTTAGGTATATTGGTTTATTTAAAGTATTTTAATACATGTGGTTCCTATAGGCACCAGAGCACACTTTCAAAACCTAATTTCTTTGTTCACTCTGCATATATATATATAGGTTTGTGTGTTTAGCAGCTGGAGGTTATCTTACAATGATGTCACACCATTTGGCTTATCGTAAGTTCTTTTCTGCACCCAAATATCCCAAACTGTTCCACAGAACAGGCACGTGGATTGGTAATTGTGCATAATTTATAGGTATGGCACCCTCAACATCCAGTTTGAGAGCTGGACCATAAGGAAGTCTGAGTGAAGGAAGATAGACGCTTTTGAACTGTGGTGCTGGAGGAAAATTCTGATAGTGCCTTGAACCGCGAGAAGATCCAACCAGTCCATACTGCAGGAAATAAAGCCCGACTGCTCACTGGAGTGAAGGATAGTAGAGGCAATTATGAAATACTTCTCCATATAATGAGAAGACAGAATAGCTTGGAGAAGACAATGATGCTAGGGAAAATGGAAAGAAAAAGGAAGAGGGCCCGACCAAGGACAAGATGGATGGATGATATCCTTGAAGTGACTGGATTGACTTTGAAGAAGCTGGGGGTGGTGACGGCTGACAGGGAGTTCTGGCGGATATACAGTCATGCAAATGTATACAATTTTTTTTTGCCAGAATTGGGTTTTAAGTGCACCTTTTAAACACGTGCTTTTCAGCTGTCAATGTGATTCAGCCCACATTTTCATGAAACATCATTTAGCTACTACCCCCTTTATCCTGGTTTCTTCCGGGTTTTAGTGCATGTGTAGAAGGGCTCTGAGAAAGGCTGAGACTTTGAGACTAATGGAGACCTGCTGCTTATCTCATTTTCCTTGAGGAAGCTTGGTTTTAAGCTGGGCAAAATGGGTCCAGACACACAGCTTCTCATAACCATCCACGTTGGAGGACCTGGAGATTCCTGGAGAGAACATTTTACATCAAATCTGTTAATAATCAAATTCAAAAAGTCAAAATCACAAATGTGGAAAGACAGCTATACTCTTCGACCTGAGGGAAGGTGCCTTCATGTACAAGATACCCTTTTGCAAGTGTAAGGATGTCAGAATAAATGCTTTCCTTTAAAGATCTCTTTTGCACTCTTCATATGCATTTACTTAGTATGTGAATGTTTTGAGGGCTTCATTCACTGCTGAATGAGTTGAGCAAAGTTTATAGCAATGAAGTAAGCTGAGAAAAAAAAGGGGGGGGGAAGCAGTTGGAAAAGTGGGACAACAGAAAAGTAATTAGGACAGTTCCTATCAAATTGGGACAGTTGGAGAGTAAGCCTTAGACGTCAGAGTCTGTCTGAGTTAATATTACTAGGCCCGCTAGACCAATGGTCTGCTTCGACATAAGGCACCTTTAATTGTTCTCTTGCCTTGCCTTTCTCTGAATGCATGAGGGGGTGACTGCCAATAATGTGATGTGGTTAATTATCCATGCTGAATGACACTTCAATTCTTTGCAGAACTGAAATAGAAGTCAATTATTCCAAAGCAGCACCAGTTCCTAGCCTTCAAACACATCCAAGATAAATGCTTGGCTGGCATGTGATGACTATACAGATTGCAGAGCTAGTTTCCTGTCTGCTTGAAGGCTCCCACCACCTCCACCATTCTGTCGCGGAAAATAAGTTCCCCTCGGTATGGCTCAATAGAAACTGCATATCAGTTCGACAATAGGGTCTAGGAGGAGGCCAGGAGCTTTTGGAAAGTCTTTGTCCTAATGCTTTGCAGTGTGAAAAACACAGCATAGTTTTCTCAAAGCACACTTCTTCTGAATTTAGACTTCTACAACAACTTTGTCAATTGTTTTGTGTGTGTGTGTGTGTGTGTGTGGTAATAAAGTGAGAAAACCAAGAGGCAAAGACTCAAAAATGGTATACGGCTATTTTAACTTGATGACAAATCAGCTGTGATATTATTTATGACACTCCCCAAAGATGCTGGGGTACAGATCCTTCAGTTTCAAGTCAGTATGGTTTGTAGACTAGGGATGATGGGATGTCTACACCAGCACATATAGAATATGCCTGATTGGAGAAGGCTGGCTGATTATACAGTCTGGCCCTGCTTTTTTGACTATAGAGGAACCTTTCTTTATTGCCATAATTAGATCCACAACTGGCCCTAGGTATGGCAGGGCAAAAACATACCTGGGTGTGCTCCAGAATCCTACGATTGGTTGCAAATACTGTATATTGAGGATGTAGGGCACTTCCAGACAGGGCCCAAAATGCGGACCTTGTTGGACTTTTACCGGAGGCATCCAAACGACGCCTTCGGTAAAAGAGAATTAATTCGGGACTAAGCAGGTAAGCCCTGCTTTGTCCTGAATTAATTATATACCCTATTAGACCTGGGCCTTCCTGAAAGATCCAGATCTAATAGGGTATGGAACTTGGGGGGACTGACCCACGGGACTGCTTCCATAGTCCTGGGGTCAGCCCCTACAGCCCATCTCGGGTTTTTGGGCTTCCAAAAGCCCGGAGAACTGAGGAGGGCACCCCTCCAAAAGCCCTTAAAATAGAAGAAAAATTACCATACCACCTCTCTGGCAGACCTCTCACCACATAGAAATGATGTGCCAGGAGAAGTGGGGCTAAATCGCTCCTCCCCCGCCTCCTGTCGCATCATTTCTATGTGCCAGGGGGCCTGCGGGAGAGATGGCATGGTGGCCTGATAAGTTTTAATTTTAATGGATTTGGGGGGGGGGGGGGCGGCGGTGGTTGGGGTGACTCCATGCTTTTCTGGAAGTTACTGGGAGGACATGGGGACACCTAACCGGAAAGCCCGGGCTTTGAGGGGAGGTGTGGAGACAGACATGCGCGCCAAAGCGGGTTTTTAAAACCCACATTGGCACACATTTCTCTGAAGTCTGGAAGTGCCCATAATCTTGTCTCATATAGAAGCTGTCAGTTTAGGAAGCAGTAATGAACAATATTTACATCCTACTGTGGGAATTATGACACCTCCACAGCATAAGCTGGCATTGGCATTTAAAATGTGGAAGACCTTCTCTTTCAGCATTTCATGAGAGATTCTGAGGCAGTGCCATATCTGATTCCAGATTATCTGCTTTGAACTGAATTATATGAGTCTACACTGCCATATAATCCAGTTCAAAGGAGACAATCTAGATTCAGATACTGGATTATATGGCATTGTAGATGGGGCCTGAGAGCATTTTATTGTTGGTATCTCAGAAACATACAGAGAGCTGCTCGTCTTAAAAATGAATGCTCATTTGGATCAATATCGTCTTTTCATGTTCATTCTTTGCCCCAATCCAGAAGATTCAGGTATTGTTCTTTGTCTCCAATTTGCAGGGAGCTAGGCTATGTCCTTCTCCCATACAAAACCTGGCTGCCTGCCCAACTAATTTGACAGAATGGGATGAATTAATTACTTCCATGTAGGAATTGTAAGAATGCCAAATGTGGAGCAGGCTTACTTACTAGTCTTGGAGTTTTCCGGTCTGGGTGTAGCACGTAGTTCACTGATCCTCTTTGCACAGTCAGTGCTTGATATGCATTAATATTGCCCAAAGTCCTGCATGTGGGTATGGATGTGAATGAATACAAACACAATCTTTACATTAATAGCCTCTGTATTCTTTAGTTGGCAGAGAAGACTAAGAATGGAAGCAATTGCTTTAATTCTCTACATTTGTTTTTCTGGGTAATTGCTGAACTTCACTGCACACACTACCCTTTGGATTTTGTTCTATGTAGATGAATAAAATTATACATTATGAAAATGTAGATGAAACATTGATCTAGTTGTTGAAAGTTTTTTTTACAATGAGGGACATGCAACTGTCCTCTCTTCCAATTGAGATAATTGAGTAAATTCACTTTGTACTAATGAACGTTAGCTGAACACAACAGGAGACAATGTGACGAAGAGAGAAAAACTGGAACATTTTAAAACAGCTGAAAAAATAGGATAACAGAGCATTAATTGGATCTGTCCCCGTTCACAAGAGCTGATGGGTATGGAAGTGTGAACACAATTCTCTGCCCTTTACATTTAATTGTCGGAGGTGAGAGCTTCATCCTGTCTCATGCATTTCTATATACACCAGAATTGGTGGAGAAGAAACTGCTCAACAATTGCATAGCATAAATGTACTGGAGAGATAGTGTCAGGGTTATATTAGATTGCACCACTGTGGAACTGACTACAGAACAGGCAGGTGAGCCTAGTACACACCCATTGCACAACAGTGTAGCTACTCCCTATCCAGCATATGAAACCACTTGTATAACTAGATCTACTCCAGTGTGAGTCACCAGCAGGAATGTGGACTAGGTGTTTACATGTATTTCTATGCGTCTTGCAAAAATAAAGTGTCCTGAAATTGGGAGGTTTAAAATTGTATTTAGATCTTAAATATCTTAACAAACAACAGCGCACTCTCTCCGCTCATAACATTGGTGAACTCAATTCAATTAAATTGTTAGGTGAGCATATCCATCTTAAAAGTGATAGTAAAGAAGACAGACAACAGAAGTCGAACCAAATTGGGTTAGATGGGCCTCTAAAAGCTAACTCTGATGTGTAGGTATCAGCTCACATCCATTATTGGGACGGGAAACCTGCTGATGTTTTTCCAGACAAAGGGGACAAAGAGCGAGAGAAAGAAGGGCCAAGTGATTCCTGTGGGTAAAAAGAAAGCAAAAGGCTTGAGTACAGAAGATATAGCAGGTTTTTTTCTTTTAATCATATCAGAAGCGGCTTGAGAAACTGCAAGTCGCTTCTGGTGTGAGAGAATTGGCCGTCTGCAAGGACGTTGGCCAGGGGATGCCCAGATGTTTTACCATCCTTGGGGGAGACTTCTCTCATGTCCCCACATGGGAAGCTGGAGCTGACAGATGGGAGCTCACCCCGTCTTGCAGATTTGAACCGCTGACCTTCAGGTCAGCAGTTCAGCCGACATAAGCAGTAAAAGCACAGCTCAGGCTTTATGTAGGTTTTGCTCTCTCAAGTAATCACTTTATGCAAGCATTGATGTTTCTTTGCCTCCAATACTGCTTTTCTTCTTTTTCCTAGAATGCATTTCAGAATGAGGCAATATAAATGCACATGGCATCATTGTGTAGGATATTCCCAGGAAATGAATGCCAGCTGCCAGTCTCTCTCGCACATTCTATCTCTCCATTGTTTGCCCCCCAAAGGAGAAATTTCTGTTCCCAGTATCTCTGTTCCCACTCATCTAGGAATCCATTCCTTTTCATTTATGCACATGACTTGAGAAAATGCAAACTTGTGTTTATTGCAACCCACATTTTTTTCTACAGAACCTTATGAACAAGAGTCTGTTTTGGGAGGAAGAGTGGAGTTTAACATCAATTTACTGGGGCCAAAGATAAGGCCCTAATTTATGTATGTTTCTTTGAAAAAATGCAATTTCCAATCTGTATTCTAGCCTTTCCTCAAATTTTGGATGTTTACTACTTGTGTCTCCATAAGTAGAGACAGCTGTAGCCTTCCTAAGGCATTTGGTGAATGTTTCCCGTGTTTTATTGTAGTACATTGGAATTATTATTTCCCAGAGCAGCACAGTAACAAAATTACTCACTTTGGCTTGGAGTGAATCCTCCATATAACTCACACAAAAGACAAACATGTATTTCTTCCATAAGGAAGAGTAAGAAGGGGGATTGTGTCGATTAGTGGACATTCTCTTTGTTTGTGGCAACATTTAAGTGGTTTACTGAGTGGCTTTGGACAAGTCACGGTGTCTTAATCTAATCTGCTTTATTGGCTTGTTAGGATCAAATGGGATAATTCTATGAATGTTGCCTTAAGTTTGTAGGAAAAAGTGGTGGATATAAAGGTCCTAAATACATAAGTCTGGATGTTAGCCTTTTATTAAAAAACAAAACAAAACACAACCCCAACTACTGAATTTCTTTTAATTTTCTGTGCATTTTTTCTGGAACTGTTTAATGCTTTGAAAGACAAATAATGTAACAGAATTAGCCTGTAGTGTTTGTATTGTGGGTATTGACCTCTTTCACCGTAAAGCTTGAGTTCAATTTAAGACAAGTGATCCACTGGTATGAGGCACCATAGGCAAGAGAACATCACAAAATAAACTTCACCATATTCTCAGTGGTTCTCAACCTGTGAGTCCCCAAATGTTTTGGCCTTCAACTCCCAGAAATCATAACAGCTGGTAAACTGGCTGGGATTTCTGGGAGTTGTAGGCCAAAACATCTGGGGACTCACAGGTTGAGAACCATTGTCTAGCTTGAAGTTCTTGAAGCGAGTGACTAAGGTCCCTTCTACACCACTGTATAAAATCCACATTATCTGCTTTGAACTGGATTATCTTGAAGTGTAGAAGGGCCCTAAGCCTTAGGAAAGTCATTTCAGAGTTTTAGAAAGCAGCCCTTACTGCTTTCTTACGGTCGCTGCCTACGGTGGGGATGTGGCCGTTTTTGAACTGCAGATTCTCCAGTTCAGCTCGGAAGTTTCAGCACCAACCCTATAAGACGGCACCTGGCCTATAAGATGACCCCCGACTTTTGAGATTTTCCTTGGTTAAAAAGTGCGCATTCAGAAGAAGATCTACAAGCCACTCTAAACACCTTCGCAGAAGCATACACTGAACTTGGCCTGTCACTGAACATCGAGAAAACCAAAGTGCTCTTCCAGCACTCACCAGCCATCCCCTCCTCAATGCCAGAGATACAGCTTAATGGTGTAACATTAGAAAATGTTGACCATTTCCACTACCTTGGCAGCCACCTCTCCACCAAAGTCAACATCGACACCGAAATACAACACCGCCTGAGCTCTGCAAGCGCAGCATTTTCCCGAATGAAGCAGAGAGTGTTTGAGGACCGGGACATCCGTAGGGATACCAAGGTGCTTGTCTATAAAGCTAATGTCCTCCCAACCCTGCTCTATGCCTGAGAAACGTGGACTGTCTACAGATGTCACATGCAACTCCTGGAACGATTCCATCAGCGCTGCCTCCGGAAAATCCTGCAAATCTCTTGGGAAGACAAGCGGACAAACGTCAGCATGCTGGAAGATCAAAACCACCAGCATTGAAGCGATGGTCCTCTGCCATCAACTCCCCTGGGCCGGCCACATTGTCCGGATGCCTGACCACCGTCTCCTAAAGCAGTTGCTTTACTCTGAACTTAAGAACAGAAAACGGAACGTTGGTGGACAGGAAAAGAGATTTAAAGATGGCCTCAAAGCCAACCTTAAAATCTCTGGCATAGACACTGAGAGCTGGGAAGCCCTGGCCCTTGAGCGCTCCAGCTGGAGGTCAGCTGTGACCAGCAGTGCTGCAGAATTCGAGGAGGCACAAGTGGAGGGTGAAAGAGAGAAACGTGCCAGGAGGAAGGCGCGTCTAGCCAACCCCGACCGGGACTGCCTTCCACCTGGAAACCAATGCCTTCACTGTGGGAGAAGATGCGGGTCAAGAATAGGGCTCCACAGCCACCTACGAATCCACAAGGAAACCCATCATGGAAGACCATCTTACTCGTCCAATGAGGGATCGCCTAAGATTAAAAAATAGTCTTATATGCCAGAAAATACAGTAATAAACCTTATTTATATCCCACCACCATCTCCCCAAAGGGGACTTGGGGCGGCTAACATGAGGCCAAGCCCAAAATTACATTACAGCAAAATAAAATACAAGAAGCAAAAATGCCATCAAAATAAATACATGAAATAACAAAATAAAATAAACAGTTTCAAAATAATATGATAGAGAAATAGAACACAGTGGGCGGGCCAAATGTACTAGGAATGAAATTGATAACATTGATAAAACCCTAGATGAGATATGTAGAATGTGTTTCTGAGGGAGAATGGGTTTCTGAGAGAGGAAAACAAAAGGACCAGAACAGTAGAGTTAGGCCTTCCTTAAGGGGCGGGGGGGATTGCCTCATAAGGATGGAGCAGTAGTTGGAATAGACTGCATATGGAAAATATAAATACAGAATGCATAGTAATTATATGTGCGTTTCATGGGAGTCAGTGTGGTGCAGTGATTTGAGCATTAGATTATGACTTTGGAAATTGGGATTCGAATTCCTGCTCAGCCATGGAAACCCACTGGATGAGCTTGGACAAGTTACATTCTCTTTGCCTCATGGGAAAGCAAAGACAAAACCCTCTTTGAACAAACCTTGCCAAGAAAACACTGTGATAGGTTCACTTTAGGGTCTATATAAGTTGGAAACAGCTTGAAGGTACACAATAGTGACACAGCTGTAACTAATTATTTTTTTAAGTTAACTTTCAAAGTTTTTCCTGTAGCCTTCAGAAAACAGTCCCTCAGGGGCCACCGAAAAGGCACGTGGAGGGGGGAATTTGCCACCTGCTGTAACTGCAGCTTCTACTGGGGATTTCAGTATGTTCCTGAGCTTTTATCACTTTGTCTGAGGGCTGTGATCTTCAAGTTGTAATTTAGAAATTTGCCATTTTTCCTGTCACTTTGGGACTGAAGCTGTTTGCAAAGAGACAACTCTGAGACATTCAGCACCTTGGTGGATTAGAGGAACATTTGACTTGGCCAATGACAAAGTTTGCAAGAAAGAAGAATCTAATTTTTTCTTTGAACTGGTGTGGGTGGGGGTTCAAATGGTTCTTGTTCAAACAGATAACTTAATGCAGTTACCTCTGCGTGAGCATTTTGTGTATTCTTCTTATCATTGTGGTTCCTCCTAAAGACATCTGCTTTACTTTACACCTTTGCAAATTGTTTTTGTTCCAGCTAATCCATGTACAACCCACATAGGCAGAGGTTATAGATCTAGAAACCCATGAGTGTGGGCCTTGTAAATGAACCTGGAAACATAAGACTGTAGCAATGGCTATATGCCAAAAGTTGTGCTTACACAGCCTTGGGATTCATTTTACTAAAATTATGTGGTTGAGGCAGACAATATATACTGTATTATGATTGCTCAATATACTTTTAATATCCTTTCCTTTATCTATGAAGAAAGACTCAAGTATGACACAGCTGTGACACAGTTGTCTAGTCCATTTTGGGATAAGTGGAGTCCATATGTATTGGTGTGCAATTTGGGAAAAACCCGTACTGTTTTCAGTGACAATTTTCAACTGCCCCCCATTTTTAGAAAATGGCATTCATTACCTTTTGAAGATCATAACCTTTTGGAAAAGCATGAGTCTGTCTCTGATATGCAAATCCCAAAGTGATGTCACCATGGACTTCCTAATTTATTTCAGTATGGGTGGAAGACATGTGTGCAGAGTTTCTCTCACCACTGATGTGAGCAGGTCATAATGGAAGTCCATTCACATATTGAAGCTCTCAAAAATGCACAAATAGTATTGAAGCAGGATGATTATGATAGGATTATGCAAAGTGCATATGTATTCTTGTATAGATTTATCTCTTCCGGCATCATTTGGGAATGCAAGGTATATTTAGTAGCTTTCCAGCACTTGCTAAATTTTGTCCGATTATCAGGTTAGAGAATGTACAGAGTCAGGAATTGCCAAGTGCATGTTGAATATTCTTGTTTATCACCTTGCATAGCTTCTGGGTTCTTCTATTTGGGACAGTTTGCTTTTTATTGAGCCTGCTGGAAAGGTCTAGATTCTACTCCCTTGTCTTTTCTCACCCTTTTAATTGAGTACAAATGATTTTTTGGACATTTAACTACAGCCTCTTCTACACTGTCCTTATATCTCAAGATCTGATCCCTGGTTATATGCTTTGAACTGGATTATATGAGTATCCACTGCCATATAATCTGGGGTTAGTAAATAATCTGGGATCAGATCCTGGGATACAAGGACATTGTAGCAGTAGGGGCCTTAGTTTATGCACTTGAAATAAGGTGATAATGAAGGGGGAAAGGAGGAAGAGGAGGAAGAAACTTGGGCATTTTCGTCTGAAAAAGTGGGATGACAGGATTAATCAGGCTATGTTTTAAATATGGATGTGTGTGTAGTTCATTTTAAATTAACATTTCAATTAGATAGATTGATTACTTACTGCTTTTGAAAACTTCTGTGCCATATACTGTTTTAACTATATATATGTTTACTTACATTGTGTGCTGCTTTGGATCTCATATTAAGAGAAATCCCAGATAATGTAAGTATACTTTTACTTACATTGTGTGCTGATTTGGGTCTCATTTTGAGAGAAATCCCAGTTTAATGTTTTAATTGCATTGTTCGATGTTTATAATTGTGACAGCACCGGATGGTGCTTGTTGTGAGGCCGCCTTGAGTCCCCTCCCCCCTCAGGGGTGAGAAGGGCGGGTTACAAATGCAGGAAATAAATAAATAAATAAATAAAAATCAAATAAATAAACTCCCAGACTTTTAGATGTACTAGCCATAAAATACCCAGGCAGTGTTAACCCTTTCACCGTCTTAGAAATAACCTCCATTGAGCTTTTGACAACCTACTCCCAGGGAAATCGACATAGTACGTATGAGGAATGTGTGACTTTCAACGTCCTTCCCTGTTGGCATTGCTTCCAGCTACCTTTGGAGGGTTCGAATATTTCAGATTCTGCTGTGCAGAGTAGCAATCTCTTAGCTCAAGACTAAATAATATGATAACTAAACACATTTAAATCTGTTTACTCCTGTATCCACAGGACAGGTATCTGTGGTTTCACTTACCCATGTCTGCCAACAATGTCATATCTAGACATTTTCTAGCTCTTCTAGCATGATGCCATGGTATTCTTGGGCCAGAAGGCTGTCAATAGGGTTCGCTATTATTCATGGTTCTGGATGTCCGCACAAAAACCGGGAACGTACCCTCAGGCATATCAGGATTTTACTGTATTTGATTGAATCTTTCATAGGAGATAATGTTACAAGATACCCCCTACAATTCCTCCCAACCTGTTTTACCAGCAGTTTCATGGACTAGCCAAGTGGATTTATGTTAATTTCCTCATCTGCTGTCCTTTCAGTAGGTGCTCAGATGTGACAGGAAAGCCTGTATGGGTTTGTCTGCCCTTCACATCACTCCGCAGAGGATGAAAGAGTGCCTGTTGGTCGGTGCAACTGATACAAAGCAGGAGCTCGCTGCCTGACTCAGCATAGAGGGACCCCTTCATTGTTAGGATTTTTCACCCAGACTCATGCAAGGTAGGCGGGGAGAAGAATAATGTCTGCCTTTGGCTATTTAGCTTCAAAACAGGGATTGGAACTGATGTTGGCTGAGAAAAATACAAGCTATGGTTAGGTATCATTTTTATCAGTTACACAATGTAACAACATTTGATATTTTTCTGTTTCTGGTTTGAAAGTGTTATTTTCTGTTTAATTGTGCAGTACTTACTTTAAAGGTTGTTGTTATACTCCAGAAACTTCATTTTTGTGAATGGCACAAAATTGTGGAATTGGTTGAGAGTCTACGAGATACTCATGGAAAAATGATAACAAAATGTGCTGCTGGATGTCCCACAAAAACAAAGTTTTCGTAGTTTAATAATTTTTCCCATGTTTTTATGATAGAACCAATTGGGAAATGACACTTATAACCCAGGAATAAAAATCGTGTTACATAGTGTAATCTTGTAGAATACTACAAATAGAGCATTCCTGATTCAAAATTCCAAAATCCAAAATGCTCCAGAATTGTTCACAGATAGTTACAAACTTTATCTCACGCACACAAACTTTATCTCATGCACAAAATTAATAAAACATTGATTTTAAAAAATACCTCCAGGCTATGTGTATAGAGATTGTCTTTTAAATGTACTGTGTTGTTGTTGTTGGTATTGCTGTGCTTAAATTCACTCCTATATTAGGGGAATATGTGCTTTAAGTATGCTATTAGGACACAAGCTTCACAAATCAGAGTGATATTGAAAACAAAAGCGGGTGTGGAATTGGGGAGACTATTGGAGACATCTAATAAAACTTGAAGAACAGGCAGAGTCTTGAGCCACGTTCTAGAATGCTGCAAGATTCTCATCCCTGATATATAAGGTATTATTGTCCTTCAGCGTTGTAGGCAGGTTTGCACCACCTCAAGTCAAGGGCATCTGGTGATTTCCTTGTCAGTAGGATGATATGCTCATCTACACTGACCATTTAATGCAGTTTGAAGCTAGCTTTCCATCTTGTCATATGCCCAAATTTGAATCCTGTTGGGGTGGGGGTGGGGATTGATTTTGTCATTTGGGAGTTGTAGTTCCTGGGATTTGTCGTTCGCATACAATCGGGGAGCGTCCTGGACTCCACAAACAATGGAATTGAGCCAAACTCGGCTCACAGAACTTCCGTGACCAACAGAAAATACTGGGTTTACTGGTCATTGACCTTGAGTTTGGGATTTGTAGACAGCACTGGGACTGTGGCGCAGCTAGCTGGGAGTCAGCTGCATTAAGATCACTACTGACCAAAAGGTCATGAGTTCGAAGCTAGCCCTGGTCGGAGTGAGCTTCCAACCAATTTGTGTAGCTTGCTGTCAACCTTTGCAGCCCGAAAGACAGTTGCATCTGTCAAGTAGGAAATTTAGGTACCACTTATGTGGGGAGGCTAATTTACAATGACATAAAAATCTCCAGCAAGCATGCAAAGAATGAGGAAGTACTTCATTAGTGTCACAAATGGACGTGAAGTGACAGCTCCCCTGGTGGCCAGAATACCCTCATGAAAAAGCTGGAATGTTAAATAGCCTCTGTGTGTCTGTCTATATATGTTGTGTGTCTATGGCATTGAATGTTTGACTTGTATATGTACATTGTAATCCACCCTGAGTCCCCTGCGGGGTGAGAAGGGCAGAATATAAATACTGTACATAAATAAATAAATAAATAAATAAATAAATAAATAAGACAGCTTTAAACTGCCATGAACAAACAACAAACAACAGAAAGAGTCATCATTCAGTTATGTTTCTCTGGTTCACAAGAAATTGCCACTTCATCTTAGGATGCCAGAGAGGAAGCAATCCTGACATCTTTCCTCCTTACCAAGAGATTCCTCCAGTTTGTTGCATCTGTCTTGCCCTGCAGACATCATGACCACTATGGGAGGCCTTACGTATTTTTGGGTTTTCCTGTTTCCTGTTGTACCATCTTGATTAATGAAGAATTATGAAACTGCAAAAGGTTTTATAAAATTCCACGCAGGTGGAACTATGCAGCATCTCCTCCTTACCTTCCCTCCAGACCACCTTTTAAGCTGTTGTAATCCTCCCCTTCCTGCAACATGGCAGTTTATTGCAGAGACATTTCAGCAAGAGGTGTCCCCAAGGACTTCCTGCATCGTCCCAGAAAATAAAACCCATTGCTGTGACTGATTCTCAACCTGGGATCCCCAGATGTTTTTGGCCTACAACTCCCAGAAATCCCAGCCAGTTTACCAGCTGCTAGGATTTCTGGGAGTTGAAGGCCAAAAACATCTGGGGACCCCAGGTTGAGAACCACTGAGCTACAAGAACATAACTGGACACTTTTGTGTTCTCCTCCTGCTCTGCAATGACTGATAGTCCATGTACAACTGAGATGTAGGTTTTGAGGGGCTGTTTCTTAACTGCATGATTAGAGGATTCCAACCTCTGAAGCACCAAAAACAATGAGTTATATAGATGGAAGCTGGACCCGTTTCTGCTGAATTCACTAATAGTTTGCCAGTCCAGTAATACATGAGTCAGTTTTGAAATACATGCTGAGAGAGGTTTGTCCCTTGCAACCTTATCTCCAACTCACAGACTTAAATACACCTTTGTAATCAAGTCAGTAGCTTTAAATCAGCATATATCTTAGTATGACGGGATGGAAAGTTATCTCTGCAAGCATGTGGCCTGAAATCTGCATTTATTGAGTTAAAGGGAATTGGTGGAGAGGACAAAGAAGGTTTTTTTTTTTAGTCACTTTGTCCTCACAGTGTCTGGTTTTCTTTGTTAAATTCATCCCCGCCAAAACAATTTCTGTACATTAAGGTTTTGTTATGGACAATGAACAACATAAGGTCTGGGTTGTTGTAAGTGTTTCGGCCTATATGGCCATGTTCTAGAAGCATTTTCTCCTGACGTTTCGCCTGCATCTATGGCAAGCAGCCTCAGAGGTTGTGAGGTCAGGTGAAACGTCAGGAGCGAATGCTTCTAGAACATGGCCATATAGCCCAAAAAACCTACAACAACCCAGTGATTCCAGCCATGAAAGCCTTCGACAATACAACATAAGGTCTGTTAAATTATTCTCCAGTTGGAAATAATATTTTTGTTTTAGGCAACATGATCTGTGATAAAGTCAAAATTCTGAGAATAGTATTCGTATTAGTAGGTAGTTATTGTGCTTACAGTTATTATTCAGTACTATCCCATTTCTCTGTAGTAGAGACTTGAGTGACAAAATTTTAAATATTAACCAGATGTATGTCATGGCCTATATTAAATGTGTACACAAAATTGTTGATCTGTTGCTCTTAAAGTTTCTTTGTGATTAGTTCTATCTATATATATAAATTTGTTAGGGGCATCCAACGAGGAAACAAAACTCAAAACCCCCCCAACGAAACTTAACCAAAATTCCCATGCCCATAACACAACCCACAAGGTACAAACATATCTACTCAAAATGAAAAACAACACAACAACACACTCACAAAACGGCAAAACAACAAAACTCAAAAATCCCCCAACGAAACTTAACTAAAATCCCCGTGCCCATAACACAACCCACAAGGTACAAACATATCTACTCAAAATGAAAAACAACACAACAACACACTCACAAAACGGCAAAACAACAAAACTCAAAAATCCCCCAACGAAACTTAACCAAAATCCCCGTGCCCATAACACAACCCACAAGGTACAAACATATCTACTCAAAATGAAAAACAACACAACAACACACTCACAAAATGGCAAAACAACAAAACTCAAAAATCCCCCAACGAAACTTAACTAAAATCCCCATGCCCATAACACAACCCACAAGGTACAAACGTATCTACTCAAAATGAAAAACAACACAGCAACACACTCACAAAACGGCAAAAGAACAAAACTCAAAAAACCCCCAACGAAACTTAACCAAAATTCCCATGCCCATAACACAACCCACAAGGTACAAACATATCTACTCAAAATGAAAAACAACACAACACACTCACAAAACGGCAAAACAACTGAGCATGCGCATTGGCGCCCAGCCGCAAGTCCTATCGCGCGCGCACATGGCCTTCCGGCCAACGTTCCCTCTGCGGAAACCATGCCCACTCCAAGCCCCGCCGCGCCGCTTCCCGCACACACACACACACCCTGCCGCACACACACACACAACCCCACGCTCCATCACTCCTGCCGCCGCCGCACACACACATACAACCCCACGCTCCATCACTCCCCCCACCGCCGCACACACACGCAACCCCACTCCCCCCGCCGCCGCACACACACACGCAACCCCACTCCCCCCGCCGCCGCACTCACACACGCAACCCCAGGCTCCATCACTCCCGCCACCGCCGCACACACACACGCAACCCCACGCTCCATCACTCCCCTGCCCCAATCTTACCTCCTTTTACTTCAGGCCACCTCCAAACCCCACCCCGCCCCTTCCCGCCCTGTCAAAATCTAGGAAAGACAGGAAGGAAGGAAAGAAGGAAGAAAGAGAAAGGGAGGTAAAGAAAAAGGGGGAAGGAAGGAAAGTTAGAGGAAGAAGAAAAGGAAAGAAAAGGAAAGATGGAAGGAAAGAAAAGAGAGACAGTAGAAGAGAAAGAAAAAGGGGGAAGGAAGGAAAGAGATAGAGAAAGAAGAGGAGAAGGAAAGATGGGAAGGAAGGAGGGAGGGAGGGAGGGAGGGAGGGAGGGAGGGAGGGAGGGAAAGAAGGAGAGAAAGAGGGAAGATTGGCCACAGCAACACGTGGCGGGTAAAGTTTGTTATTTCTATTATTATTATTATCCTATTGTTCCTATGAGACCCTTTTAGGGGGAATGGGAGAGGTGTCAGGTCCCAGAGGCAATGCATTCCATTATTGTTATTGTTATGATGGTGGTGAAATAAAAGGAAATAAAAAGTGAAAGAAGGAAGCAAACAGGGAGGGAAGAAAGGCAAAGGAAGAAAGGGGGAGGGAATGAAGGAAAGAGAGAAGGATGAAACCAAGTAGTGAAAGAAGGAAAGAAAGAAAGAGGTAGAGAAGGAAGAAAGTAGAGAAAGGGGGAGGAAAAGGGGGAAGGAATAGGTAGGGACCTCTCTTTCATAATAGTCCAGATATCTACCTCAACTTTGATAAGTTTTACTATAGGCCACAGCAACGCGTGGCAGGGCACAGCTAGTTTCAAATAAAACAGAAGTAACTTTTCTAAGACCCCATCTACACTGCCAATTCCGTTTCTGAATCCAGATTATTTGCTTTGAGCTGGATTATATGGCAGTGTAAATTAATATAATCCAATTCAAAACAGATACCGTAACCTGGATTCAGAAACTGGATTATATGGCAGTGTAGATCCAGCCTAAGCTCTGCTCCAGCCCTCACTTTAGGCATTTCAAGGGCAAACTTGAGAATAGGAAGTCCATGTTATCTGTTATAGCATTAGTTAAGTCAGTTTCGTGGGTTTTATGGCTCAGGCGGTCAGTGATCCGTTTTGTACTCTGTGTATGCGCCTTCTGTTGTGTGGTGTTTACATTTCACTCATTTGTGCCTTTGGTACCACTTAAACATGTTTCTCTGGCAGAGACACAATTTATACAGGTTGGAGAAGAAATTAAATATGTATGTCGGGAGCAATTTCTACTAGGGAAATAGTGTAAAGGGAAAGGATTAAGGAGATCATTCCCCCTGCTAGTTTCCCCTTTCAAATTGCAGCCTCAGTGGCTTCATTTTGTAGAACAAAAGAACAGCTGCAAAGAGAATCACAGAGCTGTACGTGCAGCTGGGTGGTTAGCTATATCCCCTCCTCGACCGTAGTAAGCAGTGAGCAGAACATGCAGCAGAGCTTTCTCTCAAGTCCCTTTGAGGATTGAGTATAACAACAACAACACAAAACTGTGCCACCGACATGTATAACTCTGCAGTGCAATTCCCATCTTCGTGTCCTAGTAAGTAAATAAAACTTTATTTCTATCCTGCCCTATCTCCCCATGGGGACTCAGGATGGTTCACGATATAAAAGGCAAACATTCAGTGCCATAAAATACAACATTAGACTAAAACAATTCAAAATAAACATAACAGAGCATTTGACAATAAAGCAAATCACATGAAAATAATAATAATAAATTACATGATGGGGTTGTTGTAGCTTTTTCAGGCTATATGGCCATGTTCTAGAAACATTCTCTCCTGACGTTTTGCCTGCATCTATGGCAGGCATCCTCAGAGGTTGAGAGGTCTGTTGGAAACTAGGAACATTGGGTTTATATATCTGCGGAAAGTCCAGGGTAGGAGAAAGAACTCTCGTCTGTTGGAGCTAGGCGTGAATGTTTCAACTGGTCACCTTGATTAGCATTTGATGGCCTGACAGTTTTTAGGTGTGGCTTGTTACTGCCCGGAGGAATCCTTTGTTGAGAGGTGATTAGCTGTTCCTGCTTGTTTCTTGTCTACTTAAGCAATGTACAGTCATTAAATTCTTGACAGCAGAAGGTGTCACTCCAAAGGAGATTCATCAGAGAATGCAAGGTGTTTATAGTGATTGTGTTGATGTGAGAACTGTGCGTTGTTGGGCGAGTAAGTTTAAAGATGTTGCGGTGACACCTTCTGCTGTCAAGAATTCAGTGACTGCACGTTGCTTAAGTCGCATTGACCAACCGTCTGCGCACGGTTCCATACTTTGCACTTTAGCAACACAACCGTTCAATGCTAAGGCTTCCCGCCAAAATGGAACTGTAGAGGAGAGTCTACTGAACAAGCCAGTACCTGCTGCATACCAATACTGCTGTCTGTTGAGGAGTTACAAAGGCAGAGACATTACTTTTCATTCAACCCTCATTTTTTTTTAAAGTAGTTGTATAGTGTTATGTTCAAATAGGGGGCAGGCAATGTTTCTGGTGCAAATTTTTCATCCTCCCAAGCCATACCAATGTACCAAAATCACATGTGATGAAATGTTGTTTCCAGATTCATTTTTACCCCTTTGCCCAATTTTCTCACAATTTTTTGGTTTGGGTGTCAGGCATGCTGCACTTTTGTGTGTTAGTAGGAGAACCGATGAGTGGATTATTCCGTTACATGACCTCCAACATTTTACAAATGAAAACTGAGAAGATGTGACCAAGCAAGATGGTCAAAATAGTAAAAGCAATGCACAAGAAGACACAAACTAGAGAAAGTGGCAGCAGTTTGCTTTTGTCTAACTTGACTTCTACCCTTCTCTCCTCCCAAAATCTGTGTTTGTTGTGTGCATACTTTTTTTTTTGCACTTTGAACTCCGTTTTACAGCACTTGAAATAAGCAGAGCAGAAGGGGGAAAGTGGATCATTGCAGAAGCAGTTGGAAGTGTTGGATGACAGAGGGTTAATGAGGACTGTTCTTGCCAAATTGGGTCGATTGGAGGGTGTGCCATTGTTTTGAGCAGTAAATTTGCTACGTAATTGTTTCAGACTGAGAATGCACACCTTGACTCAAGGTTATTCCCTTTGTGGATGGGAGTTTCCTTGTAGTGAAACTAATAGTTGGGAGTGTTGCAGGACATTCTGGGATCTGTTGAAGACTTTCATGGCTGGAATCACTGGAATGTTGTGTGGTTTCCGAGCTGTATGGCTATATTGTAGCAGCATTTTCCCCTGTCGTTTCATCTGCTTCTTTGGCTGGCATCTTCAGATTCTGGGGCCTGTTTGATGTCCATGGCGACCTCCTAATCTTCTGATCTGTTTAATGAGTGTCTTTAACAATGGCAGTGATAATACGGCAGAAGTCTCCCTCCTGATCTGATCTCATTCCTTTATCCGCAATGTGGACATTCCCATTTCTAATGGTGGTTCATTTCGTATATCCTTATTGAGGTAGCTTTAGTTTTGTGTACTTCCTACTAGCATTACTAGCTTTGCTACCCTTTATGCTGTGGTGTTTAAATGTGGACCAAGAATAGGTATTCCCAGTTCTATTTCTTACAATGTCCTTTGTCCCTTGGAAGAGTGTGCTGCTTCTGGATTACTGATGTGATGCCATTGGGATCCTTCCCACTTTAATACCACCTTTCTTTTGCAATTTGAGATAACCCCCCTCATTGATTTCCAAGAGGTTACTCTCCACTCCCATTGGTATGGTATATGTGGGTTTCTTTGTTGCTGCTCGAGCCCCCGGTGGTGCAGTGGGTTTAACTGCTGAGCTGCTAACCTCACTAACCGAAAGGTCACAGGTTCTAATCTGGGGAGTGGGGTGAGCTCCTGCTGTTACCCCAGCTTCTGCCAACCTAGCAGTTCGAAAACATGCAAAATGTGAGTAGATCATTAGGTACCGCTCAGGCAGGAAGGTAATGGTGCTCCATGCAGTCATGACCTTGGAGGAGTCTATGGACAACGCCAGCTCGTCGGCTTAGAAATGGAGATGAGCACCACCACCCCAGAGTCGGACACGACTGGACTTAATGTCAGGGGAAAACCTTTACCTTTGTTGCTGCTGTACATGTGTTGTTGCTCATACTGGATCCCTCAAGTAGCCATGTGCAGTGCGGTGTGAGTTGATAGTGGTTTAAGCTGTTGAAGAGTTGTAAGGTAAATAGAGGCTTGCAGTTTGATGCTCTGATGTCCATACTCATTGATTTAGGTATTTTGTAATCACTGATATTCACTATGTGAGGAAGAAGAGTCACTGCATGAACATAGCCATGTTTTTGGTTCAAACAGATCAAGGTCATTCGGTTTTCCTCTCTCTGGTGCTCCATAGTAGCAGGTGCACATCATTTCTTTTGCAACCCAGGAAGGGTGTGCAAGACAGAAATCACTGGGAAGACATTAGGATATTAGTAGGTGAAACAGAGGATGCTTTGGGAATTGCTTCTGACCCTCACTAGCATATGTTGCTGCTAGTGAAAATTGGCCATAAGCCCAGATTTCCCTTTCCCCCATAAAGAGGAGGAGGGATAGATCTGGGAATTACAGAAAGCAGAAGGTTGAGGTAAAGATGGAATGGCAAGAGAATTTCCTTCAAAACTGCCAGCATAGAACTGGGGTTATACAATGTTCTTCAGTGCGTGGGAATAAAAAGGAAATAGAGTTTGAATGGAAGAAGCAAAACCATGTAAGGAGTTTGCAAAGAAACAGAGCAGGGCACAACAAGCGATGTGAACATGTCTGTTTGTGCCCTTTTAGGTGTTCTTTCAGCACCGCAGCATGTATCTGTCAGAAAATCTGCAGGTTTTTTCCTGGGGTCAGTATGATACGTTCATCCGTATTTGTCACAAGTTAACAGGGTGACAGGAATGGATCACTCCTCCCTCCCACATATAAAGTCTCATCTAATACAAAGCTTTCGTACCTGTCTGCTTTGAATTTTGTATGTGACCTAGATAAAGACACCTTTATTATGAATGCTGTTTTCGTACATATTTCTCAGCAAACGATAGGGAAAAGCAATTCCTCTGTGAACCATGCCCGTTAAACGACTGATCCTTCACAAAGACCTTTGCACTTTTCTTTCTGATATACAATATGTTTCATCCCATCAGAAGGAACAATTATGCTTGCAGAATTACAATAAAAAGAAAATTACTATTCCTCATTGCAGTCAGTGAGAAGATACAGTAGTTGTTCTGCTGTGCTTTTGATTAGACAATTCCCCAGACAATTTTGGACCCAAAATTTCATCCTTGCATTTTACTACTGTTCTCTACCCAAAGATATAATTGCTCTACATTATATTGCTCTCTATCCCTAATTTTGGTATTTAATTTATGCACTTTATCCATCAGCTCTATCCTCACAATTGATTTACACCAGCCCGCCCACCCGTGTCCAGAAACTGGTTATTATTTCAGGTCCATTGGTCGTTGGTTCTATGGTTGTTTTTATATTCTGTTATAATGTTGATGTTTTATTTTGGTTTTGCTGTTGTATCACAAAATCACAAGTTGAACACTTCCCAAGCGTCTAGTACTGTGTGATGTATTTTCGAATGATGCGAGCAGATCCAAGTAAGGTGACCGCCTCCTCTTCCTCTTCCTCCTCCTCCTCCTCCCCCTCCTCCTCCTCCTCCTCCTCCTCCTCCTCCTCCTCCTTTGAAACATAACAAGAGGAGTCTACAGCAGTCAAGATCACATGTTAAACATTTCCCAAGTGTTTGGGACTGTGTGATGTATCAGTGAATAATGCGTGCAGATTCTAGTAAAGTGGCCTTTTGCAGCTTGTAGATGGTAATTTTGTCAATACCGATTATGTTTAAGTGCAGGCCAAGGTCTTTTGGCGCTGCACCCAGTGTGCTGATCACCACTGGGACTACTTTTACTGCCTTGTGCCAGAGTCTTTGCAGTTCAATCTTTAAATCCTCATGTTGTGTCAGTTTTTCCAATTGTTTCTCTTCACTCCTGCTATCGCCCAGGATTGCAACATTGACGATTCATACTTCGTTTTTTAACATGATTGTGAGGTCAGGAGTATTGTGCTCCAAAACTCTGTCAGTCTGAATTTGGAAGTCCCAGAGTAGATTGGCGTGTTCATTTTCTGTAACTGTTTCAGGCTTGTGATCCCACCAGTTCTTTGTCGCAGGCAGATGGTATTTGTGGCACAAGTTCCAATGAATCATCTGAGCAATGGTGTTGTGCCTCTGCTTGTAGTCTGTCTGTGCCATCTTCTTGCAGCAGCTGTGGATGTGATCTATTGTTTCATCTGCTTCCTTGCAGAGTCTACACTTGGGATCTGTCGTCGACTTTTCAATTCTGGCTTTGATGGCATTTGTTCTAATGCCTTGTTCTTGGGCTGCCAGAATCAGGCCCTCCGTCTCCTTTTTTCAGAGTTCCATTTGTGAGCCACAGCCATGTTTTTTCTTTGTCAATATGGCTCTCAATTTTTCCCAGGAACTGTCAATGGAGAGCCTTCTTTTGCTAGTTTTCTTTTCTGCTCTGGATTGTGTTTTTACGGTGTTGTTGTTGTTGTTATTGGGATTTTCAGAAGTAGAATTCTTGCAAGCAAGATGGACCCTCCCTTTGAAGTGCTAAAGTAGGATCTTCTCTTTGCACCCTCATTTTTCAAAATACCTAGAAAGGTATACTGTTTATGCTGTGCTAATATATTAGAAGAGACATACTGTGGTATAGTGGTTTGAATGTTGTACTCCAGGACACCATGTTTCAAATCTCTGCTCATCCATATAAATTCCCCACTAGTTACCTTGGGCAAGTCACATTCTGTCAGACTTAGGGGATGGCAATGGGAAACATCCACTGCATAAATCCTGCCAAGAAAACCCAGGGTTAGAGTATTGATAAATCTGAGGTGACTTAAAGGCATGTAACAATAAAATAAATTTCAAAGCAAATGTATGATGCATCTTAGTTTTTGTTTCTTCAAACATTGTGAGTTAAAATGTTTCCTATGGAACCTTTAGGCAGTATGCAAAGCAGTTTGAAAATAACAACAGCTTAAAATAAACATAAACACAATATAATAGAAACAAGAAGCAGTATGAAAATAGTTCAGAATTCAGCCCAGGACAATGCTATAATCAACAGATAGGTGCAAATAAAACCACTACCTACAGTCCAATAAAATATCTGCTTTAAGATAGCATGCGGATTTTAACTTTGAATATAATTTAATGGATTTTCACTGTGCATTTTATGTAGTATTTATATTTAATTCTGTTTTAATGTTTGTATATTTGTATATTTTAGATTGTATGCTAATGATTTTATGTTAAGCCTCTTTGAGTCTTCTTCAGAAGAGATAAAGCAGGGTATAAATATAATAATAATAATAAGTATCAATAAGAAGAAGAATACTTATATTATATCCTGCCCTCTCTCCTCGAAGGGACTCAGGGCTACTTCCATAGTATAACAAAAATGGCAAACATTCAATGCCAAGAACAAATAAACAACAATCGAGATGAAACATGAAGGATAGGATTTCCAGAGGCGAGGAGTGGCCACAGAGAAGGTCCCGTCTCTTGTTTCCCACCAACTGCGCTTGAGACGGGGGTGGGACCGAGAGCAGGGCCTCCTCCGCTGACCACAGTGCTCGTACAGGTTTGTAAGAGGAGATGTGGTTTTTCAAATAGTCTGGACCTGAACCATTTAGGGCTTTGTAGATAGCTAGCTGTCCCCTGCCACGTGTTGCTGTGGCCCAGTCTGTTGATCTGAAAAATAAAGTAATGAGAAAGTGTTGGTTTCTAATATGTGTAATGTCTTTCTACTTGTGGGTAAACACTATTTCTTGCTGTTTCTTTGTCAGTGTTGATGTGGAGAGTGTCTGGTTTGCCCACCCTGGAACATGCAACATATCATTGTCCTTCTTTAAGGGTCCCTTTCACATCTATGATACTATATATCTCTCTCTGTATGTGTGAATCGTATCTGTCTGTCTGTCTGTCTGTCTATCTATCTGTATCGATGGCTGGATGGCTCTTTGTCAGGAGGACTTTGATTACATTATCTTGCCCTGATGAAGGGAGTTGGATTGGATGCCCTTAAAGTATTTTCTGTTGGTCACGGGGGTTCTGTGTGGGAAGTTTGCCCCGATTCTGTCGTTTATGGCGTTCAGAATGCTCTTTCATTGTAGGTGAACTGTGAATCCCAGTGACTACAACTCCCAAATGTTTCCCCAAACTCCATCTGTGTTCATATTTGGGCGTATTGAGTGCTTGTGCCAAGTTTGGTCCAGATCCATCATTCTTTGAGTCCACAGTGCTCTCTGGATGTAGGTGAACTATAACTTCCAAACTCAAGGTCAGTGCCCACCAAACCTTTCCAGTATTTTCTGTTGGTCATGGGAGTTCTGTGTGCAAAGTTTGGTTCAATTCCATTGTTGATAGAGTTCAGAATGCTCTTTGATTGTAGTGAACTATAAATCCCAGCAACTACAACTCCCAAATGACAAAACCATAATTTTTGAGTGATGGTCACTCCTTGTGTTGTGAGACATTTTCTTGCCAAATTTGGTGTGATTTCATTTGTTGGTTCTTTTGTTTTTAAGGTACTCATTATGCACAGAGCATTTTTATATATATAGATAACCAGCACTTTGTATTAGCCCAGAAGTGAATTGGCAGCCAGTGGAACTACCGTAACATGGAAGTCAATCTCTTCCTGAATGTTGCTCTGGTTAATAACCTGGCTGCCAATCTCTGCTACTTTTTTTTAATCAAATTATAACATGCTGGACAAAAACCAGAAATACTCTTTAAGCTGTCCTGTTGCAGAATGGTTGAAAGTATTATCTTATAATGTTATAGTGTATAATTATTTCAACTGAATTATAGCAATTGTTTTAAATTACATTATGACTTTCCTATTGATATCTTCTCCTTATGGAAAAACATGTTCTGCTCCTATTTGTATATGGGGACTGAAATGCCAGAAGACTATAGTTTATGGGAAATTCTCTTACAAATTACCAGAAGTGAGAGGTGGCCCCCAAGTTGGTGTGCCGCTTGATCTGTCGTGAGTTAAAGGAGCTAGTCAGGCCACTGAATGTGTTTGAGGGGGAGAATTCAGGACCATGGATAGCTCATACTAAGCCCCAGAGTGGTTTCCCTTCTCACCAACATAGAAGCTGCCACCCACCAGCGTGACCTTGCAATTTGTGTTTTGACTCCCACAGGAAACAGCTAAGCACAATAATGTCACTGCTGGCAGCCTCAATAACTACCCAGATAATTCCTAACACATCCATCAGTGTGCTCCAAAGCACACTTCAAAATATACCCTATTATGGGGCTATGGTTTTAGACACACTTGTCCACTTTTAATGCTCGAATTAAAACCGAGAATCGCATTATCTGGAAAACGCTCTGTAAAATGTTTTTAACACAGGCATACTGTTTTAATAGGCCAGGAGTTATCAAATAATAATACCCAAGTAACAAATATGTTCATTTATCTTGACAATATTAAGATTTTAAACCATATGAAACATGCCCAGTTCAAATCCACTAAATCATCTGAGTAGCAGAAACTGTTAATGAGTTCCTTGTATAATTAAAATGAAAAATCACTTGCTTTACAAGATTGTAAAAGAGAGAAAAAAATTAAATGGCCTTTTGATTCCCATCTCTCTCCTTTTCTCCCTCCATGTCTTTTGGCTTAAGGAATGCCTCCTAGGGAAAGTGTGTATTCAACTGAAAAACTAAGCATGGCAGAGATGTTTATCACCTGCTTGGCTCAATCTGCCTCCAGAGCTATTAGAGAAAGGAGGATACAAAAGAAAAGAATAACAAAATGAGGTACGTTTCCCTCGGCTGAATCATAGGGTACGGCCACACCAGTCTGAAACAACTGTGTGATAAATTAGATCCTGCATATCTCCAGGGCTTTGATTCTAGAACCCACCAGAGATACCAGAATCCATGGATGGTCAATTCCTATTATATACAATGGAGTAGTAAAAATGTATCCTTTATACAAAGTGCAAAATGAAAGTTTATTTTTTTTTTAAAAAAGCATTTTGAAGCTGTGTATGATTGAATCTGTGGATATGGGGGGTGATTTTCCATCTAAAGGATTCCCATGTGGGGTTCATTATGAGAAAAGGGGAAACTCAGCAGATACCAATCAAGAGCAGCAAACCTTGAATACCTTGGTTTTGCCTTGAGTGATTTCAAAGTGATTTTCATTGTTAACGAGGTGTGATGCAGATCTCACAGCTTCTGAGCTTGTGACATTATTCAAAACAAGGATGTATTACTCATTGTTTCAAGCACTATTCAAACCATTGTCATTGCTGCAATTGGGTTTAGGCCTTGAAATCACTACATTATTTATTAATATATTAGTGTCATGTTTTCCCTAATTGTTTAAATATTAGAAAGCTCTGGCTCCTCAAGTATTTCCAACTTAATCAAAACCACCCTGTCTCCACCCCTAACTAGCATTTGTTTAGTTTTCCCAGGATGAGGCTCATCCATTGCACTTCGGGTGTGCTGACTCCTGCAATTTCCCCAAATGCCGGAAACTCGACTGCATGATTTGTCTTCCTTTAAACAAAACCAAATATATGTGGTACATGCACACATCTTCTTTGCAAGGACAATAAGTGACCTCTATAGCTTCATGGAGAACAGTGCACCATCTAGTCCAATCCCCTGCAATGCAGGAATGCACAACTAAAGCATTCCTAATGGATGCTCGCTCACCCAGCCTCTGTTAAAGCCATCCATGGAAAGAGAGTCCACCGCCATTCAATGCAGCCCATTTCACTGTTAGCAGTTCTTATAGTAAAGAAGTTCTTAAGGTTTAGGTAAAACTTTTTCCTTGTAATTTGAATCTGCTGATTTGTGCTCTAGTCTCTGGAGGAACAGAAAATATTTTCTATATGAAATCCCTTTAAATATTTAAACAGTGGTTCCCAACCTTTTTTGACCAGAGACCACTCTCCAACAGTAGTATCAAAAGGGTTATGAATCAGTTTTTGGTCAACTTTAGATTCAATTTGGTTATTTGGGGTGCTGATTCATAAACTTGCATTGGATAGACCACATCAGTTGTTGTTTCTGATACCAAGCATGTACCATCCAGTAATCACCATCTGCTCACCCACGGAAAATCATATTTAATAAGCCTCGGCACTATAAGAGGGTTTTGCGTGATCAGTTGCTCTCGTTGCAATAGTGTAGTAACAGTGAGGCCGCAGACCATATTTTAGTTCTTGGAGACCACAGGTTGGGAACCACTCATTTAAAAATAACTATCTTGTCACCTCTATTTTCTCATCGCTAAGTGAAAAATACCAAATTCCTTCAATTTTCCATTATAAGACTTGGTTTCCAGACCTTTGACCATCTTGGTTGCTCTTTGGCTGCTGTGTTGTTGACTACAGTCTAGATTTGGAATTAAAGAAAGACTGTAGAGAAAGTAAAGGTAAGTTTTCAGTGGAGGTGGACCACCACTCTGCAAGGAGTATCACTGGCACTCCAGTTCTTCTTTGAGGGATGTGTAGGAGAATATCTGGAGGCCTCTTTAGCCTAATCGGAAAAGCAACAACCTTAAGTAGTTTTACCACTGATAGGAACCAAATTGAACTTATTTTGTGGAGAGAGAGTGGCACGTTGGGTAACTCAGACTGAAAATGGGAACACATAGGTCATCTCACTCTATAATGAAGTCATCAGCCTCCACTATGTCTCATAAATGATGGCAGAGATTATTACTATTGCTATTAAAAACTATTCCCAATTTATAAAACATAAAACCATATCTGTATAGTGGACTCTTGCATAAACATTAATGTGAAGTTAGATATAAATCATAGTTTGACTGCAAGCAAAAACATCCATCAAAGTGAGGTAGTTGGCCTGCCAGTTGTTATCCATCAGTCATTTTTGGAGTCCTACTCAATTTGTGCTTATGCTGAATATATGCAATTGAAGTTCTAATTGATCTGGTGCCTGGTTCTGATGAGTTGACAGTCTGGCAGTTACAAAATGCACAAGGAGCACAATCCAGCAATGCATCTTACTTTTCTTTACTTCAGCATCAGAGCAGGTACATATAAGAATGCATGGGGTGTTGTGGGACATGTTATTTTTTTTGTTTGGAACTTCACAATACTGTCTCATTCTTCTCCTTTTGATACCATCCATCCCCTGTTTATTTGACATTATAAATGCCTCGTACAGTTTAGAAGATTAGATTCATGAGCCCAGAGCCTATATATATATTGCATGTTCTGATCTCAAGCTGGGTGGGGTTTGAGTCATTTTTCTTGAACTGCAGTTACCTGTGCCACATGGCAAATGGCATTTGAAATTATGAAAAGTGTTTGATTAAGCAGATAGGGTCAGGTTAGTCAAAGAAAATGAAGCAGAATTTATACTAGCTGGCAGAAGTTCCTTGCATGAACACAAGCTCCTTGCATGAGTCTAAGCAGCTCTGTTCATTTTGCCTTTAATATCTACCTAAAGAAATTTTGTTTTCAAATGAATGGGATGAACCGATGGATATTAGATATAGCAACTCTACCCTTAGATAGACAGAGGATTCCTCCAGGCACCAGATCTTGAGTGTATGTGAAGGGTAGTAAATGAATAGCTATTTACTTCATTTTTGTTGTATATTAACAGCCTGAGATGGAAAGATGAGTTGATGGTATTTTATGCTTCAGGTGTCACATGAACTTGCCTGGCTTTGAATACTATGCACCTTGACTTGGTGGGTGGGAGGTGAATGAAGGAGGCCATCATTTGCTCTTCTGCTAACAAAACATCTTGAGCCAGCCCTGACATTATTCTTTTATAAAGATTGTGTGTAAAAAGGTCCAAGTTTTGGATAGGGGTTTGGGGAACAGCATAAATCTGTTCTGTTTCTTTCTGTTTCCATTTCAATTTTTGTGCCCCCCTCCTGTGTCTCCCCCCCCCCCCAAAGTTCTGTTTTCAAGAAGCTTCTTCCCAAAACGAAAACAAAACACTGGATCCCGAATTACTAATCTGAAAGTCCCCCTTTCCTAATCTCCCGGAATCTTCCCAAAAAGGGAATGGGGGACCCAAAATTCAAAAAGAAAACAGAATGAAAACAAAACAGTTTTCTGCTGTTTGCACACCTCTAGTTTTGGACAAACATGGACAGACAACTACAATTCACACCTCATTAACAATCAGTGAGGAAGGTTTCTCAGCTGTCCTACACTTGAACCTGACCATGTGATCCCAGACTCATTCACCATTCTGGCAATGAGAGTGTCAAAATAAATGATTTCCTCCCCCTCCTCCTGCCATGTTCAGCCAAATTATTCTTACTGGGTGAGGAGTTTTATTCAATATTTCCTGAAGGTCAGATCAGAGAAATGGCATATTAGATTTAATTACTCTATATGGGAATCGCATTGTGTTCTCTGAAGACTCTTTTTCAGTTCATGGCAGAGAATTATACTAGTCCTGCACTCAGATAGATCAGAGAGTTGACAAGACTGAAATGAGAAGTGTGCCATGAAGTGTCTTGTATCTGTTATAAGAAAAGGATGAATGTGGTCAAGTGTGTATGACGGACCACTGGTGCAGAGCGCTATCAGCCTAAAGGATTTTCTCTCCAGGTGACTTACTCAGGAGAGTATTTCTTTCATGCTTCTCTGGGCATAAAAGGAAAGAATAGAATGATTTGCCTTCTTCTCCTTAAAGATTTATGTTAATCTACCTCTCTGTGTTCACAAGGTTCGCAAAGTTCCTTCTTGTAGAATAGAAATGGTACAATATAATTTGCCTCAACAGGGAGTATGTGAAGTCAACAGTGGAAGCTGTGCTGGATCATTGCTAACTCCACGCAGAGATGCTAAGTTGACTTAGAATTAAATGAATCACTGAAGACGGGAGATCGTTTTTCCAAAAGTATTTGATACAAGTAACAATTGCTCCTGCTGTGTACACAGTGGGCCTTTGGTATCCACCAGGGCTTGGTTCCAGGACACCCCCCCCCCATAGATGCCAAAATCAGTGGATGCTCAAGTCCCATTATTTACAACAGTATATTGTATAAAATGGCAAATCAAGATTTGCTGTATTGTGTTTATATATATCTATATCTATATCTATCTATTTATCTTTGAGCTGTAGCTGGTTGAGCTGTGGGTACACAATCTGAATACAGATAGCTGACTGCGCTTTCTCTCATCTAGGAATATTAGTAGTCTTTTGTTGTATTAATCTTTAAGGATGACGTAGTGCTTTGATTTTTATAAAAGTAAAAAATAATGTGTTCTGGCCAAGGGCAAAAATGCCTCTCTTGTTTGACTTCAAAATTACTATTTTTCAAAGGAAAATAAAATCTGGTGGGCATCTCTTTTTCTTATTGTGAAACTGTACTAATCGATCTTTTAGAAGTATCTGTAATTTAACATCAACTCAAGTCGTTTTACAGGCTTTGATCAAATTGAGTCCTGATTTAGATGTACAAATTCAGTGCACCAGTCTTGGCATGTAGCACACCTATGTTCTAAATATGAGGGTTATCCAGAAAGTAAGGTTACAAGGCACATATATCTCATGGGGAATTTTCACGGGGGAAACTGGTATCACTGCTGTGTAGTGGGAAGCCAGCAGAAGCAAACGAGCAGTGCCAGTCATCAGTAACTCATCGACTGGCATTGTGGTGAAGGTTAGAAATGAGCGTCCTCATTCCGTTTCCCTCCAAATGCGAAGTTCGTGCTGTAATACGCTACCTAAATGCTAAGGGCGTGAACGCCACTGTGGTTTATTGTGAAATCATTTTAGTTTATGGAGAGGACATAATGTCAAGATAGCATGTGATAAAATGAATACAGAATATATTGTGAGACCATGAGAGCCATCCAAAACAAACGTCGTAGGATGCTTATGGCAGGAGTCTGTCTCCTTCATGACAATGCGCATCCGCACACCGCTCATGCAACATAAGAGTTGCTGACTTCATTTGGTTGGAATGTTTTTAGCCACCCCTGTCACGGCCCCGATCTCACACCCAGTGGCTATTATCTGTTCACTAAATTGAAGTAACACCTTGGTGGAAAACACTTTTCCGACGACAATGAGGTGAAAATCGAAGTGACTAACTGTCTAAAAAAGGCAGGGAAAATTTCTATGGCAAAGGCATCAAAAACTCATCCCACAGATGACAAAATGTATTGAACTGAATGGTGATTATGTGGAAAAATAATGTAATACCTATGCTACAAACCTTGTACGTTTTATCAAATATATTCATTCTTTGTATTTTTTTAAAAAAATCTAGTAACCTTACTTTCCGGATAACCCTTGTATATTATGATAGCTATGCTGGTATATGACCATAATAAAGGACGATTTGATTTGATTTTATGATTTTATTGATTGTATGGCCTCTTCATTTCAGTTGGAGGTACTCATGTTACGTTTTTATGTCCAGTATCCTTATGCTGGTCTAAATATCCTGGAAGCACTGGAGCTTGTATAATATTGGAGGATAAGCATGATTGCCTCTGGTTAGTATTTGTTTGGGGACCACCAACAAATACCAGGGATTGTAGGCTTTACTTTAGAAGAAGGAACCAGTGAAACCAATTCTGAGTATTCCTTGCCTAAGAAAACCCATCAACAGATGACTTGAATGCACGTATATGTACACATCTGATGATAAAACGTCTGAATATAAAATCTCTGGCTAAGGAAATCATACCTTGTATACAATTTGTTTCAATATTTGTTTCAAGTCACCTGTTGATTTATGGTGACCTTGTGAATTTCGTAGGGTTTACTTAAGCAAGGCATCCTCAGAGGTGGTTTTGGCAGGTCTTTCCTCTGAAATATATCCTACAGTACCTGATTCTATGGTGGTCTCCCATCAAAATACTAACCACTGCTAACTACTGCTTAGCTTTCAAGATAGTTTTATTTATTTATTTAGTTGATTTTTATGCCACCTTTCTCCAGGTGGATCTAAGGCAACTCACAACATCTTAAAATATACATCATGGATAAAACCTTTATCTAAAACCAATAGTAAAAGATCCAAGAATGCTCCACAGGATCTAGTGCCTTTAGAGTATTTAGGCCACATACTTACAAATAATTAATAAGTTTCCTTTAAATTTCACATACGGCATAGCCAGAAAATTAATTTCCTACCCAAATCATTTCCCCCAAATAAATTATTTCAAAATTTGTCATCTCACACCCAGGTTATTCTGAATCAATAGGGGTCTTAGTTCTTGTAATAGTTCCTGTAATTACTTCAGTTTTAATTGATTTGCAGTGAAGGTGAACAGGTGTGGGAAAAATGCATTAAAAAAGATTGCCTGGCAGTTTCTTTCTCCCCATGGGCTTTTCACACACAAACATATACACTAAAATGCATAAGCATTTGCACAAAAACTGTTTTAAATAATTTAACAAAGCAGTTATTCAGAAGGAGATCAAGGTGAAATGAGATGCTAATTTGCAAATAATCTTTCCAGTGCCCATCCAAACCCAGATCCACAGTTTCATACATTTACCTGCAGTTAATTATCTGAGCCATAAAGCCTCATTAACCCCATAAATTAAATCCTAAATAAAGTGGTGCATTTTGTGGGGTGTACTGGAAAATGCCAAGTTGGTGTGAGAAGTAAGGAATGGAGAGCAAAGAAAGGAGAAGAAAGGAGGGAAAAAAGAAGAGATAGAAGCTTTGTAGGTAGAAGACAGGGGAAATAAGGGACAATAGCCAGACAGGGTGGAGGAGACAGAAGGCACCTAGAAATTTTTTAAAAGGCAGCCGAGACAAATGTGCTGGTAGAAAGATGGCGTTTTCCCTGCTCGGCCAATCTTGGGATTTCTCTTTTCATCGTGGCAATTTGTGAGTTTCCTCCCAAATCCTATAAATAAACACAGGAAGACACTGTGGCTTGAATCCAGTTGCTAGTCTTAACTAGAGTTTGACTCAATGAAACAGTGGTTTTATTTCTATATAGACAACAAATTATTCACTGGGGCTTCTATAATTGTTTTAGGCCACATGCAACCCTTGTGGAGAGGGATCAGCTGTGGCTTGCTCCTCAAAAGTTACAACACTTCTGAAAAATATTGTTTTATTTCCATTCCATTGGGTTCAAAAATGTGTGTTTCAAATGTTACCCCCAAATTTGCAGTCTTGCAAATTTTGGATGCAATATTATGGTGGGGCCCTTCAGAATGTATTCCCCGTTTTAGCCATTGAGACCTGGCTAGAAAGTCCTACATGACACCCTTTCTTTTCTTTTTTTTGCAACAACATATGCTCTGCCTGACTTACTGGGAAGAGAGTTTGCAGTGGCAGAGTGTCCTCCCAGCTGCCATGGCCACAGAGGGGGCTTCTTCCCAGAAGCCCTCTCAGCAGCGGGTGAAGTTTCTGCCAGCTGGGTGGCCGGCCAATAAGAGGTGGCCACTGCTTGCCCTCTGAATTGCTAGATCAGCCGCCCCTGCGAGTTTTGGGCAGCCTTTTAAAGGCTTCAAAAGGCCGTGCCGGGCAGGCCACCTTTCTTGTGTCCCAGCCCACCCACCCTTTATAAATATTGTTTAGGTTTAATTTTGTTGAGCATTGTTCCTTCGTCACAACTTTATGGCGTATGGCATGGTCCCTGGATCTGGCTTGCTTATTCTCTCTCTCTCACCCCCCCCCCCCATTGGAGTGGGGGAAGGTTCGGTGATTCTCCAGGGGTGCAATTGTGTCGGGATCCCGGTATTGTGCCGGTTAGTAATAACAGCACCCCCTTGAATGGTTAAGCGGTATCGGGTAGCAACAGGCTGCCCGATCCACAGATCCAAGACCCATGCATGGCTGCCAACCCTGATTCTCTTCTGTAAGCAATAAATACGTTTTGGCCATATGTTATCCCAACACAGTGTGTGTCTCATACTTGGGTTTGCTGGCGGGAGGCTTGAGTTGCACATCCCCATGCAAAAGATATGAAAATACATAGAGCTAAGAAAGGTCTCCTTTTTCACTTTTCCCCTGCTTCCGCACTCATGCTAAGAATCAAACATGTATGTTCTGATCTGTCGAGGAGAAACTCCTGTTCAGATTAAAACATCCTTTGTAGAATCGACCTGTGCCTCCTCAAATACATCCCTTCCAAAAGCCTCTCTCTTCCATGGCCATTAAACTAAGAAGAAACTTTCCACTGACATCAGTGAAGTCCCTGCTTCATCTTAATTACCACGCAGCAGTCAGGATTCAAATGTGAAGACAGGAGGTTTAATTCCTCTTTCCCCAATTGTAACACCTTGGAAAATTGCTGTCTGCAGGGCAATTAAGATGAGGAATAATTTACTTTGGCAGGCATCCTGTAATGCAGTTACAATGTCATAAGGTAGATGTACAACCTCATAACTGTTCCGTATTCACATTTATGATAGTGGCACTATTGCCATGACCGCAAATGTCCCTAAAATCCAGCTTAAAAGGCAGGTATCCATACCAAGTAAAGGAGGGCGGGTGAGTGGGGGCCTGAAAGATGACATACCCAGACCCTTTCTGCCAGCCAGCCATGATCGGACAAGGAGTTATGACAGGACCCTGCAAAGCACCCTTCTTCTGCTTGTCACAGGAATGTCTGGATATTAGACATGTGTGCAAAATTCGTTCCTACTGTTTCTTTCATGTCTTCCGTTTATTTGGAAGCACGAAACAGGATGCCCCCCTCCCAACACGAAAATCTGCTAGACATGAAAGCCTGACTTCAGACTGCTTTCGTGTGCATCAAAATTTGCCTCGTTGCCTTGGAAAGAGGAAGTGTGTGTGTGGCAGGGTGTGCAGGCAGGCAGGCAGGCCTGGAGCTCGGCTGCAGGCATGCTCCAGCATGCACTGCACTTCTTCTCTTCCTCCCCATTCCTCCTTCTTGTCTTCCTCTCTGATGCTGCTTCACTTCCAGAATCCAGATGTGGGGATGGGCAACTGGGCAACCTGGGAAACAGGTTGCCTCCTTGCCTTGGAAAGAGAGTGCATGTGTGGTGGGGTGTGCAGGCAGAGAGGTCTAGAGCGCACCTGCAGCTGAGCTTCGGGCCTGTCTGACTGCACATCCCACTATACATGCACTCTCTTTCAAAGCAAAGAAGCAAGTTGATTGAGGGCTTGCCCTTTTATTTCCCAGGTCGCTCAGTTGCCCATCCCCACATCTGGATTCCAGAAGGGGAGCAGCATTAGGGAGGAAGACAATAAGGAGGAATGGGGAGGAAGAGAATAAGCGCAGTACATAATTGAGCAGGCAAACAGGCCTGGAACGTGAGGGCGCCTTCCAGTGCCTACAGCCAAGCACCTTACTCTGGAGTAGAAACAGCAGGTGCCAGTTAAGAAGAACACAAGCCAGGAAGGGGTGGGAAGCCCCCCCCCCCCCCAATGGTCTGATTTTTGGGCCCCAAAACGAAAGAACTGAAAACAACCCTCCCAATTTCGAGGGGCTTACAAAAAATGGATTGGGGCCCCCAATGAAAGCCTGGACACAAAATGGGTCTACACTGCTAGATAATGTGGGACAAAAAGAATCAGATCCTGGGATATAGGGCAGTGTAGATCCAGTCAAAGTGAGGCTTCTTTTATCGAAGATATTTTCTTGCTGAAAATCCCATTCTGGCTGTGAAAAAAAGTATAGGGGATTAGACTGAATTATCTCTTCTTCCTCTCTACTGCAAATTCAGATTTGAGGACTCTGCAGCTGATTTTTATTTATTTATTTTTAAAATCTTCCCATACTCATGCTGTTAAATCATATTATTACTATAATGGGTTATTTGTTGTTGACGAATGTGGGACGAATTTAGTGTTCTGGAGGCACCTTGTACTTTCTGAATCAATGATTGAGTGCGGCACTGTTTGTTTTTTCTCTGCAACCAACTCACTGAGGGGTCACCAGGTTGCATGTACTTTTGGATGAAAGAAATAGAAGGAAATCTGATAGTATGTGATGTTAGCCTCTAAGCAGATCACTCTAGTTTAGTGGGAGATAATTGAATCATAGCCTCTCAGTTACAACAGGTTCTTTGTTGCCATATTGCTGTACCTTTGACACCTCTTTTGGGATGGTTAGAATAGTGCTATCACAGTTGGTATGAGAGTAAGAGATTATGAAAACAAATTAAGATACTGTCCCAGAATCTATTGACTTCTCCGCCTTGCTACTTAATGCAGTGATCTACCAAGGGGAGGTCATGTTTTCAGGAACTGTGTTCCTGCAAAACTACTGGTCGGGTGCCTACTAGCTGCAAATAGTGCCATCTTCACACAGTCAAGATGTAATTGTGGCACATATATAAACAGAAATTCCAGGGGAAGTTGACAGGAGTCCTCGAGAAAACACTTCTCTAGGGATGGCTAGGTCTTCCTGTGTGATACAACGGTATTCAAAGCCCTTCACATATAACTGAACTTACGTTTATTGAGCTCACGTAATAAGGTCTACTATACTAAACAGGATTTTAGATGTCACAGCGTTAATCTAGGGCAGATGGTTTCCAATCTTTTTCTGACCAGGGTCCACTTGACCAGGGAGCACTTTGACCAGGGACCACTCTCCAACATTAGTACCAAAAGGGGTACAATTCAGTTTTTGGTCAACTTTAGATTCAGTTGGGTTATTTGGGGTGCTGATTCAGAAACTTGCATTGGATAGACCAAATCAGCTCTAGTTTCTGATACAGAACATATGCCATCCAGTAGTCGCCATCTGCTTGCTACATATTAAACCATATTTAATAATCTAGAGCTGAATGGTCCATCTAATGCAGTTTTCCGAATCAGCACCCCAAATAACCCAAGGAATAGGCCTAAAACAATGACACCTAGGTGACCCCGCTTCCAGGCACCACATGGAATGGCTCTGCTCAGGGGGAGGCAGGAGGAGGAGAAGCAGCAATCAGGAGGCTTGTTGTTGCACCTTTCGTGGGTAGTCAGCCTTTTTCCTCCTGACATCTCCATTGCCTTGGCACTATAAAAGGGTTTCGCGAGACCAGCCACTCTCATTGCAACGGTGTTGTAACAGTGAGGCCGTAGTTTCGTTCTTGGGGACCACTGCTCCATGGACCACAGGTTGGGAACCATTGTTCTAAACATTTCATGTTGGTGACACACTTTTTAAACTTGCATAATTTCGCAACAGAGTTATTTGGTTTTACTAACAAATCAGAGGTTGGAGCAACACCTTATAAGAGATAAGGACACATACATAAACTGTAATATTGAAATGGATTGGGACACAACATATCTCATGACAATCTTTACTTGATACATGAAAAAATATATGATTGCTTGCTTATTTCAAAGCCTTTCACATATAAAAGTCTATTATTTCACATAGACTCAGAAGTTTCTCCATATGTTCATGCAACACACTTACTCACGACAGACGACACACTAACGTGTCGCGACACACAGTTTGGAAAGCTCTGATCATTGTGGCCAAGGTTTTCATATGTCACAAGCCCACCTGTTCTTTGCTAAATGTAAACTCATGTGGTTATTCTTCTGGCATGCATTTGCAATGTTTTACCTTTTAAAAATCATCAAATTTTATGTTCAGCTACTGCTAAAAAGTTCTTAGCATTCATTTTGCTTTACAAAATGTTGTACTAAATATGCATTTGTACCCTTCACTATTGTGATTGGACATGCATACTTGACCATTTCTGCATAACACAGTTTGTTTTTGAATGCATGGTATTGAATTAGTAATTTATTTTCTGGCAGATGTGTTTGCCTCAGCACTTTCTCCCTCCAAGGTCATTACAATTAGTTCAGACTTAGAAAAAAGAGAAATAGTCCCATATAAGGTATAATAAAATAAAACCCTTTGGTTATAGTTCATAGCCATTAGAGCAAATGAGCTACAGTGGAACATCTGTTCTGTATGGTTGTGATTTCAACATATTACAGGTTGAATATCCCTTATCCAAAATGCTTGGGATCAAAAGTGTTTTGGAATTTTATTTTTTAATTTTGGACTATCGGCATATACATACATAGTGAAATATTTTGGAGATGGGAGCCAAGTCTAAATACCAAATTCATTTGTGTTTCATATAGACCATATACACATAGCCTGAAGAGAATTTTATATGCAAATTACATACTAATTTTTGTACATGAAGCAAACTGAGTACATTGGACCAGCAGAAAGCAAAGGTGTCATTTTCTCGGTCACCCACATGGACATTTTTGGGTTTTGAAGCATTTTGCATTTCTAGATAAGAAATTCTCAACTTATATACATGTGATGGCACGCCCAAGCCTTTGGGAAAACTATATTGTCTGGCTTTATTCAGGAGCTATCTGTATACCTTCTGTTAAGATTAAGACCCTTAGCAGACAGAGTCACTTTAGGCAAGGTGAAAAGACAACCAAATGAGTTTTCTGAAAAAAAGATGAATAAAGGTTCACTCCACCTGGAACTATCATAAGGTAACTTAAAACAATACATTACAAAAGGAGATTTTGCTGATTGCAGTCATCTTTCTGGAATCTTTGAAAGTATTTTGCCTCTGGTGTAAAGCGATGAATTATAAATTGTTGCTTACAAACTGTCATAATCTTCTCTCCTGTGAAGGTTAGGCTGGCCAAGAGCTTCTGTTGTCCCTTGGACTGTTGGAATAATAATACTGCTAAATGCAGCAGGTTCCACGAATGCCTGTTTTGGATTGCTAGGCCTAGGATTACTAGACAATGCCCCAAGCCTCTAGTGACTGTAGAAAAGGGAGGAGTCCAGCAAGAGAGCTCTATACAGGAAAATGGAATAGACCAACTAAGATTGGCCTCTGGGGGGGTTTTAAGCTCCACCCAAAAACTAATACAAAGGAAGGTCTCTACACTATTGGGAAGGCCTATAAACAGGAGGAACTAAGGCAGAGGAGAGGAGAAGGCAGAGCCAACACTTCACAGTACACTTGCTATGTTATGGAAGAACATCCTGAGGCAGGAGAACATACCATGTAGCACAGGTACTGGATATTTATGCCATACCTAAAGAATGGTATAAGATTTTAGTGTATAGTTCTTATGGCATCAATTTGGGACTACATTCATCCCAGCATTTCCAGTATTGCGTTCTGGTTTGCCAGATTAGCCAAAGGCAGATAATATCTTGATATCTACATTATCCCATACTAGGGTGGTACTGTCTCATAACCTGTGGTTTAATGGTCACAAAAACTAGGCTACTAAAATGCTTTGAGGTAATTTTGTTCCAGTACTGAGACATTCTGGTTCTCACATGCAAAATTCAGCGGGTGTTTCAATTATGCATGAGTTTTTGTCTGAAAACTATGTCACTTACATTTAAGCATTTGTGTATTTGTAGGATGTTTGCCTTCCTCAAAACTGGTTCACAGCTGTTGTGTTTTTGGAACAACCTAGATGTGATCGTAGCCCATATCTTTCAAAATCACACCTCTCCCTTAATTCACATGTCTACCTCATTGCCCAAGCAGGGGTGGTGGCACCTCTAGTTCACAGGCTGGATGGGAGCATTGGGGATTCACCATCTGGACCACCACTTGTTTCGTTCATGGCAAGTTGTGTTGCTCTTTCCAGCAGTGGGACATTTAAAGGTTTTTAAACTTTAAATACTCTGCATAGAACCGAGTTGTGCTTTTCAGACAGGAAAGCTGTCGCGCTGGGGCGTATGTCTGAGTAGACATGCATGAAATAGAGCTATGTTTTGTTTTGGCTCAACCTAAGCTGTCATAGAATCATATGTTCTTTGGCTCATGGACATTTTGGCTTCTTAGCATGGTGTGCACCATGGTGATAGTGCTGTATATTGCATTCTTGATTTCTCAATGAAAAAATGGGCTCGTACAGATGCCTTTTGGGTTCCCTTCTACTTAAGGAAAACAGAGAGAGGCCATTAAGAGCTAAGGAACAACCTGATAGAGAACAGCTTTGCTAGTGAAGGAACTTCAAAAGAAAACTCTAAGAAGGATGAAATCCTTTTCTCAGAGACTAGTACAGATCAGCCTGAAGCTCAGCTACTGCCCAGAACTTAGAAATGTCTTCATTTTCATAGAACTTTTCACACCTTCTTTTAAAAATTAGATTTAAATATCTTTTGTTAGTGTATTTTTTATATGCACGCGCACATATTGATATATCTATTTGTATTACATTCATCCAATCTTAACTTATAAAGTTAATAGGTAGATGTTCTCAGAATAGAAATCCGCTGTTTAAACTGAAATATTTTGCCAGAGTGGATTTGGAGGATAAGATCCCCCAGTTTGGTCCATTGCTGCAGAATGAACAATAAACAGCTGGAGTGACTTAGGACCCTTCCACACAGTCATATAACCCAGAATATCAGGTCAGATAATACACAATATCTGCCTTGAGCTGGATTAGTCCACACTGCTAACCCCTGTGCCGGCTGGACTGAAGACCAACAGGTCTCAGGTTCGGGAGAGCATGGACGAGCTCCCTCTATCAGCTCTAGCTCCTCATGCGGGGACATGAGATAAGCCTCCCACAAGGATGGTAACACATCAAAACATCCGAGCGTCCCCTGGGCAATGTCCTTGCAGATGGCCAATTCTCTCACACCAGAAGCGACTTGCAGTTTCTCAGGTCGCTCCTGACATGATAAGAAAAAAAACCTTCACACTGCTCTATAACCCAGTTTAATGTGGATTTCATACAGCTGTGTGGAAGTAGAGAGCCTTACTCTCTATATTGTTGTTTTATGAGTATCTATTTATTTACTTGCGATATTTATACCCCGCCTTTCTCAAACCCGAAGGTAACTCAAGGCAGAGTACCGCAATTGGGTTATATCAATGGGACTTCCTAAATTGGAAGATGGTCCCCAAAGATATAAAAGGTTTGCCATGAACGAAACATGAAGCATATGCAAGCATAGTTTTTAATGTGAACTATACCTTTCTTGCTATCTTAGGCTGGATCTACACTGCTTATATTCCAGGATCCAATCCCAGATCATCTTCTTTGAACTGGATTATATGAGGCCCTTTCCACACGGCTTAATAAAATCCCACATTTTCTGCTTTGAACCAGAATATATGGCTGTATATACTCAGATAATTCAGTTCAACTTAGATATTGTGGGATTTTCTGCCTTGATATTCTAGGTTATATGGCTGTGCGGAAGGTCCCTGAATCTATGGTGCTAGATAATGTGGGAGAAACAGATAATTTGGGATCAGATCCTGGGATATAGGGCAGTGTAGATCCAGTCTTACTTTCCTGGACTCCATCCTAAACTGCCTCTAATACTGGAAGAGAACTGGTTGGGTGGGTGGGTGGGTGGGTGGAGCTTAAAGCTTTATTTTTGGCTTCTTTCTTTAGCCAGGACCAAGAGGAGGTAAGGTATAGAAGAAAAAACATCCACTTCTTGCCATCTGAATATTCTCTACCTTCTCTTCTGGATATGAGCAGAGTAGATTGATGTCAGACGATAGATGTGCCTGTTGCTTCACATGTAATTCGACTGTCTTGTGACCTTTATTTAAATCTATTTTCTAACTTTGCAAAACTAATCAAAATTGGCTTCTTCTTTTCCAAAATTCTTAGAATCACGTTATGTTTGGGCTAATGGGTAATGCAATTTGCTTATCCATTTAGAAGTAACCAGAATCTGTTGAAGTGTACCCATTTCCTAAAACTGTTTTTACAGAATCTCAAATTCTGAAGCTCAATTTTCCTTTGTATTTTATGTAATTGCCTACTTGCTTGAATTTCAAAATGCTTCTTGATACTTAGCATTCACCCTTTTAGTGTACACTCATTATTTCTTCTACACATGAAATTTAAAGAAATGGTTTGTTTTTACTCAGTATTCTTTGCTTGTAGAGATAGGATTCCAAATGAAGCCTCTTATTCACTACATAATTGGGTCATTTTGATACTACTTTAATTGTCATGGCTGCATCCTATGGAATTGTGGGATTTGAAGTTTGGCGAGGTACTGGAGAGATACAGTGTCGTCGTCATAAAACAATCCACAGTACATTAAAATTATTAAAATATTAAAAACAGTAGTTAAAACAATTAACACACTGTATGTGTGGGAGGAGCCGAAATGCCAGTTTCCCCAGATCAGCAATGGATAGGCTTGGGGAAAGATCAATTGACATAGCAAAGGCTATGGGAAAGATGAGAGGTAATTTAAAACCACTTCCTCCTACTATGGAGATGTTCTCTTAAAAAGATAAATAATCCAAATCCTGGAGGGACAATGAGAGGAAATCTCTGTGCAAACAACTCCAGAGAACACGCTGCCTTAAGAAAAGTGCTCCTGTTTCACTGGAAGGGTCTTGAGTGCAAATGACCCCATGGAAAGTGCTACCTTAAGGAAGATGCCTTAAATCTGCTTCAGTGGAAGGGTCTTGAAGGCACCACTGCCTTAAAGGATGCCTGTTTTAAAAAGTGTGCTGGTATCCTTGAAATGGGAAATGTCATTGCCTCCCCATGTGATGGGAATTAAGCGGATGGTTGAGTTAGAAGCTGGAGGAGGCAATCTTGTGTGATGGGAATGAGTAAATTTTTCATCTTCTTTAAAGACAAGAACCCCATGAAACTCCTCCCTTTCCGCCGCTTTCCCTCATTTTTCCCACTCCTTGTGATGAAGTCCGCATTGTGTTACTAAGCACTCCCTGACTCTGTTTATGAAGCATACAGCACTTTTCAAAAAGAAATAAAATAAATAGAAAATAAAGTGAACATATTTAAATAGCCATTTAATAGTCAAACTGGGTTCAGTTGAAAAATGCACACAAAAATACTTTCATCAGCAGATAAAAATTTATAATTTTGTATATACTAAAATGAGTAGAAAAGTGCCATCAACTTTAAATAAATGCAAAAAAAATCCTATATGAGAGGGGGAAAGAAACCAAAGCCTCACAGTCTGATATGAACCAAGAATGGAGTGGGAATTGCAAGGTGGAATTTAGAGAAATATAAGCAAACTAAGATGAAGAGATTTTAACTCCTTGACTTTGGCTGAGAGCCTACATTGTGCTTGTATAAAGTAAATATATGTTCATGTAGTTATGCAGTACAACACAATACTGTTGAAAATCGGCATTGTACAACTGACTGGTTATCTGTCATTGCACCTTCTTATTGTCCCACCCATTATGCAATGGAAAAATCACAATGGCTGTTTCTACAATCCTAGTCTGACTACTGTTATGCAGAAGGCACTGACACATAGTTATGTACCATAGTAGAATCCTGTTTGATTAGTCCCATTGAATCAATTGTTTGATTGGTGAATCATATACTTCTTTTTTAAGTCTCACCTTAAAACATAACACAAAAACTGTAATTTGTTGAATTAAATAGGAATACGCATTGTATTTTAAGGTTAGCAAAGACGTAATCAGCATAAAATATACAGTAATATCTTTGTATCTGAGAGAATACATACATTCCCAGACTCTGGGTGGATACACCAAATTGTTGATGATAGCAAACCCTGTTGAAATGAAAGACTTACCGCCCAATAATATCATAGAGCCATGTTAGAAAACCTAGAAACTACCTAGAAAGGATATTTTTTTTGGACGTGGATAAATGAAACCAGAGATACTCGTCCCTGGGTACATGAGGGTCTTACTGTAACAATAATAACAATAATCATAATAATCATCACAATAACAATAACAACACTTGATTTGTATTCCACCCTATCTCCCCAAGGGGACTCAGGGCAGATTCCAGCATATACAAAGGCTGGATGAAAAGTAATGCCTCCATCTTCGTAACTCCTCAACAGATGGCAGCACTGGTATGCAGCAGGTACTGGCTTGTTCAGTATACTCTCCTCTACAGTTTCCCTTTTGGCGGGACGTCTTAGCATTGAATGGTTGTGTTGTTAAAGTGTGAAGTATGGATTTCTGCACAGATGGTTGGTCAATGCGACTTAAGCAACGTGCATCATTGAATTCTTGACAGTAGAAGGTGTCACTCCAAAGGAGATTCATCAGAGAATGCAAGCTGTTTATGGTGATTTTGTTGATGTGAGTACTGTGCATTGTTGGGCAAGTAAGTTTAAAGATGTTGAGGTGGAAAATCTGACTTGCATGACAAACAAAAAGTTGGAAGTCCTTTGACAACAACCACCAAGTTTCACAAGCAAAAGATTGACAGATTGATTCAGAACGATCGTCGTATCACTCAGAGAGAAATTTCAAGCATAATTGGCATTTCACAAGAATGTGCGGGTCACATTATTGCTTTGCTTGGCTATCTGAAGATCTGTGCATGGTGGGTACCCAGGATGAGAGAACTGTGAGATGTTGATTGCAGAAACAAAGTGTTGACTTCTTCCGTGACGGCTTCAGAAAACTTGTTCATCGTTGACAGAAATGTATCCAGTTTTCTGGTGATTATGTGGAAAAGCAAATAGTGGTAGAGTACATTCTAAGGATTATTTTGGGTTTGATTTATTAAAATATTCCTATCCAAACCCAAGTAACAAAGGTGGAGGCATTACATATCATTCAACCCTCTTACATACATATACAGACACAAGGCAAACATTCAATGCCTTGAAACAATGGAAACACAAATACACAGATAATGGTAAAGGCATCTCTGGCTCTGCGGGGTGGTGCTCATCTCCATTTCAAAGATGAAGAGCCTATGTTGTCTGTAGGCACCTCCTAGGTCCTGTGGCAGGCAAGACTGAATGGAGCGCTGTTTACTTTCCCGCTGAGGCAGTACCTATTGATCTACTCACATTTGCATGTTTTCTAACTTCTAGGTTGGCAGGAGCAGGGGCTAACAGTGGGAGCTCACCCTGTCCTATGGATTCGAACTGCCAACCATCCAGTCAGCAAGTTCAGCAACTCAATGGTTTAACCTGTTGTGCCACTGTGACTGAAAACCATGGTGTCAAGAAAGAACAAACCATCAAAAATTTCAATATAAAGTAGTTTTAAAAAATACTCAAACTAATAAGTCTTCAATGTCAAACCCTCTTATTAGAGAGAGAGCACCTCTGAACTTATAGGGACTTAATTCTGAGTCAACATTGCATAGGATTTTGCTGGACATTTTACATCATGCTTTTTTTGTATACTAAATAATAATTCTGTTGCTGTTTTTTTCATTCCATACAGCAAGAAATACAACCATTAATTGCAACACCTGAGGAATGCATGGACATTTTTGACATTTTGGAAGAACGGAGAGGAGGCATTTAGAAAAAAATAACTTGGAGAAGGTAAGAAATAGATTTTAAATAAAACTATTAGGTTGTGCAGGTGAATAGAAAAATGATTTATTAGTTGGGACAGTTTAAGTTTAGATACTGGTGTTGCATGAGGAATCCAGGAAAGTGCACTTTATGTATAACAACTGTGAGTGCAATATGACCCCTATGTTTGTGGGGGATTTGTTCCTGGACTGTGGAAAAGTGGAACCCTCCTGAAATGAATTATTTCTGGCAGAAGTATACCATAGAATCACATTGGTAGATCTAGAAAATGACTAGAAAAAACACCTTTCTAGGGCTGGATCTACACTGTCATGTAATCCAGATTGTCTGCTTTGAACTGGATTATATGAGCCTACACTGCCATATAACCCAGTTCAAAGCAGGTAATCTGGATTTTATATGGCAGTGTAGATCCAGCCTAGGTCTTCTTTTGACCCCCTTCTACACTGCCATAAAAATCCAGATTATGTGTTTTGAGCTGGATTATATGACAGTGTAGACTCATATAATCTAGTTCAAAGCAGATCATCTGGATTATCTGCCTTGATAATCTGGACTATATATATATGGCAGTGTAGAAGGGGCCCTTGTGATTCTATAGTAATATGCAACAGAAGTACACTGTCGTAGAAAATGAACATTTTTTGGATGCTGATAAATGAAATTGCAGGTATTCATCCACGGATATGGAGGCTGGTTCCATCTGGTTTAAGCTTCTGGTGGACAGCCAAAACAGTACTGTTCTGCAAGGCATTCAGTGTTTGATTGTTTTAGTTGTTTCAAACTGGATTCTTGAAGTATTTTTATATGGCTTTTAGGAGTGTTTAAAAAATATTTTAATCGGCTTTTTAAATGTTTTTATCTTTGTATTGTTTTAATTGGTTTTTATTTGTTTGTTGCTTTGGGATTGGGAGGCGAATCAAGAATGCTTTAAGCAAGCAAACAAAAAATCTGGCAGAATACCATTTCTGGTGTATTATATTATTCCTTACATGACATCAATTCACCCTCACTCAGAAAAGCCTCCCTGCAAGAATGTACTTAAAAAAAACACAGTTCCCTCAAATACCAATAGGAATCATTACTGAATGGAAGCCATGTACTGTATGCTAGAATATTTTCCGTAGGTAGAAATAAATTCATTTGAGGCATTTGGAATCAAGAATCAAGCTGCATTGGATTTCCACATTTTATAGATAGAAAACATTTATATAGATGGAGATATATTTATTTGTTTATTTATTTACTATATTTATACCCCGCCCTTTCTCACCCCAAAGGGGACTCAGAGTGGTTTACAAGTACATTCAATATATTATATAATTAGCATAGCACAAAGAATTAGTAATATTATGTGTAATATATAGTATATAATTAATATTATTATATTGTATTATTATTAGTACTATTATATTCTACATATTCTACATATCAGAATTATATGTATAATATATAATATATAATTAATATTATATTGTATTATTATTAGTATTATATTCTACATATTAGAATTATATGTATATTATATATACATTTAGGAGCCCCCGGTGGCACAGTGGATTAAACCGCTGACCTGCTGATCTTGCTTACCAAAAGGTCGCAGGTTCGAATCCGGGGAATGGCATAAGCTCCTGCTGTTAGCCTCAGCTTTTGCCAACCTAGCAGTTCGAAAACATACAAATCTGAGTAGATCAATAGATAGTACTTTGGTGGGAAGGTAACGGTGCTCCATGCAGTCATGCCGGCCACACGACCTTGGAGGTATCTATGAACAATGCCAGCTCTTTGGCTTAGAAATGGAGATGAGCACCAACCCCAGAGTCAGACAGAACTGGACTTAATGTCAGGGGAAACTTTTACTAACTTATATATACATTTGTATTATATTATATTCTACAGATTATATTCTAAAGATTCTATATATCACCTCCAGTTTTAAATCTTTGGAGCTTAGTGGAAATACATGCTGCCTACTCTGGGTCATCACAGTAATACAAATGCTTTGCTGCCATATTTCTTTCAAGTTGTGAATTCCTTTGCAATAATTTTGTTTGTTTGCAGAGATATGAACCAGAGCACTGAGCACATTAATTCCAAACAAGTGGATACTTTGCCGCTGCCTATCTAGCCTCTGTATATTATTATACTGCTGAAATTGATTGATGCCATTCATTATTTGATATGCCTTTTCAGCCTGAGGGTTTGTTTTCTGATGGCCTAACTACTGCGGTTCTATCTCTTTAGACAGATATGTCTGTTGTCTACTGTGTTGTTTTTCAAGGGCACTGTTCTGTTTTCTCAATTGCTGGTAGCTTCTGTCTGCTTTTGTCTACTTCTGAGCATACTTGTAGCTTTATTCATTTTTTATTGGTGTGGTTTGGAATCTAAATAGCCTACATTTTCTTCTGCTATATAAAATGAATGTTTTCTTTGTTTCATTGCCTATCAGCCTCTTTCCTTTCACTGTCTTAATGCCTTCTTATCCTTTCTTTCTGTGTACATTCATCCAGATGGTACATTCACCCAGAGCCCCTGGTGGTGCAATGGGTTAAACCCTTGTGCTGGCAGAACTGCTGACCAAAAGGTCAGTGGTTTGAATCTGGGGAGCGGGTTGAGCTCCCGTCTGTCAGCTCTAGCTTCTCATGCTTGCAGTTTCTCACATCGCTCCTGACACACACACACACCCAGATGGTTAGGAGAAACAGAAAAAAAAATACAGAAAGAAGTTATCTGACTGCATATTTCTCCTATCACACTCACATATATGAGCGACTATTGATCTTATATTGTCTTTTTGCACATTAGCTGTCAACGATGTAATATTTCTGTGTACTGTGGCTGGAGAGCAGGGCCTCATGTCTGTCACCAGCTGCTGTCATCGTAGCATAATAGAGAAAAGACATTCAAGATGCTGCAGATTCATTTCTGTGGGTCATTTCTGGGCCACACTGCAGAACTGCACGTTTCTTTCATAAAAATCGTAATTTGGTGTACATGATCGCACTTGTTGAATGCTGGGGAGGAATCTGGAGTTGGAAGAAACTTTGGAGTCTGATATTAGAACCTGTTTCTTGTGGAAATTCATACTACAGAACTTAATTTGTATTTAAAAGGTATATGCAGCATCTGATATATTTATTTACTTATTTACAGTATTTATATTCTGCCCTTCTCACCCTGAAGGGGAGTCAAAGTGGATCACATAACATATATATGGCAAACATTCAATGTCGTTATACACTGACAAGACAGACATCTCTCTCTCTCTCTCTCTCTCTCTCTCTCTCTCTCTATATATATATATAAAGCTTTCCCATCTTCAGCATATTGGAGGCTGTGCTCAGTAGTTCTGACCACGAGGGGGTGCTGTTGCTCCATTTTCCTTGCCGAAGAGCTTTGTTCATAATCTTCCTCCTTGATTGAATCACCGACATTTTTCTGGCATTTCTTTATGGGTACTCTAAATACCTCCCCGCTTAAGTGGTACCTATTTATCTACTCACATTACTGTTTTTGAAACTGCTAGGTAGGCAGAAGCTGGGCTAAAGGAGCTCACCCTGACCTGGGCTTCAAACTGTCAACCTTTTGGTTGGCAAGATTTTCTGCTGCTGGTGGTTAACCTGCTGTGCTAAAGCCAGTTAGCAGCTAATTTGACACCTCTGGATTGTCCTGTCTGATATAAATACTAGTTTCCTTTTGTGAGCATCAGCCTGGTCAACCCAGCAGTGTCTTTACTCTGCTGCAACCAGGTTGTATCCACTAGGTTCAGCTATACTGAAAGAAAAAACACAATCTTCAGATCTTTTCCTTTATCCACTATTTGCACCTTAAACACCCTTTTTGTTCTGACTACTGATTCCCTCATTCTCTGGCCTTACTCATTTCTTCGAACCTTGGGCCCTTGGTATCCATTTGAGTTGGGTTTCAGGACCAGCCATGGGTACCAAAATCCATTAATGCTTAATTTCCATTATACGCAGTGGTTTAGTAAAATGGTGTCACTTATATTAAATGGCAAAATCAAGGCATGCTTTTTGATATTTTTTTCCAATATTTTTCAAGTTATGGATTGTTGAATTGATGGGTACCAAATAATAATAATAATAATAATAATAATAATAATAATAATAATAATCTTTATTTATACCCTGTCACCATGTCCCCAACGGGGACTTGGGGCGGCTCTGTAGGTACAGAGGGCTGTCTGTACTCCTCTTTGTCTCAGTCTCTTACACTTCCTTCCTTTTTTTTTTTTTTTTTTTTGGTAGTAATTTCATTTTCTGTACCCTTTCCGCTGGTATTAAACCTGTTATGCCTCTGGCTTACTCCTTTACCCTTCCATAATTATCCCTCGCTCTTACTATGGTCCATTTCTGCTTCTATCTGATCAACCTCTCACCTCTGTAAATAAAGGTAAAGGTGTCCCCTGACATTAAGTCTAGTCGTGCCCAACTCTAGGAGGTGGTGCTCATCTCCATTTCTAAGCCGAAGAGCCGGCATTGTCCATAGACACCTCCAAGGTGATATGGCTAGCATGACTGCATGGAGTGCCGTTACCTTGCCGCAGAAGTGGTACCTATTGATGTACTCATATTTGTATGTTTTCAAACTGCTAGGTTGGCAGAAGCTGGGTCTAACAGCGGTACTTTTTCCCTAACTTGTTCTGCTACACACACACACACCATCTTTTCTTATTTTGAACCCTCTTGTATTACTAAGCTTTAGTTGGTTAAGAGTTATTGTTATTTCTTCTTTCCTTGTTTTCTCCAATCCATGCATTTCCCCCCTTTAATGTAAAATGTTCAGTGCATGTTAGCCTTGATAGAGCAATTGTATTTGTTCCCCTCTTCTTTCTTTGGCTTCTGGAGAGGTGAGCAGCTGGCATTTGCTAGTTAATATAATGAAACACAATTATGCAATTCAACCTCATCATTCCCGTGCTCATTTGTTTTGCTTTATGGTGGTATAAACCAAAAAAGCAGTGACTTTTTGCATTGTTTATGACAGCTAATCACACTTCCAGAGCTGAGTAAAAATGTAATAGAAATAGGCCGGAGCTTTTGTGCCTTGCACATTGTATTTCTCTAAACAATGCTAAGATCCAGCTGACATCATTTGTTAAGCAAACAACGCTGATACAAGAGTGCAGTCTAACCACGGCAAGCTGGACGTCCATGATTTATCTGTGTAAACCTGTTGTGCTGTACATTTTGTTTCAGTTACACTTATCAAAAGCATGGCTACAGATGAAAGAGATACAGAACACAGTGTTCTACCTGAGGGACTGGGTAGCGAAGCTGCAGGTACTGAAAACACAAAATGTGTGCCTTGGGATGCAAATGAAAGAGACAGAATCTGTTACGCTTTTTCTGAGCTGCTTTTGTGTTAGTCTTCTCTGTGCTTGATTATACAACCAATGCTGTGAAGAATAGCAGCATTTGAGAAAAGGAAGAGATGCTGTTGTGCCTTATAAAAAAACCAGGAGGTATATTACGTGGGCTACATTTGCAAATGTAGTTTCTGCAACCACTGGCTGCATTGCTCTTGTATTATCAGAGGCTCACAGACCATTCCTTTGCATATAGATAGCCTTAGGATCAGTCCTTGGCGCTTCTGGCAAACTCTTCGGTCTGAAAGCCTACTTACTGCCAATCATTGTACACCGGAGTTGGGGAACCTTTGGCTCTCCACATGATTTTGATCACAACTCCTCCAGTCACTTGCCATTGACCATGTCACCTGGGAGTTGAAGTCCCAACATATACTTCAAGACTCAAGAAGGTTAAGTGTTCTGTAGACAGTACTGATAATGATTTGACCTTCCTATGTCCCCAGGGGCAAAGAATCCATAAGTGTCAAGGTATACCGCGATTGGTTTATCTATGTCCTGACGTCTCATTGAATTATCTACTTTGATGTCATATTTATTTATTTACAGTATTTATATCCCGCCCCTCTCACCTCGAAGGGGACTCAGAGCAGCTTACAAGTTATATGTACATAATATAATAATATTATTAGCATAGCACAACATTAATATTATATATTACTATATTATACTATACCACTATACTGCAATATTATTAGTAATATTATATGTAATATAAAATTACAATTATTACCATAGCACAATATTACTATATTGTACTATACCACTATACTGCAAGATTATTAGTAATATTACATGTAATATAAAATATATAATTATTATATTATTATATTGTCTTACAATATTGTGATCAATATTTTATGTACATACAATATATTATAATTATTATCATAGCACAATATTGCTATATTGTACTATACCACTATTCTGCAATATTATTAGTAATATTACATGTAATATATAATATACAATTGTTATATTGTATTATTAGTAGTATTATATTGTATTACATTATAATATTATTATCAATATTATATGTATATACAATATATTAACTTAACATTATAAGTTGCAAATCCGGTGGCAGGTGACCAGGTGCTATTGGCCATTCAGAAGGTTTGTACAGTTGAAACATAAAGGCAATTAACTATTTTTTCTTCCAAAATCCCAAATAAGTACTGCTTATATCCCATGGAATTTTAAATAATACATGGATGTTCCAGATCTGTTGAGCAGCTACAGACATCCAACACTTCATCCTTAGGATATCATACCTCATAAATACTTTCATCAAGAGTATTTAATGTAAACAATATTGCCAAGCTGATTCCAGAGGATAAGTTATAAAATGACTCACATAGACCAGTTACAAAAGCTCTGAGGTTGCTACATAATAAATTAAGCACTCCACATAACACAACTCACATTTTCATATAACAAGAGAAAGGAAGGTACTCTAGAAAAAGAGTACCATTTTAATACGGATTCTTTTTGTGGCTTAGCAAAGAGCTACAATAAACTTGGATGATACAGGCAATGGGTGTTCACACATGAAATGGCTAGAATTTTAAGTATTTCTGAGTTTAGCACAATGTTCAACTTGTATTGAAAACAGTGGGAAATAAAGATTTGGGTGAGAAAGGAGATGCTTGCCTTGAAGGAGAACACAGCTTCTCTAAAGAAATCAACCTCACTACCAAAGGAAGAGGGATACAGGAAGCACACTTAGCAAAAGAGACACTTCGCTGTTACTGATGTGTAAGTAAGGCGCTAGGAGTGAATTATTGATGCCCTGCTTACACTTGATTCATGCAAAGGGTTGGAAGAAAAGCTGCAGCCTCTTATAAGATTTGTGCCAGTTCAATAGCTAGTGGCGTAGCCCAAGGGCAAAGCATAGACCTTATATTGATGGGAGCAGGACAGAAATAGTTTTGATTTCACTTCTATCCCTTTTAAACTGGTAAGAACATAAAGTTGCTTTCCTGGAACAGATAAAAAATATTAGTCCAGGGATGACTTTCCAGATGTTCTGTGACTGTAGCTCACATGATCACTCCCCATTGGCTACTGATGACAAAAGTTGCAGCCTGACAACATCTGCTTTAGTCCATAATTTTGCTTCGCAGAGTTGACAAGATATTTCCAGAAAGCCCATAAGTAGCTATGAAAGCAGTAACTACATCTGAGGTAGCTCCTCAGGGTTTGGAAGACCTGAAGGAATTCAGAAAGTCTTATCCACACACACACAAATCTAATCCTAACTGTATTCAGAGAATCACTGCTTTTGAACATGGAAGTTCTATCTATATAAATAAAAATGTAATGTTCGTTTGTGGGATTAACATAACTCAAAAACCACTGGACGAATTGACACGAAATTTGGACACTACACCCCTAACAGACCAACGAGTTATCATCACTCATAAACCCCTCCCAAAAATAGCGGAAAGGACTTAAAAACCCAAAAAAGCTAAATGACAATACAGCGCATGCGCAAAAGTGACAGCTCCCAGCATCCCCTAGAGCAGGCCCTTTAGGGGAGGAGGATATTCCAAATGCACTGCTTCCAAGCTGCAAACTTGCTTCTCCTTGGATTTCTTTGAGAGCATCCCAATCCCTGCATAGTTCCTATTTCCTTTTCCTGGACTGCAACTCCCAACAATCCTCCAGATAGATAAATTAAATAGAGATAGGTAGGTAGATAGACCAATCAATCAGGAGGACTGCTGGGAGCTGCAGTCCAAGAATAGGTAGAGAAGGAAGAAAGGAGAGAAAGAAAAAGGGAGGGGAAGGAAGAAAAGAGGTAGAGAACGAAAGAAAGAAGGAAGGAAGTAGAGAAGGAAAGAAAAAATGGGAAGGAAGGTAGAAAAGAAAGAAAGAAAGAAAGAAGGAGGGAAGGTTGGCCACAGCAATGCCTGGCGGGTACAGCTAGTATCTATATAAATAAAAATGTAATGTTTGTTTGTGGGATTAACATAACTCAAAAACCACTGGGCAAATTGACACTAGATTTGGACACAATACACCTATCAGGCCAATGAGTGACCATCACTCATAAAAACACTGAAAAACACAGCAGAAGGGACTTAAAAAGCGCATGCGCAAACCCACATAAATACACAAACACACATATACACATATACACAAATACACACACACACAAAACATATATACAGACAGGGGACAGCTAGTGAATATATAAATTAATAGTCACATTGATCTCTTCTGTAAGATTCTGTATAATTCCCTTTTTAAAAAGTGCATGCTCATGGTATTTTGGGCAGATGTCCATAAATTAGCTGTGTGAAAAATTACATTTCACACTTCCCCTAATCTATTGCCAATGAGATCCTGAGATGAGTTAAAAAGTTAGCATTATGACAAAGAGAGAAGAGTATTTCCCACTGTTTTATTATATTATTTTTTAAAAATCCATAATCCACTTTGGTGATGCTTTTGTTAGGCTAACCAGAAGGCTTATGGTTGAGCTAGGTGTCTTCAAAAATGCAGGAATAACTGTGGTGACCATTATACAGGAAGCTGATTTTCTGGAAGGTAAAGTGATCTAAATTGGCTTCTGTTGGCATGATTGCCTGCCTGTGACATCTAAATCTTTCTCCTGACTTGGCATCAGAAGGTATTCCTGGGAAGATGACTGAAAACTCTGCCAAAGTAAGGTTTTCGCTTCGCTGGGCAGAGTCAGAACAGATCTCAAAGGAAGATGGCACAATAGAGAACTGGAATTTTATGGCTTTCTATGCCTTCTGCCTCTGGTCTCTCCCCATTTCTCTTTTGTGTCGAGTGATGGGGACTGAGCTTTCTGCCTTCCTGAACACACTGTCATTGTAACATCCAAACCCAGAAGACCTGCAGGTTTATGGCTTCAAAAACATTACTTTTGTTCCTGCTGGATTTTTTTATAATCCGCCAACTATTCATGCCAGTGAGCTAGAGTAATGTTTTATACCATTCTGATAGAGTTATAAATGTTCACTTGTGATTTAAAAAAATAGTCAGCATAGTTGCGCCTGCATTTTTCAAGCAATATTTATTTATATCCCACCTTATTTCAACAGAGAAAAAAGCAGTATACCTGATTCCCCTTCCTCCGTTTATGTTTTTGAGATAGGTTAGGTTGAGCAAACAATGTGAATCTAGAAGCAAACAATGTAAATCTAGAAGTCCTAAGGCCCAGTATTTTAACTAATACAGTGTTCCTTCACTATATTGTGGTTTGCTTATTGAGGAGTTACTGTTTCGCAGGTCCACAATAAGTGGGGGGGGGGGTCTCTGCCCACTTGGCAGCGGCCTCCTCCTCTTTGCCGAATCTGCTGCTCACCGCCTCGGAGGCCCCTTGAGCTCCGTTGACGGCACTGCCAGACTCGTCTGAGGCCTCAGCCCAACCTGACAGTGCCATCAACTTGCCCAAGGGGCCTCCGAAGTGGCAAACAGCAGACTCGGCGAAGAGGACGAGGCCACTACTGAATGGGGACATTCTGCCCACTCAACAGTTGGCTCATCCTCTTCGCCAAGTATGTTGCTCGCTGCCTCGGAGGCCCCTTGAGCTCCATTGACGGCACTACCAGGCTGGGCTGAGGCCTCAGACCAGGCCTCAGCCCAGCCTGGCAGTGCCATCAATGGCACCTAAGGGGCCCTTGAGGCGGTGAGCAGCAGACTCGGCGAAGAGGACGAGGCCGCTGCCAAGTGGGCAGAGTGTCCTGAAGGATTTTCACTTATCGCAGGTGGTTATTGCTGTTGCCTTCTAGTCAACAACAATTTATGGTGGCCCTACCATAGGGTTTTCTTTGCAATATTTATCCAGAGGAGTTTTACCATGATAATCATATAGACCATTATTCCTATCCTCCCTACTTTTTTACACAGGAGAAGAGATCGTACAAGCACTTACTTGCAGAAACATGATGTTAAGTGTTTGTTTACACAGTATTTTCCAAGGCTGAGGCCATACCTGGTAAAAGAGCATACGATCAAACCTGGCTTTTCCCCTTATTTACCACCATTACCATCTTATACTTTTCTTAACCACTAAAAGGTTCTTGGACAGTGAAATAAAAATAATAAAAATAACAAGAATAAGCAGGGCCACTCAGTAGCTGACAGGTGGGCAGTGCATTCTTGCAACCCTAGCTTTCTGCAGATGTTCCATTGGCCCAGTAGATGGATCGGTGCTAGAGGCAGTGGAAGGCGAAGGATAGCCAACAGATTCAGCAGGTTTAGATGCCGTTGTAAAAGTTCTGTCTCTTTACATTTGCAACTTGTGTGGGTTTGTGTTTGCTTTGCTGTGATAATTGCTGCAGTGTTCTGACGTGAAGTTATTTGCGTGATGAGAATAATTTCAGAGTGTTGAAGTGTGTGTCCTCAGATTAACTGCTTCTTCATTTCCAGGTGTTATTTTTCTTCCAACAAGGCTATACACTACTGATCAGCAGTTTTTATTTCTCTGGTTATATACTGTGAAATAAAGTGACAGTGGAATGTATTTGTGGCCATCTGGCAGGTATGAGAAAAGTAATAATGGAGGAAGATTAAAGAGATGCCTTCATTAATTAAACAAGGAAGTTAAGATACCAGATCTCATTTCTGTAAAATACCATTAATAAGAATTATGTCAAGAGTTAAGATGCAAGGTTCAGCATTAACAGTGGAGGCTGCTTTCTCTGCTAGCAAGCTCTGAAAAGTATTTTTAAACTTCAGACTATCTCTGGGCCCATCCAGACAGCCATATAACCCAGAATATCAAGGCAAAAAATCCCACAAAATCTGCTTTGAACTGGGTTATCAGAGTCCACACTGTCATATATTCCAGTTCAAAGCAGATAATACGGGATTTTATTCAGCTGTATGGAAGAGACCTCTGGTTCCCCCAACCCAGGATACTATACAGTAACTGCCAGAGAACCTATTTTCTTTGCCTATTGCTTGCCCATATGGGTAGATACTGACCATGCAGGTCTTACTATATGTTGCACTCCAGGACCGGAAAAGCCCTCTGGTTCTAAACATACGTTGAATAGGTAAAAACAATCCTTTTATTGAAGATAATTTAAAAGCAGGAAAAAAGAAAGCACTTTAAAGAAATAGGTAGATCCAATTAGGTAAGGTAAGCAGGAACAAAATAGTCCAGGGTATAGTTCAGCAAAGTCCATTCAAACAAACTCCACATTTCTCTAATATAATCCAGAAAACCAGGAAACATTAATCCAAGGCATGAGTATGCAATCATAAAATACAGGAATCAAAACATAAAACAAGAAATACTTAAGCATGAATCTTCCAAGCAAGGTTTCCATGAAACAAGGACGAGAACTTAACTTGATTCTAAACGATGCTTCATCTGACTACATTTCCCATATTTGGGACTTTTATCCCCTCGTTAAGCTATTCCACACACTCAGAAATTGGTATCGCTTTAATTGAGATTTTTTTTCTGTCAGAGCCTGGCAGAACGACAAAGGCACTTTTCGGCCAGTCTGTTTTGACTAATCTCCTGCCTTCTATCTATTTGCTCATTAACTTCTGCAGGTGCCAAGTTGTTTTTAACCCCCAAATCCTGGGAACTCTCTGGTAGAAATTCAGGGAGTACACCATCATCCCCACACCCTTCAGGGACATTCTCATGGGAAAGTACACTTTGAACAGGGGTCTCCAGGTCATTCTCTGCATCAGTCTCACTGACCAAACCATTGCCATCTTGAAACTCATTGACATCACTCCCCACATCCAAAGCACCCTGATCATGGACAACAACCACAGGCTGAGCTCCAACACTATAGAATCAGCACCCAATTAAGCATGGGGTTCTCTTCAACTTCCAGTTGATTCGACATTTCCCATCCTTCTAATCCAAATTGACCCCTTTCCTGTTTCTTTCCATGGCTGGAGGACAGAGGTGGGTGAGCGAGACAGATAAGGATCCCTGCCACTATAGCCCACGAACGGCTCCCATCTGAATGACATTCCATGATCATGTGAAAATGGGAGAGTAGATATCCAGCCTACTTGCTCAGGGCCCTTCCACACAGCCATATAACCCAGAATATCTGTGTTGAACTGGAATATCAAGAGTCCACGCTGCCATATAGCCAGTTCAAAGCAGGTAATGTGGGATTTTATTCAGTTGTGTGGAAGTGCCTCAGTTGCTCACCCCCTCCCTCCAGGCAGACATGTGTTTGTGTGGGTAGGAAGGGTAAAGGAAAAGCCAGGAAAGGAGGGCCATCCATCTCCAACTATGCTATAGCAACGGGCAAGCCTCTTTACTTGGCCCCTGCTCCCCTCCTGCCAGCTTCTGCACGATTGAGAGGGAAAGAGGAAAGAGGTGAGTCAGGCAGAACTTTTCCTCCCTGCAAGACGTTTGTGAAAATGTCACAGTGTTCCAAGACATTCATCTAATGGTAAGAAAATTGTTTCAATTTCTCATTCTTCCCTATGAGAAGAAATAATGTAAAGACACCCATCCTTGGTTAGCACTTTGGACTTTGGGTTCTGGGACCAAATCTCACCCTTCTGTTGTCCTCAGTTCCACCATCTGTTGTTTGTTGGATAATAATGCCGGTCATGGTTTGTGATTTCCCAGCTTTTCTACATTTTTTCTTCCATTCAGAAAGATTGGAATGCTTCTCTTAAGCTTTACTTACTGGCTGTAAAAGCTGTAAGGCAAAATGGGCTGTAATGTTTGGCCTCCTGCTTTTTTCCTTTGTTCAACCAGTTGTATCAGCCAGAACTTCTTCTGGCCACCAAAGAAAAACCAGAAACATGTTTGACCCTTCTCTCAATTTAATTTGAATATACAATGGGGCTAATTACATACTTTCACAGCAGTGGTGAAAATTTTAAATTTTTCAACTCAATTTCAGTTTTGAAAGGACTATTTTTTTCTTTGAGGTGAGCTATTGGGTCAGTAATGTTTGGAATATCTCGCTGATGTACTTCTTTATTCTTTGTTGAAAGAATAGGAAGCATTGAAAATGTATCTGTGCTAGGACTCAGCTTGATGCTTCTAAAAATTACCTTTATCAAAATTTATCCTGACCAAGCTTTCTTAACTTACCTCGCATCCTACTTCATGAAATGATCTGGAGATCTCAGAAGTTTGCTCACATTTATTACTTCAGAGTGGCTTCATAACATTCCTTTTGGAAGCCAAAAGTTGATATCCTTGAGAATCCCATTCATACGTGAATCTCAGCTTCTCTGAAAAGCTTACATGGCCACCTTCAGCAAGTCACAGCCATACCTCACAAGATTGTTAAAGAATTAGGATGGGGTAGACTAATCTCATCCTATTTTTTTTACTCTCTCAAAACCCATTAAAGCTGACTGGGACACTCCCGCCTGAAATAGGGTGTATAGGCACATTGCATGGCATCCCTCCAAGACCTCCTTCACACAGCTCTTCCTTTTGAGGGATTTGATAAGTCATTTCAGATGCCACAGCAGAGACAACATTGCAACAGTGATCTCATCATACTATAGCAGTTGAAGTAAAGTGGAACATATTACAGAAGAAACCACTGAATGAAGGGTGTCTGGAGACTCCAGCAATGGTGGTTGATGGATCTTGTGTCCATGGGATGATAAATCCACTCCAGTATTTAATTGAGACTCAACAAGAGCTATCTAAGGTTGAATTCTGTTTCCCCAAATAGATTCAGCACCTTGGATAGCTCTGTAAAGCCTATTCAAAATCTATCATTTCCTCTCACACACACTTTCTGGCTTACTTCTCCATCCATGCAACAACTGATCTGGACTTGATCAGGGCTACTAGATCAGAAGGAATTTGGAAGAATCATCAAAATGAGGCTATACACACACACATACACAGATACTAGTAATCAGTGAATACCCAAAAAAAGCCCATCTCCTATAATGTCACACTTGCATGATGTAATTAGGTGTAGTGTTGACTGTATTATGTGCAAAATAACCCATTCACAATCTATTGACATGTGCCGTGTTCATTAAAAACTGTTTTGCTCAATGTTCTATATTGACCATTTCACTTCTGGCTTACTTCCCCACCCCTGCAACAATTGACCTAGACTTGATCAGGGCTACTAGATCAGAAGGAATTTGGGAGAATCATCAAAATGAGGCAATATATATATACACTAATAATCAGTGAATACCCAAAGAAAGCCCATCTCCTATAATGTCACGCTTGGGTGATGTACTTAGGTGTAGTGTTGACTGTATTATGTGCAAAATAACTCTTTCACAATCTATTGACATGTGCTGTGTTCATTAAAAATTGTTTCGCTCAATGTTCTTTATTCACTATTTTACTTCCCTCTCCCAACTAGCAGTCAATGTGACAGAAGATACAGTTGGCTGTCCACATCTACTGATTTCTCTTTTGCAGATGTGGCTATATGTGGATTTCAATAATGTGTTCTCTCTAGAAATCTCTTAAGTCCTTAAGCTAGATATTGACCATAGAGTTACACAGGAAGACCGAAAGATACTTATAAAGGACACTTCTTTAGGTGTTTTTGTGTTCTCCAGTGCAGTTCTGTGGTCACCTTCCACTGGCAGTTGTTTATAGATTCATGTTGGAGGGCCTAGAGAGATGTTCCTTTAGTTTAAAAAAGAATTTTTATTTTTAGATTTTCTACTTTCACAGGAGTCCTGTACTCCTAACCTTAACAAGTGTGGAAGGCTGACTGTACTGTCTGGAGGAGAATAGTGGGAAACATGGTGTCCGGGGCTTATGATTTGGGGAGCCCTGCTATCACATTCCCTGTAGCCACTCTATAGCCTCAAGTGCTGTCCAAGACTTTCTGTGAAATCAAATTTGACTCAGTCTTGAATCAGGGTTCCCATTCATAGGTTGGAATATTTGAAGGTGGTTATAGCTGAATGTGTTGTCCATTGGCTGGGCTTCTAAAGGTATTATAACAATACTTCTTTGGTATAGTGTACTTTGCCTTGGATTGCATAGGTTAATCAGCATTAAATGATGTGTAAAGTATTGTAGTTTACTTTGGCAACATTTCTTTAGGTGATTCCTCTTTTTGCCATGTTGATGTTTCTAAAGTAATCTGAACAGCCATATCAAACATATTGGAAGTTCATCTGGTATGGGGATGTATACAACATTGTCATGTACAATTCTATTCCATATATATTGACCACACAATTTCTCTAGTTTTCTCTTGTAGATTAATTGCTTACCTTAGGTATATGGGTGTCTCTAGCCAAAAAATATCAACATGCCATGTTTCTTTTTTAAAAATGATGTGATAATAGATGTTCAGATTGGAAGAAAATGGCACTCCTCCCAGAATATGCTGCCTGAAGCCTTTACTTTACAATATGACATAATAAGACTGGATCTGGTGAACTGGAAATGATTAATATGGGAGAGCAGCATAATTGTTCATTTTTCATATTATTTCAATATTTAGAAGCTTATCCCTCTAAAAGGAACACAGAAGAAGCCAATGGGAAATACCAAAACAAATGAAAGAATATTCAAACCAGCAAACCAAACAATATGAAATTTCACAATAAAAGACACTACAAAAATCTATCAATATAACATTTCATTTTAATACCTGAGTTTAGGGAGGATAGCCATAGGCCTGCCAATGAGATGGAGGCTTGCAGGAAAACAGTGTTTACTGTGTTTGCTGAGATAATTTCGTTTTATAATATTTATTAAGTTTCCAGTAAAACAATTAGACAATACATGAATACACACATAATAATAAAAGCAGGGAAAGGGAAAGAGAGGGGGAAGGATACAGAATAACAAGAGAGAGAAAAAAGAAAAAGAAAAAAACCCAATAAAACTGTGTATAAAAGTTAAATAACATCAAACTTATCCTTTGTTTTCTTTAACCAATTCTACTTCTTCCTTCAATGTTCTCTTCTAGTTCTCCCCCCCCCCTTCTCTTCATATTCCTCTACAAGAGATCAATTTGTCTGTCTGATTGGATTTCTCAAATTTTCCTTTAATAAAAATGTAATTTATTTAATTTATTGCTAAGATAATTTCGTAAGTGTGAATATATTGGAACTCTACCATGGATAGGTTATTTAGACCTTAGAAAAGTGTACAAGTTGTAGAGATGAATGGAATTATAGGAATATTTTCAGATATTTACTTGTGTTGAAAACCAGCAGGAAGCAAGGGTACCCCTTGGCTTCCATGTCAGTGGGTAATAAACAACAGCAACACTTGTATTCCATCCTATCTGCCCAAGGGGACTCCGGGCAGAATCCAGCATACACAGACATATGCAGACACAAGGCAAACATTTAGTGCCTCAAAACGATGAAACACAAGTGCACAGATAAAAGTAAAGGCTTCCCCTTCATCTTTGGCTCTGGAGATGGTGCTCGTTTCCGTTTCAAAGCCACAGAGCCTGCATTGTCCGTAGATGCCCCTAGGTCATGTGGCCGGCATGACTGCATGGAGCGCTGTTTAGTTTCCTGTTGAGGCAGTACCTATTGATCTACTCACATTTGCATGCTTTTGAACTGCTAGGTTGGCAGGAGCTGGGGCTAACATTGGGAGCTCACCACATCCCATGGAATTGAACCACCAACCTTCTGGTCATCAAGTTCAGTAGCTTAACGGTTAACCCCGTTGCGCCACCATGGCCGCTGCATAAATCTGTTCCAGGGATAAACCTATATTTTAAAGGCTTTCTTGAATTCTTGGATCCCATTCTCAAAATAGATTCAGCACCATGGATTGCTCGTTTAAAATCAACTGAGCAGATTCACTAGCCACCACACATAGAAAGGTACAGTAATATTATACACCTTATTTGGGCAGGAGTCCCATTTCAACAGGGTTGTGACAGAGAAGCCACTGTTCTTGATAGGGACCAAATTAATCTTCTGATAAGCTTGAATATTGAGTATGGCTTTATCACATGATCTTAAATACTGGGAAAGATAATACAGGATACATTCTTCAAGATTATTGGGACCCAATTATTTAAAGATAAGATCTAGCATTTTGAAATGGGCTCAGAAATTAACTAATATTGAATTTGGCTATTTCAAAAGAGGTTATATATCTGCATAATAATCCATACCAGGTAAACAGGTTGGGCACCGCAGTTTGCCCTTTTTGCTATCTTTTTTTATCAATTGAAGTTTGAAAACTGCTTTCAGAGGTAGCTGGAGTTTACTGTAATTTAATGTGAACCTTTACAATCCTGCATGACATGGAGTTGAATAGATGGCCTTTGTGGTCTCTTCAAATTTGATGTTTATGTGAGTCTATGAACTCTATTTTTATTTGAAGGATGCTCTTTATTCATTTTTATGGCTCAGGCTAGGGTATGTCAAGGTGAGTCAATTGAACAGGCAACCAAGTCTCTTTAAGTTGATTGAATTCTTTTCTTTCCTACAACTCTTCTATCACATGGGAAAGCAATGGGCAAAGGTAGATCAAAGGTAGTAGGGGTTCATGTTGTTTTATTTCATGTATGTCTTATATTTCTCTCAATAATCAACTTATGGCTTTTTTTTAAAAAAAAGCTAAAACATCAGAGTTAAAAACATATGAGGGATCTAATTTAAAACAACTTAGAAACATCTAAAACATAATGATGATGAAAAATGTACAGTAAAGCTCCCATAACCTTAAAACACATATTTATTTATTTATTTACTGTATTTACTGTATTTGTATACCGCCTTTCTCAGTGTATCGGCGACTCAAGGCGGTTTCCAACAAAAAAGTATACATAGTATCATAATATAATTTAAAAACATTAAAATTACATAAATCACTTGCCGACACCTGGGGAAAATTGTCGCTTTGAATTTCATAGGCTCTCCGGGTAATTCTGTGGTATCTTGGAGGACTTATTCCTAAAATGGTCTATCATGGTCATCCAGCATGGCTCTGTAGTATGATGGGAGTGGACATCAGGTAAATTAACAATGTTCAGTTGTATCCACATTATAAGGTACTTGCGGTCTGGCCTGGAACCTATCCCATAACCATATGGATATGGGAATCATATTGTATACCCCTGCCCAATTAAAAGACCTTTCTGATGTAACTAGTTAGTAGCTAGTCTCTGCCAGCAGAAAGAGACTAGAGAGCCGACCAACATGGTCTCCTATGGGAAGGAAGCCACTTAGGCCCCATCTACATTGCCATTATAATGCAGATTGTGTTGTGAATAGCATGTTTCAGTCAGGTCCAATGCAGAAGACACAATAACATTTGCACACAGGCAAGAGGAAAAAGAACGGATAACTTTACTCTTATCAGCAGAATTAAAACATAAACTTGCAGTGTTGCAAACAAAAACAAACTTACATAGTCCTTGTAAGTAATACAGAATAAGGCTTCTTCATCTTCATCCAAATGAGAGAGCAGTACAAATGGTTGAGCAGAATGCCTGAACAAAGGCTCCTCAGAGCAAAAGCTGAACTGTATTCTAAAACACATACAGTTATATCCTACTGGGTGTGGTCCAAACTTACTAGTTGACCTACATTAGCAGCTGCACATAATAATCAACAGTGTAAGGTTTTCTTTAACACACACACACACACATACTTAATCCTGTTACGACTTACTGTAACAGATTGAACTGGATTATATGACTGTGAAGACTCATATAATCCAGTTCAGTGCATGATCTGAGTTTACACGGAGTTCAAACTGTATTATATGGCAGTGTAGATGGCGTCTTTGAAGGCCTTCTCAGATGGCTTCACCTGTGACAGTGGTGTGGCTGAGAACCTTCCCTCAAGGACTGTACAACTCAAGCAGACTCATGAACAGAGATTTGTTCTTTCAGATAACCTAGACCTAATTCATAAAGGGTTTTATGGTGCATAACTGGCTCCTTGGAAACAAAGTAGTATGGTAGTTAAGTGAGAAAAGGCTCTCATGGAGGAGGACAAGCTGGAGCTCGCCAGCTCTGTTCATTCCAGATGGTGTTCCTTGCATAGACAACGCATTCCACCATTCTTCATAGTACCTCTGGGCATACTGATGCTTTTGTTTGTTTCTAATGCGGAGGTATTTTTTTGCAGACTTTTCCTAATCTTGGTTGTTTTACACATTGCTAACATTAATCTGCACTGACAGACATCTGGAATGAACTTGGTCAGCTGTTTCTTTTCCGTCAATTTTGAGGGTGTGTGTTTGCTGAACAGGCATGTTATCTTGAGTTCAAGATGATGTAAATCCAAACTCCCTTAGCGGTCCTCAGCAGTGGTTCTCAGTGCTTTAAGCTTGAATATAATGCATGTTCAAAAGAAAGGGACAGCACACAGGTTATTCTGCCCTGATCAAGCAAAAATAAAAGATTTATATCTAGAAGCTCTTAGGGGTCCCTGAGGGTATTGCACACCTTGAATCCAAAGAGACAAAGTATGAAGCACTGAATCTATCTTAAACTATTGAAACAATGTGATAGAAAATGTCAAATGTGTGTCAGTATTGCTAATGCTTGAGAGTTCTTTGCATTTTTTTAAAAAAATGTTTTTATATTATATATATAGACACACACATAGGAACATACAATCTTCAAAATTCAGCCGTCAAAATACAAGTATTTTTCCCCATCGCACCACCACCACATCCCCGTTTAGACACCGGTTACTTACCCCAGCCTGCGGATGTCATATATTATATGCTTTTAATGTATGGTGTTTTCGTTGGTTTCACTCCTTGTGTTTATTACATCGTTTAACCTTTGGCTTTGGTTGTTTTATAGAGTTTATTCTATTTCATGTTTTACCTTGATTGTTGTTTGAGTACTTCTGGTTACTGATTGTTTGCCATTTGTGTTATTTTTTGGAAACCACCCTGAATCCCTTTGGGGAGAGAGGGCGGATTATGGATGATAAATAATAATAATAATAATAATAATTATTATTATTATTATTATTATTATTTGGAACACAACAAGATGAGACCACAGCAAACAAGATCACTCTGCTGGCTGTTTTATTGGATCACACGTTGGACACTTCCCAAGTGTCTAGGACTGTGTGATGTTTTGGTGAATAATGCGTGCAGATCCCAGTAAGGTAGCCTTTAGCAGCTGGCAGATGGTAATTTTGTCAGCGCCGATTGTGTTTAAGTGCAGGCCAAGGTCTTTAGGCACTGCATCCATCACTGGGACCACCTTGACTGGCTTGTGCCACAGTCTTTGCAGTTCGATCTTTAAATCCTGAATTCGGAAGTCCCAGACTAGCTTCATGTGTTCATTTTCTGTAACTTTTTCAGGCTTGTGATCCCACCAGTTCTTTGTTGCAGGAAGATGGTATTTGTGGCACAAGTTCCAATGAATCATTTGAACAACGGTGTTATGCCTCTTCTTGTAGTCTGTCTGTGCAATCTTCTCGCAGCAGCTGAGGATATGATCTATTTTTTCATCTGCTTCCTTGCAGAGTCTACACTTGGGATCTGTTGTCGACTTTTCAAATCTGGCTTAGATGGCATTTGTTCTAATGGCTTGTTCTTGGGCTGCCAGAATCAGGCCCTCCGTCTCCTTTTTCAAAGTTCTATCCATGTTTTTTTCTTTGTCAATTTGGCTCTCAATTTTTCCCAGGAACTGTCCATGGAGAGCCTTCTTTTGCCAGTTTTCTCTTCTGCTCTGCATTGTGTTTTTACGGTATTCACTCTTTGTCTTTTGCACTTTAAGCAGTTTACTACTATTGACTTCCCTCAATGTTGGTTCTTGACTGCCTTATTATTATTATTATTATTATTATTATTATTATTATTATTAGTCCAGAGCAGGGGTCCACAAACTTTTTAAACAGTGGGCCAGGTCTCAATCCTTCAAACTGTTGGAGGGCCGGATTATAATTTGAAAAACACATGAATGAATTCCTATGCGCACTGTACATGTCTTATTTGTAGTGCAAAAAACACTTAAAACAATACAATAATTAAAATGAAGAACAATTTTAACAAATATAAACTTATTAGTATTTAAATGGGAAATGTGGGCCTACTTTTGGTTGATGAGATAGGGTTGTTGTTGTTGTTGTTGTGTGCTTTCAGACTTAGGTTGACCCTGAGCAAGGGCCGGGTAAATGACCTTGGAGGGCCGCATCCGGCCCCCGAGCCTTAGTTTGAGGTCCCCTGGTCCAGAGTTTACCTATGGACACATAATAACACTGTATTTCCATTGCATGCCTCTTTTAACCAACAAAGGAATAAATATAAATCTGGCGTGGTATATGCTGAGTCTGTAAGAGGCAACTTAGAATACCATACTATTTAAGAAACTAATAGGGAAAGGGACATGTGAATATATTTATTGCAGGGAATTCATTGTAGGTTAGTAATGTCTAATTTACCCCTCCTATGAGTCTCGCCCCATCTCAGTTCCAAACCTGTTACATTAACCTGTGTTTTTAAACTGTGATTTTAAACTGTTTTCTAATCTGCTTTTTAATAACTGCTTCACTGGGGAGCTGTGTTTCCCCTTCCCAGGGTGCTTGTGTCTGCTTTGTGCTGGTCAATGACCGTAATAAAGTTTTGTATTGCATTGTCTAATTTAAGCAGGTTTGTTTTTATAAGTAATTTAATGTGCTCCCTCTTTTTGTCTGGTATTATCATCTCTTCACTCAAGCTGGAAATTTTGGGTTCTGACTATGAGAGCGGCATTGGTCTCCTCACCTAACTAGCCACTTAGTGTCACTGCCAGGATTTTGAGGCCTAAATCCAAATTGTAACCTCAGCTTCCAAATCAGTTGTTGCTTGCCAAGTCAATAAACCCCAATGATTCAACAGGGTTACTTGGGATTTCGATTTCTACAGAAGATATCCAGCGGTGTCCATGAGAGCAGTAGGGTGATAGTTGACGGCTACCTTGTTTCCATACAAAAAGAGGCTAGTAGCACAGAAATCACAGGTCTAGAGAACGGAGAAAAGTGAATGAGCAGAACCAGTTACCATTAACACCAGTTGGGCAGACACCTGAACTGGTTCTCAAGACCAGGAGTGGTGCACTTTTTTCTCAAACCCTCAATCTACAGTTCTTAGAAGGCTTCCCACCACTTAGAAGGAGCGGTGGGAGGTTGAGGCATGTATACTTTCTAAGCCCTCTTCCACCTTGCTTGTCTTATTCAAACACAATCTTCCTGACTTTTTCTGAGTAGGAACAATTCCTGCTAGAGGCTTCTTTACTTTCCAAAGACGTCTGTGGGTGTTCCTTTTTTCCCTGAAATCCAAATATAGACCATGTATTTTCAGCTTGATCCACCAGGCTGTGCCCACACAAATTTCATTTACTTTAAAATATTCCTTTTAACGATTTGGGGGTAAAAATTTTCCATCAGTGATCACATAGATTGAGGTATTTCTTTGAAGAGGATCAAAGGAGGAAAGTCCTTCTCTCTTTCTGTCTCATCTGCAGTCGTTCAAAATGATCAATTTGCTCAAGAAACCTTGTAAGTAAAATATCTCATTCTTTGAATTATGGAGCATGGAGGGATCTCTAATTCAGATGTACATTGTTAATGTTAGCTGATTTGTGGCTTCGTGTTCAGATATCCCTTTGGAAGATGATTGATGCAGGTATAATATGCTGTGTTTCATATTTGCAAGTCTGAGCTGCTGTTCGTTTTCATTACGTGTTCTCAGGGCTCTTTCATAAGGATGTGTGCACAGTAGACTTGGAACAGTAAGAGGATCAATTTGTTTTCCATTATTCTGGTATTCGCTTTAGTAGATAACTTGCATTATTATCGGCTGCAGCTATTTGCACATTAATGGGAGAAATTAGGCACAAGCTTTGACTGACATGTAGTTTTGCAATGAGTTTGTAACTGATACTCTTGCTTCCTTTTAAATCATCACATTTTGATCCCATATACTAGAAAACCGGGAAATGTATCTAAAAATTAACAGCATACCTGACCTGTTAGCTATTTTTTTTGTCATAGCAAGACCCACTTTTTAAAAATATGCCAGTTGAAGATTAATTGAACATCTCTTTTCATTATGATGAGATTAAATTATAAGTGTGGCAGCCAGCTACTCTCATGAACTAGAAGTCTTAATACCTCGTCTGCTAATCACCAGAGAACATTAGACTTCAAATCTCTCCATGGACTGAATCTGGTTCTTAGTCTCAAGTAATGTGGACCCATCGATGGCATTTGATAAATCAACACTTAGTAAGCTCTATTGAAGTAATGCATCGATTCCAGAGTAGCGATTTAGTTGTACAATATACCATCATGTTGTGACAGCAGAAATGTTACTGGTCAATGTTGTTGTTACTGGTCTGTGTTGTTGTGCTAACAACATAGACCTGTATACATCCACCAAAAGGAAGTTCCGCAGAATTCACTGAGACCTAGTTCCATAAAAATTTATGTATGATTGCTGTCTAAGGGAGATTGCAAACAGAGGCAATATTTCTAATGTGTGTAGGAGCAAAAGCAAAACCAATATCGCTCAGTGTTCATTGCATTCTTTTTAATCGGGATTATGCTTGGAAATTCACCAACAGGATAAAGCACTGATTTAATACAGATCCTATCATTTTCTACTAAACAAATCTTAGCGCGACTGTAGGCTCCAGGCTCGGATCAGGAGAATAAGGGGGAAATGAAGGAATATACTGAAATGTTGGCCACTCTTCATGCAATTAATTTGTTCTAATGACTTATGATAAACATTATTCTGAATTAAGAAAGGTGTTGGGTCTGTTTATTAGGAATGTCAAAGCATGTGCAGAGATTCCTTGGGAATAGACTAAGCCAGTGTTTCTCAACCTGGGCATCAGGACTCCTGGCGGGGTCAGGAGTTGGTGTCAGAGGGGTTGCCAAAGACTATTAGAAGACACAGTATTTTATTTTGGTCATGGGGGTTCTGTGTGGGAAGTTTGGCCCAATTCTATCGTTGGTGGGGTTCTTAATGCTCTTTGATTGTAGGTGAACTATAAAACCCAGCAACTACAAATCCCAAATATCAAGGTCTATTTTCTCCAAACTCCACCAGTGTTCACATTTGGGCATATGGAGTATTCATGCCAAGTTTGGTCCAGCTCCATCATTGTTTGTGTCCACAGTGCTCTCTGGATGTTGGTGAACTAAAACTCCAAAACTCAAGGTTAATGCCCACCAAACACTTCCAGGATTTTCTGTTGGTCATGGGAGTTCTGTGTGCCAAGTTTGGTTCAATTCCATCACTGGTGGAGTTCAGAATGCTCTTTGATTGTAAGTGAACTGTAAATCCCAAATGACAAAATCCATCCTTCCCCCATAACCCCACCAGTATTCAAATTTGGGCATATTGGGTATTTGTGCCAAATTTTGTCCAGTGAATGATAATATATCCAGCATATCATATATTTACATTATGATTCATAATAGTAGCAAAAATACAGTTATGAAGTAGCAACAAAATAATTTTATGGTTGGGGGTCACCCCAACATGAGGAACTGTATTAAGGGACTGCAGTATTAGGAAGGTTGAGAAACACTGGACTAAGTAGTTCAGCAGTTTCTTGACTTTCCTGTGTGTTTTAGATCTTCAAAGGAGCATGCAGTATACCACTTTAATTTCTTTTCCTCCTCCCTTTCCTTAATGTTAGAACAGCTTGGTATCCACACCTGTATTTTGCTTTTTAAATGATTCATGTTTCCTTTGTAGTCAGATGTTACAAGTAACCTCTGATTTTGAGGGGAGACATGAGACAAAACACTTATCATTCAGAGGTGGAAATGGATGTTCATTTGAAGCTGGTCTATTTAACCCATGGTATCAATTCAGGCTGTCTCAAAATCCTGGAGCCGGGGGGGGGGGGGGCTCTCTTTATTGTTGTCAGTAGAACTTTAAAAATACCTGGTGTGTGGGTAGAGTCAGGAGAAGCTAGGGACCTGATGTACCTGGACATTGTGTGTAAACCAGAACAGGCAGATCAGGATCTGAGGACAAGCAAAAATGTTTCCCCTTTAAAATACTTGGTTGATTCTCAAAATATCTGAAATCCAAAGCTATAACAAACATACCAAAACGGCAGGTGAAGTATTTGATGATTAGCAATAACAACTCTGGATCTTACCCCAGGATTCTGCCAGAATCTCCTTTATCTGGGTGAACCAGGGACTGAACCTTAGATTTTCTGTATACAAATCTTACATGGCAGGAATTTGGCTAAATCACCCTTGTGGTCCTTTCCAACCTGATCATTCTCTGAGCCTATAAACTCAGGTCTAAGTCCCTTTCCTACTTATCTGTTAGCTGTTTCCATTTGTCTGATAAATAGAGCAACTCCGATGTGCCTCCTAGAAGGTTCCATATTGTGTTAGTATCTGACTCAAAGTCTGGCTTCAACCCATACTCCATCACACACACACATCTTCCTGCCTGTTTCCATGACACATTTGATAGAAGCAAGCACAATCTCCAGGGTCTTCGATTTTTACATTGCACTGGATCAAGTGTCCCTCATGAGACATGTGCCCACAATCTTCAGGAATGCTGCCAAGTGAATAAAGGGAATAATATGTAAAACATCACTTTTATCTTTTGAACCACAACGCAAATCATCATTTGGCCTTTTGCACTGTAGACATGAATTATAATGAAACTTTTGCTTTATAACTCTGTGTGTGGGAGTGTAGCTTGTTAGTAGAATCACATTTTTCATACTGGTGGACTTATAAAAGGGTTGGTTTTTTTGGGTTTTTTGCACTGTAGTTAAGAAACATTCTTTATCCATCACAAGAAGCAACCTTTTAAAATTTTATTTTAAATAATAGTTTAGCCCATTTATGGTGGCGCAGTGGCTTAAAGCACTGAGCTGCTGAGCCTGTTGACTGAAAGGTCGCAGGTCCTAATCTGGGGAGTGGCGTGAGCTTCTGCTGTCAGCCCCAGCAGTTTAAAAAATGCAAATGTGAGTAGATCAATAAGTACCGCTCCAGCAAGAAGGTAACGGCGCTCCATGCGGTCATGCCGGCCACATGACCTTGGAGGTGTCTATGGACAACGCTGGCTCTTCAGCTTAGAAATGGAGATGAGCACCACACCCCAGAATCAGACATGACTGGACTTAATGTCAGGGGAAAATCTTTACCTTTACCTTTACCTAATAATAATGATGATAATAATAATAATAATAATAATAATAATAATAATCACACATAATAATAATAATAATAATAATCACACATAATAATAATAATAATAATAATCACACATAATAATAATAATAATAATAATAATAATAATAATAATAACACATAATAATAATATCACACAGTCCTAGACGCTTGGGAAGTGTTTGACTTGTGATTTTGTGATACGAAATCCAGCATATAGATCTCGTTTGCTGTGACATACTGTGGTTTTTTGTCAGTAAAATAATAATCATCATCATCTTTATTTGTACCCTGCCCCCTCTCTCCATAGGGACTTGGGGTGGCTGAATTACCACCCCAAGTAATACAAATCACCTATTACAGTACTGGATGTTGTACTGGATACAGTATCCACATTTCCTCAAAAGTCTTCAAAGCCTTTCCAAATATGGAATATTTACCGATCTTCGTTAAAATTGTAGAAGAGTCTTGGGGGGAAAATATTCCATAGATCCTCCACACACAGTGTGGTATAGCGGTTTGAGCATTGGACTACAATTCTAGAAACCAGAATTCGAATTCACGCTTAGCCAAGGAAGCCCAATGGCAAACTCCCTCTGAACAAATCATGCCAAGAAAACCTTGTGCTGGGATCACCTTAGTAACCATAAATTGGAAAGGATTTGACAGCACACAATAGCACTTCATTTTCAGGACTTGATTGATTCTTTTGGTGGAGATCCTGGAATGCCAAGATCTTGCCATGAACATAATAAGTGATAACTGAAAGGTCCTGGATTCAGAGTTACCTTGGTAGAGAATCAGGACAACTTAAGGTTTGGTACAAAATGATGTACCAGTAGTATATAACTCCCCAAAATGTTACAAAAATATGTAAATGTTACAAAAATATGCAGGAGAAATACTGGATGTGTGAATCCCAAGTATATACTCTTTTCCCTATGTGGTGGAATAGCAAAGAATTATTGGAAGGAAATACAAGAAAAAAAAATCAGAAAATATCATAAATAAAAATACAACTAAAACCAGAATATTTTTATTGGTCATTACAGATATAGATTTGGATAAAAATAAAGGTATATTTTTCAGTTACTTTGTGACGGCAGCCAGAATAATTGATGTACGAAATTGGAGAATGAAAGAAGGACCATCAACAGACTAATGGCTCTTGAAAATAACCGAAATAATGAATATGGATAAACTAACTCAGCTATTAGCAACTCACCACAGCATTGTCAAAAAAGTGACAGATTGGACATTATTTAAAGACTATATGAAACAAGAGAATACAACATTGATAATGTAGCTTAAAAAAGATAGAGAGATAAGTTGTTCTAGGACCCATTTATATGCCCAAATAGAACAACATCTTTTTGTGGTCCACTGTATTGGTCAAATTCTCCTGCAGTACCACATTGGCTCCTTGTCAGCTTTTTTCACTGCCCACCCTTTACAACCATAAACAAGAAATGAGAAACGCAATGGAATGGACAATTTTGCCTTGGTTTTCAATTATGCTTTAAGGTCTTATCTAGTTTCTTCTGCTCAGACTTTCCAGGTCCTAGTCGTCTGATTTCTTGGCAAGTGTGTCCATTTTGATTAATGACCGAGCCATGATACAGAAAATCTTCAATTATTTTTCAATTATGTAATTGTTTCATTTTATGTCATTTATATCTCCATGGCACCATCTTCCCGTGCTGGTGAGATTGCATGCTTCTGTCAGGCAAGAGCATTGCTGCTGGTAGTGTCTCCCATATCAGACAGGCCTTTGCTGAGGTCTAAATGTGCCAAAAATCTATTGGGCAGCATCAGTAATAGAGGGTGACACTGGCAAAGGATCTCACAGGTCCCTTCTACACATGCCCTAAAGTGCAGAAGAAACCGGGATAACGGGTGGAGGTGTTTCATGAAAATGTGCACCATTTGGATTAACAGCTGAAAAACACGTGTAAAAAAGGTGTGCTTCAAACCCAATTTCAGCTAGAAATGTGCATATTTGCATGACTGTATATTACTGCAGTCTTGGAAAACATGTGACTTTGTTCTTACATGCTGATGTGCACTACTCCGGCGCATGTGTGCATTTTAAAATCCTTAAACAGTTTATCTGAGCTGTAAACAAATGGAGCCACGGACACACAGGTGGCTAAATGGAAGCACAAATGGAAAGCAATTACAATAAGAACTCTCTGCAACCATTCCTTCCTTCTGATCTTTATTAAATTAAACAGAGCTTGAATTTACAGTAGGATGAGGAGAGATAATATGAAATCTGCTTGTGTGTACATTTATATCTCTACATGAGCACATATGAGGTTCAGCACATCTCAGAGATTTTTTTTAACAAAAGTCAATTTCCACCAGGTGTCCCCCTTCTATCTTGCAGATTTCTAAAATCCACCAAAAAGGAAGATATTTTTGCGCAGCAAGCAGATCTTACCCACATCCCATGCACAAGACACACAGACAACAGTAAAAATGAAAAGAAAAATCTTTAATCTTAATAGCAGAGATAAAACACAAACTTTCAATGTTGCATTCAAAAAACAAACAGTGCAAGAAACTTACATAGTCTTAAGTAACACAAAATAAGGCATCTTCATCATAAGTCAAATGAGAGAGCAAAAGCATAAACCTTGAGTAAACAGCTATTCCACGATAGCCTCCTTTAGAGCAGCATAACAGCTTCTCTCCAACCTACTCCTCAGAGCAGAGCCTTTGAGCAAAGATCTCAGAGAAAAAGCTCTCCAGAACTGTATTCTAAAAAAAAACACCATACAGTTATACCCTATCGGGTGTGTTCAAGATTGCTGGTTGACCTACATTACCAGCTGCACATAATAATTACCATCATAAGGTTTTCCTTCAACACACACACACTTGGTCCTGCTACAACTTACTGTAGCAGATATTAGGATGGTGAAGGTCCATTTACCAGGAGTAACAGGTCTGTGTTGGCCCTTGCTGTCAAGTTCCATGATTTTTTTGCCCCACTTATTTGTCCTGCATTTTGACATTGTCTGGAAGTGCCCTTAGAGACAGAGACAGTGGCACCATAACTAACTTTATTAGTATTGCACACAAGGAGGCACCAATTTAGCTGTTTGGAATATCCTTTACTATGAAAACCTTATAATGACAATCCAAAAAGAAACAAAATACAGTGCCAGAAGATGACACTACCAGGTCAGATGGCACTCGGCAAGCTCCTGGGGTACAGCAAAGGGCCACTGTGAATAGTAGTGTTGCCAATGATGCAACATTCAACTGTTGATGTTCTTAGAGGTAAAATAAAAGTCCAAAGCTTGACAACACATATTATAGGAACATGGAATGTGAGGAGCATGAATCAACGGAAACTTGACATACAAAGTAAATTGAATGTGTGTATATTAAATACTTGGGGCAAGGGAACTTAAGTGGACATGATGGGACATATTAATTAGCTGTTTACAAAATGTTTTACTCCAGAAATGAAAATCTAAGACAAAGTTTGGCATTATTAGTGAGGAGAGATGTAGCAAAAGCAGTCAAAGGATATAATGAAGATTAAAAAAAACAGTGAACATGTGACTGTTATGAGAAAAAATAGTCCATCTAGGACAGAGGTTCTCAACCTGTCCCCAGGTGTTTTGGCCTACAACCCACAGGCTACTGATCTAAGAACGCTGATGCAGTTTGGTTTTGATTGAGTCAACTGGGAAAGGAAAGATTAAGTTCTCTAGTCTCCTCTTCTGTCTGATGAGTTAATAAAAGGCATACTTTTGCACTTTGCATACAGCTCTGCGGCAACTGAAGTAAGTAGAGATCGATGAGGGAAAGCAAGCAGAGCAGAGGAAAAAATGGAAATTTTAGAAGCAAGTTAAAATATGGGACAACAGAGGATTAATTAGTACTGCTGAATAGGGACAGTTGAAGAATATGGATATGTGCATAGGAGAGAGAGAGAGTGTGTGTGTGGGCAATGTGGGTGTGAGTGTAAATGGTTCTGAGAGACTGAGTGGGTGAGAATAACATCAGACAATTTGCATATTTTCCCTTTTTAAAAAAACTGTTTTCACCCTTCTTTCCAGAAGCAAGATACTTTTCACAAAGTTGAGGGGAAAGAAATAATGTGGATTTCTCAGTAGGAGTATTTGGAATCCTCACTGTGACCACCAGTGGAGAGACATAGCAGGAGGAGCATGAACTTTTACTTTGGGAAAATGGCATTGACTCCTATTAAAATCTCCCTGAAAGTGCAACTGTTCAGTTCTTAGAATGTTTGTATGACATACATGTTGCTGGTAGTGTTGTTTACCAATTTCTGACCCATGACACACCTATCACAGGGTTTTCCAGGCAAGATTTGTTCAGAAGAGGGTTGCCATTGCCTTCTTTTCAGGTGAAGATAGTGTCTTTTCTCAGGTCATCTTTTGAGTTGCATGGCTGAATATGGATTCCAATCCTGGTCTCCAAAGTCATAGTTAAACACTCCAGTGACTACACTAGACTGGATCCTTGAGCCATATGCATACTTCTAGAATCATAAAATCATAGAGTTGGAAGAGGCCTCATGGGCCATCCAGTCCAACCCCCTGCCAAGAAGCAGGAAAATGGCATTCAAAGCACTCCTGACAGATGGCCATCCAGCCTTTGTTTAAAAGCCTCCAAAGAAGGAGCCTCCATCACACTCCAGAGTAGAGAGTTCCACTGCTGAACAGCTCTCAGAGTCAGGATGTTCCAAATGTTCAGATGGAATCTCCTTTTTTGTAGTTTGAAGCTATTGTTCCACGTCCTAGTCTCTAGGGAATCAGAAAACAAGCATGCTCCCTCCTCCCTGTTACTTTCTCTCACATATTTATACATGACTATCATGTCTCCTCTCAGCCTTCTCTTCTTCAGGCTAAACATACCCAGCTCTTTAAGCCGTTCCTCATAGGGCTTGTTCTCCAGATCCTGGATCATTTTAGTCCTCCATAACCATAATATTTCAGAGACCTTTCCTCTTTTTTATGCTAACAAAAAAACTTTAATTTTGCCATTTTCTATAAGGGACATTATTTTGATGCCTTTGTATGCTTGGATTTTGGTATCCGCAGGGGATTATGGAACCAAACATCAGTAAAAATCAAGGGTCCATTATATATCCTTAGGAGTACTTTACTGTTCCTGGTTTGATTCCTGTGTCCCAGTTTTGCAACTGTGATCTTAAAGCTACTTGCTTCACTTTTTCTATGCAAATGTTTCTTTGCGAATAACCACCCTTTCAGCCCTTTGTTTTGAGGAGAGCTTGTCACAGCTGGACACTTTCTGTTGCAGATCCAAGATTGTTTTCCTATGTTGCTGTCCCCCCTTCTCTCACATACTATGCACTCTTTACTTTGGAGGCTGCATCAGAATGATTTTGCCAGTGTTTTTCTGAGTTCAAAAGACTGTATAGAAAAGTAGCTCTAGTTGGCTCTAGTTGGCTCAGTCTACAGGGCCTCCTTGGTTTCACCTGTGTCAGGACTGATTCACTTCTGTTGATCTGGGGACCAATTTTCTCCCTCGGGGAACTTTTGGAAGATGTGTGGATTATTAACAATGCAAAGAAACAAGCCAAAAGACAAACAAAACTCTAAATCAGAAGTGACCACAAATACATTTCTTGTTTGAAAAACTGTGTGTCTGAGAGAGGCGGAGTGCATATAGTTTTAGGATCAAACCTGGGATTTAGGGTGATTTTCCCTTTGGACAAAAGTTGATCGTACTGTAGAACTCTGGAGGGCCTAGACATTCCTTGAGAGAATGTCCTCAAGAGAATCATATCTGTGAATGTTCAAATTCAAGCTAAACTTGCCAAGGTGGAGGGTCAACTGTACTTCTTTGCATTCACATGTATCATGCATAATGGTGGCACATCACATAGACAAAGGAAAGTGAGGCAAGCACGTTCTTGCTTGCTTCACTCGCTTGCTCTAGAGTTTTTTCTGCAAGAGGGTACATCTGTGTACAAGTCAACACACACATAGGCAGCATATTCCGAAGGAGGATTTGGAACGGAGTCAGCAGCTTCCTGAGAACACTTGTTCAGTTCTAATGCTGCTTCTGATCAGTTCCAGCACCTCACCAGCGTTTGCAGCTCCTGAAACATACAGGCCCATACGATTGCATATTTCTTGCAACAATTTAGGCTATGCTTTCTTTCCACCTCCAATGGCAGGTAACATGGGCTCTATTCTTGAACAGCTCCTCTTTCCATGCTCTCCAACATTACACAGATAAAAACCAAGACACGCCTGGCCAAGTTACATTAGAGAGTGGTCAAGATGGCAAGTGTTATTAATGAAAAAGAACATACAGGCTAGAAAAGGTTGCAGCAGCAGCTTGTTTTTATCTGAGCTTTCTGGGAAAGGCAAGGTTTTGTCTTGACGGGTTTCTGGGCCCAATTCAAAGTGCAGGTTATTACCTACAAAGCCCTATACGGTTCGGGAACAAGCTATCTTCAAGACCACATCTCCTTCTATGAACTGGTGCATGTCCTAAGATCTGCCGGGAAGGCCCTCCTCTCAATCCAATCTCTGTCTCAAATGTGGTTGGTGAGGATGAGAGAAAAGACCTTCTCGGTGGTGGCTCCCCAGATTTGGAATGACCTTGGTAAATCAAGGACTTAGTGAGTTGCTTCACTTCTGCACTTTATGAGGACTGCTATTGTATACAGCCACTATTTTTGTAGCTTTCTTGGGTTTTATGGTATTTCTTAAATTAATAGGGTTTTGATGTTTTTTAAAGTATAATTGGGTCAATTTTATTGTTATTAATTTTTCACTTTTCTGAATTTTGTTGTTTTTTTATACTGTTGCACTATTGAGTGCTTTCTGTGAGCCGCCCCAAGTCCCTTTGGGGAGATGGTGGCGGGATAAAATAAAGCTTTATTGAATGAATCAATTGCATGCAAATTACAATTGAGTGCAAATTACACTGGGTTGTAGCAACTGATGTAAACCTCAACGAAAGGAGAGAATAAGAGAAAAGGGAAACTGGGAGATTTTGAAAACAGCTGAAAGAGCAGGCAAACAGTAATTTATATAGGGCTAACTGGAAATGAGTGACCCCAGTACTTAAAAGAAAAGCAGAAACATTTAGATGGCAACTGAATGAATCATTTCTGCAAAAAGAATGATATAATTAAGAACTGTAAACAAAAATGGAAAGAAGTTTTTGAATTGAACTTAAATCAAAGTACAGATATTCAAATAGCATGGGATGCCAGTAAAGCTTATATTAGAGATTATTTTATCCATTACAACTCAGAAATAAAAATAAACCAAAAAGGCTTTAAATAACCTCAGATGAAATTAAAAATAAAGAAGAATTAAAGCATAATCCTTTGAATTTAAACATTCTAACTCAAATAAAACTCCTACAAAAGCAATTATCCATGTTACTGGTCAGTGAATTAGAAACTAGAATGAAGAGTGCAAAGCCGAAGTACTTTGAATCAGTTAATAAAATAGGAAAGGGGTTAGCATACAAATTGAGGAAGAAAAAGCAAAAAAATGTAATGGCTAAAATGTAAAATGAGAAAAAAAATATATTAATGGATGATATCAATATTCAATAGGTTATTCAACAATATTACAGTAATTTATATAAGGCTGACCGTATATTTCTGGAAGGCACAGACAGCTACTTAATCCAGCAAAAGTTGCCAAAAATTATTGAAGCACAAACACAATTGACCAATTGGCTGATAACACTAAAAGGAATATCTGAGCCTATAAAAAAAAAAAACACTGGGAAAGCACCAGGCAAGGATGGATTACCAGCATCCTAGTATAAACATTTTGAAGATGAACTTGGGCTACTGCTTCAACAAGCAGTGAATTCCATACTTAAACATGATATATACATGAAACATGATGAGAAGCTAATATTGTTCAAATACCTAAGAAAGATCAGGATTTAACTTTACCACAGAATTATTGAGCAATATCTCTATTGAACAATGACAATAAATTATTTACAACCATCCTTGTTGAGTGACTGAAATGTTTATTTGTCAGGATCAATCTGGTATTTTGCCTTAAAGACAACTGTGAGACAATGTCAGCAATGTATTGAATATTTTGGAGTATTTGGAGAAACATAATGAAAAACAAGTGGCTTTGATCTTTTTAGTTCCGACCAGACATCAGACAATGGAGAAAAGGGATAAAGAGATGAATAAGGATACAGATTTTGTAAAAAGAGTTTCTTTATCTTTGTTAACCAAACTATGATTATAAACCGACACAAATCCCCAGGGTAGTTGAGGTGGGGAAACTGAGCTCTTTCCAAGATTTCAGATTAGCCGAAGTCAGGGGCCAGTGTGGTACTGTCTCAAAATTGCCCAGTGTCCTCTATGTAAGTGAATGACTATCACTTTGGTTTTCCTACCTTTTCTTGAATCATGTTGCATGTTTAGCTATACGCATTCCTGCAGTTCTGTGTTAGAATAAGTACTTGTACAAATCTTTCTGGAAATTAAATCGGTTTTCCTACTGAATTCTCCTGGTGAACCATCTGTTATTGCTTATATGGCTTCTTGACTTTTTTTACCCTTCCAAAAGGTTTTTCTGTACAATGTGATATGAGGAGAAATGGAGCCATTCAGTACATAAAAGGATTTTCCCGGCATGCTTTAGGAAATCTGACAGGCTCCGACAGTAATCTGATGTTGCTTGGTAACTAGAAAAACAAGAGCATTTCAAATTGTAATTTTATTCCATGCAGGATTTTGATTGCTAGGAAGGTTGGCAATTCTCTCTCTCTGGGAATTATGAAGAAGATAACTGCTGCTCACTGCAAAATTACATCTGTCTCTGTAAAATTTTGGTATTTAAAATTGGCACATCAGAAGTTTTGGTATAAACAAACGATTGTGACTCAATACATTTGAAAATCGGATGCGACATTGATCATGAACCAAACTGGCACGTGACTGCTGCGGGAAAAACCTCAACCTGTGCCAATTCTCTGCTGTAATTTTCAGCTGAATACTTCCGCATATGATTAGGGTAAATTAAACTGGTTTATTAATAAGGTTTTTCACAGCTCGTAAAGACTGCTACAGCTTGTTTGAGTAAAAGGGGTAAATGAGGATGGCACCGAGTTAGGAAAACTGGATCATACCTAAACAATGCCCAGGTAGTTCTCTGCATGAACCTTGGGGTGCATCTACACTACAGAATGGATGCAGTTTGACACTACTTTAATTGTCATGGCTCAGTGCTATAGACTCCCAGGAGATGTCATTTTGCAAGTGTGCTGATGCCTCACCAAACTACAAATCCCCAAATTCCATAGCATTGAGCCAGGGCAGCCACAGTGGTCTCAAACTGCATTCTTTTTACAGTGTTCCCTCACTTATTGCAGGGGTTCCATTCCAGGACCCCCCTAAATAAGTGAAAATCCACAAAGTCGGGACACCATATTAATTTAAATATTTGTACATTATTTTATATATTATTTTCTAAACTGTGCATCCTTACCCACCTCCCAGCCCATCCTAAGGGCATCTGCCTACCTCTCTGGCCTCCACAGACCCCTACAGAGCCTCTGAAGCCACACAGGCAGCAGCAGGCTAGGGAGGCAGGCCTTCCCCGCCGCACCTCAGGCCTCCGCACTTCCGGAGTCCCTGGCCTCCACTGAATGTAAATATTTTGTATTTTATATTAATATTTTCAAAAACTTGCAAAACAGTGAGTCTGCTAAAAGCGAACCACGAAGTAGCAAGGGAACACTGTAGATGCACCTCAAGAACCCTTTAATGACAAAGAATTATGGCACAATGGGTCTAGTTTTACTGCCATGGCTGGAATCTTGGGATATGAAGTCAAAGTTTTTTGGCTGAGGATCCTAAATACTCCTCCCTAAACTACCTATCCCAGGATTCCATTGGATGGAACCAAGACATGTAAAATGAAATCTTAGTGCTCTAATGGTTTGTGAAAGGTCCCCAGCTTTTTATAGTTATACAGCCATAAACCTATCAACCTATTTTAACAATCAAATCCAAACACTTGCCATGACCTTTGCTTGTGTGTATGTGCCCTTACAAGTGGCCTGTCAATTTTTGACAACCCCATTAATTTCATAAGGCTACCCCACAGTCATTATTTAATAATAATTAGTCAAACAAATAATGAATAAAACAAAGTAGCTTGTTTTTAGGGGACAGAAAATGAATGATACTCTAAATTAGGAGATTACAACCATATTGGGATTAGGGGCACAGGGCAGCCATTAAAGTAAAAAAAAACCCACACACACACACATTTTAAAAAAATAATCAGAGAGAACATTTATTTAAGAATTTGTGCATTTTCCAGCATGACTTCTGCTGCCAAATGATCGCAGAACTGCAGTGGAGGATCTGGAGAGTTTTAGGACCTCATCACATTTGGAAAATTCCCCTTTGTAGAACACTTCACTGATGGAGCCAGAACGGAGCTTGTCGGATCTCATCTCATGTGTTATAAATAATTTCCCCACACTGGAAAAGAATATCCCACTTCTGACACCAATTTGTCATGAATTACTTTTCAATAACTTTGAAGCATGGGATCTTTTTATTGCAATTTCCAGAGTGAGAGGCTATATCAGATTACAGAAAAACATTTAGACAAAGAATGACATTGGACATACATACGTACAGATTCTATGCAACTACATTGGATTCACAATTACATGGCTAACAAACAAACAAACAAACAAAGGAGAATTACATTTTCACTCAACATTCACGCAACATATACATGCATTCATCCTCAGGCATTCAAATATTACCATATCATTTTTCCCTCCTTGGAGAAGCACCTGTTAGGCCAGACCCTGCTTTCCTGCAGCCTGCCAATGCATAGCTCCATAACTTCAAAACTTCTTTCCCTAAGAACAATGCCAAGGACCAAATCTCTGTTTTCCATAAAGCAGAACCTGATTCCCTGCACAAAATCCGAGAGTTCAAAAGCACACTTCTTCTCTTGAGAAAGAAGGCCAAAATGATCAGACTGCTCCCTTGCAAATCTGCCTCTCCATGGTGCACTATCTCTCTCCTTCCCATGGAGCAGAGCATAGCAGGCGGAACAGACTCCTCAGGTCTGCCACACTTTCAGCATTATTAGATTGAGTCTTTTATAGGAATATTCTGCTGATGTAGTCCCAAAGTTGTAAATTAATGATAGACTTCTTCCATCCTGGCTCCATCTCAGTTTCCTGTCCAGATGTTGATTCTTCTTGACTGGTGTTGATCTTATGTTGACTTCCTTCTTAACATTGTAATCTTTCTGTTATCACTGTTGCAGTTCTTATCAGAGTTTACTTTTTAGTTCTTATTAGCAACTTTTAGTTACAGTCCAGCAAGCAGGTAGTTAGTTATTTCAGGCCTTAATATTTTACTGGTGCCCCCAAAATTATTAACTCCATACTCCCACACATCATATTAATTTTACATTTATCAAATCTACACATTGAATTTCTTGTGACACATGACACACAGCTATTTTCAGCGGAGCTCCGTAGTGGCTGCGTCCACGAAGTGTTCTATGACAGGGAATTCTGAACATGGAAAACTATCCATGTTTAGATTATGGGCACAGCATGGGAGCAGGCTGGAAAGGTACGTGTTCCGGCTTGTGATAAGCAAGTGGGCAATGTGGGCCACAGGACAATGGATCGTGCTGCTGTCTCATGATTTTCCCTGCTGCCCTACAGATTCCCCTGCATCAAGGACCTCCATCTGATGAGATCCCTCAAGAGGTGTTCACTCTAGAAATCTCTAGGTCCTCCAGCATGACTGGAAGACATTGAACTTTGGAGTCACACAGAAGGATGCAGCTATTACTAGAGGGGACATTTTTAATCAAATCTGAATAATCAAATCAACGAAAGTCAAAACTGTAAATGTGGAGGGATGGCTGTACTTGATTTCCAATGGAATTAAAATGACAACCAAGGGATTATGCAAGAAGCTAATTTCTCTTGGTTTATGTCAATGATAGTTGCCCTATTCACTATTACACACAAGATTAACCTGAATGTATGAAGAGAGGAAGCAGGCTATTCTGATTCCACCCCTCACTGCTTCCTTAAAAATGCTTTACAGATCAATGAAATACTAGTTTCTTTCTTTTCTTTCTTTTTTGTTTTTTTCCTTTTATTTTCTTTCTTCTTTTTTCTTTTCTTTTTGTTTTATTTTTCTTGAGACTTTTGCTAATCTTCATACCGCCAGGTGTAGAGCTTTCTGTTTCACTTAGCTCTTCACTTGACCCCTTATCTAATGATGTTATTTCTGGCTCCACAGACTAACCTTGGAGCTCTGCGATGTCTGAACCAGTTTCAAATACCGGTTTCAGTGGATGGTTGATCATTCCTTAAACTTTTATTTGAGCTATTTACTTTCCCATAGACTCTCAATGAACCAAGACTCCACGATCCTTTTGCTGCCTTCTACTAATGTACTTTCTGCGTTACGTGGTAGTTTGATGCAAACACTTGCTTATTAGTTGAATAACTGTTCATCATTGAATATCTTTTGGTTATTCTTTGTTTTCCCCCTTTTCTGTTATCAATAAAATGCATATGAAACGTAAGTCCCATTTCCAAGATATCTCAGTCTATATATGCATATATTCTAAAAACTTGAAAAATCCAAGGATTTTGGATAAACGATACACAACCTGTATTATAAATAAGTAAATATCAAAAATGTTCAATCCTAACTCTAAAGGAGAGGAACAAATTTAAAAACATGCTTTTCTTTTTATTTCTCACCACTGCACTTCTTCCTTCGTATTCTTTTAGACAACAACAGGATTAGAGTAGGCATGCAATGCAGCTGGGAAAAGTAACAAAAAGCCGAAGGAATTGTACTATATGGAACTCAAATTATTATAGAAAATCTTTTTCAAATTATATTTTACAAAAGAGGGAGGACTCTCTTCCCTTTGGAAGATGACCTACATATTTCTCCTGACTGGCACTGATAAAGTGTAAGCTTTATTTAATGATGAATAATAACTCCAGAAGGAGATGCTCTGTATTTTAAAATGGCTGGCTGTTGTGATAAATGTGAACATCTTTGCAAACTGAGCAAACAAATGCCAGCCAGAATACGTGAAGCCTTAAGGCCACAGAATTTGCTCTTCATTGCCTTTTTTCAATTTGTGCTAAATTATTTTTATATCCTGTTTTTTGGTGGATGATCATACCCAGGCTTAAGCCTTCCGTTTTACGCACTGAGCTCTTAAGAAGAAAGCACTGAATCAACATTATGTAAGCCAAGTACTGTTTTTCTGTAGTCTTTGTTGAGTAGTAATTTCTCTTCTTTGTGAATATACGAGGGTTGAATGAAAGGTAATGCCTCCATCTTTGTTACTTGGGTTTGAATGGGAATATTTTAGTAAATCAAACACAGAAATAATCCTTAGAATGTGCTCTTTAACTACCACTATTCACTTTTCCACATAATCACGAGACAATGGGATACATTTCTGCCAACGATGAACAAGTTTTCTGAAGCTGTCACAGAAGAAGTTGACATTCTGTTTCCGCAACCCTTGGTGCACAAATCTTCCGATAGCCAAACAAAGCAATAATGTGACCCACACGTTCTTGTGAAATGCCGATTGTGCTTGAAATTTCTCTCTGAGTGATACGATGATCGTCCTGAATCAATCTGTCAACCTTTGCTTGTGAAACGCAGTGGTTGCAGTCACAGGACGTCCAACTCTTTGTCACGCAAATCAGATGTTCCCACCTCAAAATCTTCAAACTTACTCGCCCAACGACACACAGTACCCACATCAGCACAATCACCGTAAACAACTTGCATTCTCTGATGAATCTCCTTTGGGGTGACACCTTCTGGTGTCAAGAATTCAATGATTGCACAGTGCTTAAGTCGCATTGACCGACCGTCTGCGCAGGGTTCCATACTTTGCACTTTAACAAAAAAACCATTCAATGCTAAGGCTTCCCATCAAAATGGAACTGTAGAGGAGAGTCTACTGAACAAGCCAGTATCTGCCGCATACCAGTACTGCCATCTGTTGAGGAGTTACAAAGGTGGAGGCATTACTTTTCATTAAACCCTCGTACAGCATTACTGTTCTCAGAGTGAATGGCAAAGCCCGCCCACCCCCACTTGGGACATGAGAGAAGCCTCCCACAGGATGGTAAAACATCCGGCTTTCCCTGGGCAGCGTCCTTGCAGATGGCCAATTCTCTCACACCAGAAGCAACTTGCAGTTTCTCAAATCACTCCTGACACACACCCCAAATAATTTTATCCAGAAATTTAGAGATCCCGCCAAGGATGGAGATTGGAGAGATTAACAGCTGGCATAATTTTCAGTTCATGTAATTGTTATATTTGTTCCCCAGAACTCCTATTTAGGTTCTGATTATCCAATGGTTGTCAAACATGACCACCCCCACTCCTAACATCGTTCCATCCCCGGGAAGTTATAATATCCCAAGGATGAAGAGCCAAATGGTGGCCAGTGGTGCCCCCCCCCCCCCAGCTATGGAACTCCCTCCCCAGGGATATTAGATCGGCCTTCTCCCTACTGACTTTCCAAAAAAAAAAAAAAAGGCAAAGAACTGGCTCTTTGAGCAAGCTTTTGAGAATGCAGCGGAATAGATAACACAGAACTATGAATGATGAACATGGAATGACCAGACAATGTTACTGGATAGCATTTTTAACAAGATGACACTGATGATTATATGCTTTAACCACTTTTATTTATGTTTTATATTGTAATGTTGATTGTTTTTAATGGTACTTTTATGAATGCCTGACATTGAATTGTGCCAATCTGTAACCCACCTTGAATTGCTGTATGGCTGAGAAAGGCAGGCTATAAATATCGTAAATAAATAAATATATAAATAATAGACACCTCTGGGGCCCTTTCTTTGTCTTTTCCAGGATAGGAAGATGTCTGGAGATACTTTGTTCATTATCTTTGCATCCAGGACTTGGTATCTGCATAATCCTTTCAATCATATTTTTGGATTTTCTTTGTCTCCAGCATTCTATTGCTACTCACCCAGGGGCTTGTACAGGGGCGGAGAGGCCCCTGGAGACCTCTCTGCCCCCAGGACCACATCCGCTGGTCCATTGGAAGCCCCAGGGCCCCGAGGAGATCCTCGGCTGCGTAATCATGATCGTAAGCTGGGAGATACAAAGCCTAGCAATGTTAATGCACAAAAAACAGTGTATAAAAATTCCTGCTTTATGATTATGGTTTTACACTTGTACATTTGAACCCCTATTGCTGTACAAGTGTTCCTTCTGCACAGATTGAATAAAGTCTCAGTCGTTTGCCTTCAACCTGATAAGATTGTTGGTTCCTGTTCCGCAACATTCTCAGTTAGCCAAGCTTGCCAGGCGTCCCTCATTTTCCGCGGGGCTTTGAAAAACCTCAAATTTCCGGCATCACAATAAATTTTGGGTCTCTTTGGGCTTTACCTTTGTACTGTGATACTATTACAGTTTGTTCTGTTCTTTGTTATTCTGGTATCATTAACAATTCTGAGTCTTGCAATAAGACACCAGTTAAGTTCCTTCCTCTACCAGTATTCATGTATTTGTACAGATAGGTAGACAGACAGACTGCCAAACTCCTTAAAGTCAGAGTCTAGTTGGTCAAGAATAATATAAAACAGGTATGTAGATATTTTAAAAACAGACAAACTATAACATTAAACTATAAAGCATTCTGTTGCACTAATGCACCAACATAACAATATTGCCCAAGATTCCAAAGTCAGCGAACCCGACACCACCAGCCCCTTTAATCTGGCCTAGACTTTCTTTGTAGAAAAAATATTATTTGGAGGTTGTAGCATTAAAAATAAGCCATATCTATTAGATATTCTTCAAGGCAGCACTTCTCTAGGGTCGGGGATGTAAGTCACTTCAAGCAGGGTTTGATTTTAAATAGACCAATTGGAACAATTGATGAAACTTGACCTAAACTCCCCATAGCTTTGTTGTTCCAATTCTCTCTGAAGCAATACAATTTCAGAAAATTGGTATCAACATTTCAGTATTACGGAAATGATGATTTATTTATATAGATCTCTTAAAATGTACCTTTCATCTCCCATGGAAATTTTTTCTCATTCATTCTGAGGGGAAATATGCTTTTAGCTGCAATGTCCTTGTTAATTTCTCCCCCTTCTATTTGAGTAATGCAGTATCAGGGCACAGGAATTGCAATCTGTTGGTGAAACCAGATGCTTTGTATTGTAACTTGGCTACAATGATGTGATTAAAGGGCAGACAGAAAAATGCTATCCAGTTTCTTGCTATTTCATGTTCAAGAGAAAATTGAATTAAGTCCCGTCGAAAGTAGCTGTACGGGGAAAGCATTGCTGCTTAGCTTTCCCCCACGTTTGTCTTGTTTCTCCCTCATACAATGCTTTCAGTACAGTTTGGGGACAGAGTCTTGCTGAAATTAGCTGTACATCATTTGATGGTATGTGTCAGGCTCCGTCCCTGAACTGTGCCAAAAGTATCGTACAATGAGTAAATTTTCCCATGTGATAATGTCCTTAGACAGGTTATTAATATAAGGTATGGTAAAATCTATTTTTAGGGCAAGTGGGAAAGTAGAAGTTCCCTTGATCACAAACTTGGCAGGTGACGTTATAAGAAGCATACAGCTGAAATAAGTGGTTATACTTGCACACTTTGGTCACATCATGAGGAGACAGCAAAGCCTAGAGAAGACAATTATGCTGCGGAAAGTGGAAGGCAAAAGGAATAGGGGCCGACCAACGGCAAGATGGATGGATGGCATCCTTGAAGTGACTGGACTGATCTTGAAGGAGCTGGGGGTGGTGACGGCCGACAGGGAGCTCTGGTGTGGGCTGGTCCATGAGGTCACGAAGAGTCGGAGACAACCGAACGAATGAACAACAAAACTTGCACACTATAGGAAAAATGTGTGTGTTTGTGTATGTGCACACATGCACACACATTCAAGTCACATGTCAGTTTACAGCAACCTTGTGGATTATATAAGGTTTTCTTTGGCAAAGAATGGTGAGAAGTGTTTCCCAGTTCCTTTCTCAAAAATATAGCCTACAGCAGCTGGGATTTGTGGTTGATCTCCCATTCACTAACTGGGACAGCATGCTTATCTTCCAAGATCAGGTGACTTTAGGGCAGCATTTCTCAACCTGGGGGTCGGGACCCCTGGAGGGGTTGGGAGGGAGTGTCAGAGGGGTCGCCAAAGACCACCAGAAAACAGTATTTTCTGTTGGACATGGGGGTTCTGTGTGGAAGGTTTGGCCCAATTCTATCATTGGTGAGGGTTCAGAATGCTCTTTAATTGTAGGTAAACTATAAAACCCAGCAACTACAAATTCCAAATGTCAAGGTCTATTTTCCCCAAACTCCACCAGTGTTCATATTTGGGCATATGGAGTATTCGTGCCAAGTTGGTCCAGATCCATCATTGTTTGAGTCCACAGTGCTTTCTGGATGTAGGTGAACTACAACTCCAAAACTCAAGGTCAATGCCCATCAGACTCTTCTGGTATTTTCTATTAGTCATGGGAGTTTTGTGTGCCAAGTTTGGTCCAATTCCATTATTGCTGGAGTTCAGAATGCTCTTTGGTTGAAGGTGAACTATAAAACTCAGCAACTACAACTCCCAAATGACAAAATCAGCTACAACTCCCAAATGCCAAATTTGGTCCAGTGAATGAAAATACATCCTGCATATCAGATATTTATATTATCACTCGTAGTGGTCACAAAATTACAGTTATGAAGCAGCAACGAAAATAATGTTATGGTTGGGGTTCACCAAAACATGAGGAACTGTATTAAGGGGTCGCGGTATTAGGAAGGTTGAGAACCACTGCTTTAGGGTATTTAGACCACAAACTTGAGCTCTTGGGCCACCAGTTGTCCACTACATATCTATACCAACCAGTGCCTGTTGTGGGTTAATTGCACGATACTCTAAGTTTATTCTTCATCATGGGTGCTTCTAAACAAGCTTCTTATTGTGCAATAGCCTTTCCCCACTTACCGAACATGGCAGAGGCTAGCTGTTGTCTTCAGTTTGTAACCTTCTTAGGTTTTCTTACTGTTTCTTCTTTCATTTTTGTTTCCAGAGAAAAATCATTAATGAATAAAAGATAGAATCACTGCTCCTTATCTTTTTTCCTCCAGTCGTGCTAGAATCATTCTTCAAGGCAGGACCTTCAGATGTTGTTATCAGTGTAAATAATACCATAGTCCATGCCTGCACAGACACAGCATATAGTAAGATAATGCTTTGTGGATATGAGGAAACAACCAGGCACGCATTAGGAAATCTAAGACAAGGTGTTGGCTCAAGAAAGCAAACTCTGAATCCATGGCAAGCCTAGCATCCATTGCTCCACCCATCAATAACAAATCCACATGTATGGCGGAAAGGTTTATACACACTGACTGAGTGCAATGTTTCAATAATCAGGGAATGACAGTATTTCTTCTCAAGCATTTGATAACTAACATTTCTCGCAGCTTCCTTTTATATTACCTCCACGGAGCACACATATCTGAACTTACTGTGCAGACAGCAAACTTTGGAAAATATTGAGCCCTATTGAAATGAATAATGTCTGGTGAAGGTTATCAAAGATGTCCTAGAAAATTCCTAGAGACATGGATAGTTGAAATTGGTCCCATAGCTATGGGGGCCACGTTGTAATGGTCTTCCATCAGTGGTAGGTTCTTTTCATTATCACACTACCAATGCATCAATCTTCCAAACTAGTGGGAAGGCATTTTGACATTTTCAATTTGTTTGTTTTACAGTATTGAGCTTTCTTCAACAGTAAGTAGAAGGCGTATATTTAAATTCCCAGCATATTGTCTTTTTCAGTTTTGGACTGCTCTTTGGCCTCATTCTTCCTTGGCAAGCACTTAAGTGAGGCGCTGTTCACCACAGAGTGCATAGAGGTGCAGTTTTGTTAATCTCCTGTGTGTATTTGTCTTGTTATCTGCAGATAAGAAAAAGTCAAGCAAGTTCCAGCCTTTTAAGAAGTTGTTTAGCAGGAGAAAAAAACGGGAAACAACACCAGACCGAGAAGAGAGCAAGCTGAAACCAAGCAGTTCCTTTGGAAATGTTTGCAATGGGGCACTGTCTTCTGATGAAGAGACTAACAATGGCCTGAGGTAATGAAAGAAGTGGACTTGTAGTACTGCAGTATTTATAGTCTGGGATCCACCCAGAAAAATAATAATGGTGGCTTCACAGAGAATTGTTTGAATAAAGTATGATATTTTGCATTTTACCAAATAACTGCAAATGGGAGAATATGTGCTATCGACACCCTTCTGATGAACGATTATGTCACTACATGAATTCAGTTCTTTAAGGTCTTTTTTCTTTAATTGGACCTCTGAAGTAAGTGATTGCAGGTCTGTAGCTTTTTCAAATATTGTAAGATGTTGATAACAACAATTTAGCTTTCCCCAAATATTGTAAGATATTTTCAACAACAGTATTGACCTCAATCCTGGAGGAAGTTGCACAAGTGTGAACTTATTCATCAATAGTTGAATAATCAGTCAGTGCTTATTAAACCCCACTGATTCTATGGGTCTGCACTTATTAGGATGGCCACTAGCGACCTTATCAGACGGGCTTACTTTCAGCAGCGTGCACTGGATCTATAGTTTTACGATGGAGCGCACCAGCTCCTATCCCAGGAAGTTGAACTACTTCCGACGGGACTCCATCATAAAACTATAGAAGATCTGGCATATGCCACCATGGCAGCAACACAGGAGGTTTCCTGTATTGCCTTTGAAACAATTGGGGAAAGCCGGGTGGCTGATGCTTCCCCCTGTGGAATGGGGCAACCATGATGCATAGTGATTCCAGCGGCTCGTCTGATTATTTATTTATTTACACCATTTCTACCCCGCCCTTCTCTGAGGGGGGACTCAGGGCGGCTAACACAGGCAGCAATTCAGTGCCACAATATCAATACAACAATATAAAATCAAATACATAGCAAATTAAAACAGTAACATTAATTAAAATCATATACTCATATAATAACGTAGTCGCCTAATCACAAAGTCACATAGCCATTTCCAATGGTCATAACAGTCCTATGGTCTGGGTTCAATGTCTAAAGTGCTGCTGTGCCCACTAGCCAAAGGCCTGGCTCCAAAACCACGACTTTAGTTTTTTCCCTAAAAGTAAGGAGGGAGGACGCTGATCTAATCTCGCTGGGGAGCAAATTCCACAAGCGGGGAGGGGGGGGGCACCACTGAGAAGGCCCTGTCCCTCGTCCCCACCAGATGTGTTTGTGACGCTGGTGGGACCGAGAGCAGGGCCTCCCCAGTAGATCTTAAATTGCAAGGTAGAACATAGAGAGATATACGTTCAGATAAGTAATGAGGTTGTAAGCCTTTCTCTTCTGAAATGTTTACACTATCAGAGTGCTTTACAAAAGACAAAACAAGGGATAGATGCACACCCTCAACATGCTTCTACACAATAATCACATTTATTAAAATAATTACAAATAACAAAGATAAAGAAATAAATTGTAGTTATTGACCGTCAAGCTCTACATCGCCCTCTCTTGATCTAAAGTGGGATCAGGCAAAATAATGTTTTCCAGTTCAACTACAAAGGAAGTTACAGTCATCCCTCTACAGTTGCTGGAATTAGGGGCATAGGACCTTTGTGAAATTGAAAAAAAAGTAAATAAAAATACTGTTTTTCTGAGGCCCCTTCTACACTGCCATATAAATCCAGATTATCTGCTTTGAACTTGATTATATGTCAGTGTAGACTCATATAATCCAGATCAAAGCAGATAATGTGGATTATTTGCTTTGATAATCTGGATTGTATGGCAGTGTAGCCTGCTTACAGCTTGTCATTCGAGATGAGAGAGAGAGAGAGCATTTTCATGCTTGGAAGTAAAATATACTTGGATGGAAGGCTTCCAACAAATACCAGGTGCTGTAGGCTATATTCCAGAGAAAGGAACAGGCAAGACCATCTCTGAGAATTCCTTGCCTAAAAAAACCCCTATTAAATTCATGGGTTCATCATAAACCAACAGATGATTTGAAGGCATGCACATGCACACACACGCACACGCACACACAAAGGTATTGTACTAGTTAGTCGGTGATTTGCACATAGTAGTTTCTGCTTGCAAAGTAGATGTATACGAAAAAATGAACATTTTCAAGCTCTGGTTGTAACCACTGCACTGCACAGTATTTGGACCTCTGCCATGACCCAGCATGTTCTTCCTCATATCTTGCATGAGAAAATTCAAAAGGCATTAACTACTGTGTCTGTAGGCAGTAACTTTCTTTATTTTGTCAAGGGTGGCATTTGGGGAAAATGCTGGTATAGATTAGTCTGCCAATGTATGATTTCTATCTTCTTCCCTGAAAGTCATGGCCTTTTAAAATCATAACCTTTTGCATAAGCAGTGATATTTCCAACTGTGATGCATAAGCTATTCCTCATGCCCCAGTATGTTTACAGAGTCAGAAACCATAATTGCTTCTCTTCCTAATTGCGAAGGGTTTTGTTTTGGCTCTGGTAGGACATTAGATCAAGCTAGTCAACTATAAAATCATAAATCATCCTGGGAAATGCATAACTCAGATAGTGCAGGCCTGGTCAGAAAAATTAAATGTGCTACTTGACAGTAGTGTTTGGACGATCAGATATTAATTTGATAAGCCAGAATGTGTATGACTATTATTTGTGTATGTGTTTAGTTTTTTGCATAACACAATACTAATATATATTTGTTACTGTTAGCTTTCGATTCCTATTCAGTTTACCAAAAGGCTTACTTTAGCATTTTATGGTACATAAATCTTGAGCAATGAAAATGATGGAGATACTAAAAATAAAAGGGTGTGCTATTACCCTTAATACCACATATCCTTACGAAGTTTGAGAATATGTCCTCACCAATATAGGGATTGTATTGTAATTTTAAATTTTTTTAATTGTATTTTTCTCTCAATGCTATATTTGTCTTAGGATTGGCTTGAGTACCAATTCTGAGGGAGAAAAAGGGAAAATGGGGAAGGGAGAGAAAGATTAAGATTTAATTATAACAGAACTCCTATACATTTTTCTGGAGAAGCATGTGCCTCTGAGATAAATGAGGCTTTCTTTCATGTAATTATGCATAAAATTGTGCCTTTCATCTCACTAATTTAAGATTTTTTTTCCCTGGAAAAATAGAAAACACTAGTATATCTTCCACACTTTAAGTAACCATTTTCTGATATATTGTCCATTCTCTTTTCCTATGAATAACCTGTACATAGCTTCAGGTCTTCCTGTAATTACATTTTCATAATTCAGGAAATCCAGAGCAGTGCTTTGCTTTTTTTGTTCATCTCGCAATGTGATCCTGACCTTGAGTTACTGTTGCTCTCACTGGGCTTTGATCCTAAACACCCCATGGACAGACAACGTGCGGGCTTACATTGATAGGGATCAAAGAGAAACAGCCAGGCCAGGATAACAGTATGCATGAGCTGGCAGACCTTTATTCAGTAAAAACAGAAGAGAAATCTGTATGAATCCTCGGGAACTCACAGAGTAACCTCAGGCAAGTAATTGTCTCTCAGCCTCAGAGAAAAGCAAGGAAAAACTTATTTCTGAAACAATAAAACCCAATAAAACCCCGTGACAGCTTCAGCTTAAGGTCATTCAAGGTTGAAATTTTTTTGAAGGTACACAACACCAAATGATAAATTAAAAGTATGGATAGTATTGTAGCCCAGCAAGCATCAGAGGATTTTTCTGATGGTGGTTCAGAGGATGAGGGAGATGATGGGTTTCACAGTGAGGAAGCTGTGAGTGAATAGAGAGAATTTCAGGCAGATGAGACTGAAGTTTTGGATTCCTGTTCTTGTTCCCAAGCAACAAAGGAAAGTGAAAATTCCAGTTACCCTGAGAAAGACAGAAGGCCTTGGGAAGAGGGGGAGTTTTCCTGGGAAACTAGATTGGGCCTGAAAATGCAAGGAGTGAAAAAAAAAGCCAAACTAGGTATTCTAAAAGAGTCCAAGATAAGACCTGAGATCCAGGTGTGTTCAGCATGATGTCATGGGTGCCTAGACGGGCTTAAATTAAGTGGTTTGGCTTCAACCTCTCAGAAGAGATAATGCTGCCATAGGAGATGGCTCTCTGGTCACTGCTATCAAGTTCATGATTCAAGTATTCTTAAGATTCTTGTTCTGGTTCATGCCATTGTTTTCCTTGAAGAGTTTACCTTGGGAAAGTTCCTGTTTTCATGTTTATGGATTTATGTTTGAAGTACTGCTGTGGATTTTGGTTTAAGCTCTTTGTCATTTTTGGATTACTGCTACTTTTTTATTCTATGGACCCTTTTGGAATTGCCCTTTTTATCTGCTTTCTTTAATAAACATTTTAATTAGAATTTCTGCACTCTGGTGTGGTGCTGGGTGAAAAGATATTTCAGTGTTAGAGTGCATCAGTGAGGAGGAAAAACTATCAGAAACCCAGGATTGAGTCAGGACTTGATCTCAACTCTTGGTGTGATATAAGTCACAGTGAACAATAAGAGTTGTTGTAGGTTTATTTATTTATTTATTTATTTAAAACATTTCTATTCTGCCCTTCTCACCCCGAAGGGGATTCAGGGCAGTGGACAGCATATATATGGCAAACATTCAATGCTGGGACAAGAATTCATATAAGCATGCATAAACATTAAAAACATTTATCAAAATATTAAAATACACCATTTTAAACCGTCATTGGTCATCTGTGCCAAATCTAAATTGACCTGGTAAAGTTTCCTATCGCTGCCTTATTGCACTGTCCCAAAAGCTTGGTCCCACAGCCAAGTTTTGACCATCCTTCTGAAGGACAGGAGAGAGGGGGCAGATCTGATCTCACCTGGAAGGGAGTTCCATAGCCGGGGGGCAATCACTGAGAAGGCCCTGTCTCTCATTCCCCACCAGTTGTGCCTGTGACAATGGCGGGATGGAGAGCAGGGCCTCCACGGAGGATCTTAATCTCCGCAATGGTTCATAGGGGGAGATACGTTCGGACAGGTAAATTGGGATGAGGCCGTTTAGGGCTTTATAGGCCAAAGCCAGCACTTTGAATTGTGCCCGGTAGCAAACTGGCAGCCAGTGGAGTTGGCGTAACATGGGAGTTGTGTGCTCCCTGTATGCCACCCCAGTTATTAACCTGGCTGCCTCTTGTTGGACTATTTGAAGCTTCCGAGCAGTCTTCAAAGGCAACCCCACGTAGAGCACGTTGCAGTAGTCTATCCTGGATGTAACGAGAGTGTGGACCACTGTGGCCAAGTCTGACTTCCCAAGGTACTGGCGCAGCTGGAGCACAACTTTCAATTGTGCAAAAGCTCCCCTGGCCACCAGTAACCTGGGATTCCAGGCTTAGTGATGAGTCCAGGAGAACTCCCAAGCTGCGAACCTGTGCCTTCAAGGGCAGTGTAACCCCATCCAGGTATGACCTCACAACCAATGAGGATGCTTGCCATAGACGCAGGCAAAACGTCAGGGAGAATGCCTCTACAACATGGCCATATAGCTCAAAAAACCCTACAATAACCCAGTGATTCCAGCCATGAAATCCTTCGACAGGAATAAGAGTGTTTAAAGTCAATGGAAAACAGGACAGCTATCTCCACTTGGTATGTTTCTGTCTCCACAGCAAAAGATTTGGCAAACTGAGTAATTTTGCAAAGATTGCAGCATACCATCAGAAATATATGTAATCGATCATGGGGACAGAGATCTCGTATAACAAAATATGTGGCATCAGACTCCATCAATCTGCTTTCATGTCTAGAACACTAAAAGCACGCAAGTGGGATCACAGAAGTGATTATATACTTTGTTCACACAGACCACAATGGACAAATGAGACATGCACTAAAGAGTCAGGGAGAAACAAACTGGCAGATGTCTTCTTAGATTCCTACAGCTACACTTCAAGGCTCCAGATGTCTGCAAATACGGCTGGATGGGCAAGCAAGGGAAAAAAGGAGAGAACAAGTTAGCTTCGAAGTGCGATACTTGTATCTTTCCCACAACTTCATCCCCATCTGCCTGTGAAACACTGAAACATCTGCAAGACAGAACAATTCTTATTCATTTCTCTGCAATCAAGGAGTAACAATGTACACTAGCTTTTTTCACTACTGATCAAACATTCAAGGCTCATTTTTTTTACCTGCAGGCAGTGTCCAAATTAATTCTTACCCAAGCATTAGAGAAAATTTTATTTTTGTTTGTTTCCAGTTGATGTTAGTTTTTTGTTATCTACCTCCAGAAATAAAATTGTCTCTAATGCTTGGGTAAGAATTAATTTGATGACTGCCATAGCTTCTGCGGATATCCCTCATGAGGTGACTCAAACATAAAAAAACAGGGTAGATTGTCAACAGAAAGGGGGTTTGTGTGTGTATTTAGTCACAATCAATGAATTGTATGCTGTCTCCTAGAATACATCTGTTTTTCCAAGTTGGTTTAGTGCCTGATGTCTTTCCTAAAAGTTCAGTAAAAGTTGTGATGATCACCAATGTGTTTTGTGTCTTATAATGCAAGAACAGTGAAAGAGGGATGCCATCAAGACTAAGAAATGGTGGGATTATCCTTTATTTATTTATTTATTTATTTACGACATTTATATGCCGCCCTTCTCACCCCGAAGGGGACTCAGAGCGGCTTACAAGGTATATATACATACAATATATTATATTATTAGCATAGTACAATATCAGTTTTAAATATTGCTATATTGTACTATACCAATTATATTGTATTAAGCTATTGCAGTCTAACTCCTATGTGTTGTGCTCAAAACACACACACACATGCTACTATGTGTGAAACAGTTGAAAACTGGCAACACAGTTTATAATAAACACAGGTCTGCTAGTCCTTCCCTTTTGAGATATATCAGATGGCAGGAGGTTAAGTGATTAATTAGCATAAGTAATTTTGGCTGAATTGTGTGTTCAAGTGTTTAGATTCTCAGAGCGTTCTTTGAAGATGCAGGAAATACATTTCACCCTACCCATGTATCAAATAAATTATTTTTGCTAACTGCCAAGGGAAAACTAGTTGTTAACTAGTAGAGCAAAATATGGATGAATTGTCTAAATTATACACAACAGATACATCACAATAGAAAGAAACTAGAAGAGCAAAGATTCAAGATGTGAATATGAATAAAAGAATTATGTCTTGTTGCAGCAGTGTTTGAATGAGGAAAGGAATAAGAGAAATAGACCTTCAAATGAACATTATCTTTCAAGGCCACAATGCAATATTGGAAGAAAAGAGATATGGGGCAAAGGTTGCTGGAGCTTCTGGAATTTATAGCTCCTGTTTCCTTTAGAAAATATCTAAACGACATCTTAGTTATCCTTGATTACCTGTTGACAGTTCCAGGCAACAGCTCTGACTTCATATTCCAACCATTCAACTGGTTTCTTTTTCTTTTTTTCTTTTTACAAAAAATCTGCCATTTATTGGATGAAAATTCCCTATGGGCAGATTTGCATCTGTTTTTGTAGTTGGTGCTGGGGGATTTGCACCAATGTTGTTTATTATGAAGTACACTGCAAGGTTTGCATACTAGATGATGAGAGAGCTGAAGGTAAAACGAATTGCTGCGCAACCCTCGCAAATGAAGAGGCAATACACATGGATGGATTAACTATGAGCAACTTTTATTAATGCTACCTAATTAAACTTTATAATTTTGTAACTATCAATTATAGTTAGAACTAAAATGTGTAATGAACTTGGCAATGTACTCGGGGAGGGTAAAGCCGTGGTAGTGACTTTTCATCCTACCTCTCGGTTGCTAAAGGTATCTTGACGGAGAATTCTTCCCCCAGAATGTCTTGATGTCATATTCTCCGGTTCCTAGGCCATTTGTGTTCACCCTCACAGTCCAACAAACTGTTGGAGGGATGGATTATAATTTGAAAAAAACATGAATGAATTCCCATGCACACTGCACATATCTTATTTGTAGTGAAAAAAACACACTTAAAACAATACAGTAATTCAAATAAAAAACAATTTTAACAAATATAAATTTATGAGTATTTCAGTGGGAAGCGTGGGCCTGTTTTTGGCTGATGAGATAAGATTGTTGTTATTGTTGTGTGCTTTCAAGTCGTTTCAGACTTAGGTTGACCGTGAGCGAGGGTCGGGTAAATGACCTTGGAGGGCTGTATATGACCCTTGGGCCTCAATTTGAGGACCCCTGGTGTAAGACAATGGAAGTTGTAGTCCAACACATTTAGAGAGCAAGAAATGGAGAAAGGCTGAAATAGGACCTCAGCAAACAGATGATTATGTTCAGATCAGATTTCTTTCATCCACATCCTTTCTGGTTCTGGTGCTTTATTATTCTCTCTGCAATATATCTTAATGGCTGCTGTCTCTTTTCTATTCTGGGCAATGCATTTCTGTAATGTGACCACATTCACCCACATTGGTACCAAATACAGTCTGTATTATTATGGCCTGCTGTGCTCCAGAACAAATCTAAGAACACAATTATCATTCAGAAAGCTCAACTTGTCAATTATTTTTAGGAATGTCGAGATCTGCCTCCCACTCCCAGGCTGAAGCATTCGCAAATACAGGCAACAAAAATGCAAACTAATCTGAGTAGTGTTCTGCAATGTTCCGATCATGAACCTCTTTTAGACACATATGCCTTATTATTTCCACCTCTCTGGAAACAACCATTCCAAAATAGCATCTCTAGTGAACTATTGCATTGTTTCAAAACACACACATACACTCCCCTGAAAATTGACAACACATGCAGAAGGAAGTATGCCTGGATCAGGTTCTTATTAGATGCTTAACATAACTGTCATGGTAATGCCATGACAACAGTTGCCATGATACATATAAGTGACTCTTGAGTATATTATGAATACTGCTTCGGAGGGCAAGTTCAAACTAGCTTTTTATGACAAATTTAATGTGGCAATCGCTCAGCTAGATAATGCTTCCCAAAAGACCAGGGTCCAAAACTTTCTGTTTGTAAGTCGACAGGAATATAGCCAATTGCTTGTCCCATAAGCCTATTGCATCAATGGAACGTGCTAAGTCAAGCCTTTCATAATCCTCACTGATAGCTGGATGTTACAAAATTGGCACCAGCCTCCCCCGCAGTAATGATGGTTAATTAGAAATCCATGACACTTCAGAACAGTAGATTGGGTGATGGTAGCTGTGGATATGTGGTTGCTGGTTATAGCGATCACATGGCCCCCAGAGATGCGTCCCCCACAGCATTCCGCTACTCCCTGCTCCGCTGGCTGGAAGTGAGGTCAAAGATCCCCTAACGGCCTAACTGGAAGTCCCAGAACTAGTCGCTCTGTGCCAGAGTTCTGTTGTTTTGGCCTATAGACCTCCAGCGCAGAGTGTCTACACTACACTACAGCAAATGTTTCATCCTCGGCTACTGGCTGTTCAGGAGCTGAAGATCAAACATCCTTCTCAACATGCAACCCCATGCTTCAGAGAAATCTACTTTTTCCTTACATCTTGAATTTTTCTGTAATTTCTCATTCTTCTGAACATCGGGTGGGATCCAAAGGAACCCCTCCTCTAATGAAGTCTCTTTTACAAACTTAGATACCTTCAAAAAAATGACCCCATGTTTTTTCTTCCATTTACACAAGCTGTTATGTAAGGCTTGCTACCTCCTTACTCTTAAGTCTTGCATATTCACCATTCATTCAAGTACAATGCAGCCTCCCTTGGTCCAATAGGGTCCCGTGACTGTGTTTGACTATAACTCCCATAGTTCTCCAGCCAATCGTACCAATTAGGGATTGTAGGAGTTTTAGTCCCAGCAATCGGGAGGATGTGGTGTTGGGAATGGGCATTGTAAAGTGCAATTCAACTCTCATACAGAGAGGTCCACTGCAGGGACCTCTCTGCTAGCTGCAACATACCATTTCACAAAATAGTACTTCTGTTGTTTTCTTCTGATATTCATGGATTGTTGGCTGTAAGCCAGTGTGCATATCCAGCTGGAGTTAATCACTTTTAAGACCCATTGTGGAATAATTAAAGGTATGATTAAATCTCTTCTACTGAAATCAGCAAGAATAAATTATTGGATGCTAGTGATTCAGAGACTTCCAATGGGAGGTGATATTTTAGGCTGGTTTCAATTGCATTATATGGTCAGTGTAGACCCATACAATGCAATTTGAACTATACTGAATGCATTGTTTGGTCTACACTGACCATATAACACTGTTCAAACTGCATTGTATGGCAGTGTACATCCAGCTTTAGGCAGGATCTGATCCCAGATTATCTGGCAGTGTAGAATCATATAATCCAGTTCAAATCAGATAATCTGGTATCAGATCCTGGGAAATAGAGCAGTGTAGTGTCCAGCCTTAGTTTCTCAGATTTGATTAGTATCCTGTGCTTGGAGTTTCTGAAGATGGTGGCAATGGCCGACAAAATTGTATAATTGCCTAATTGTGATGTTTTTTATTCATTGTTGTTGTTGATTGTATTTTATTGCGCTTGTTTTAACTTGTAATTCTTGGGCTTGTCCCTTTGTAAGCTGCTCCAAGTCCCTTCGGGGAGATGATGAATAATAATAATAATAATAATAATAATAATAATAATAATAATAATAATAATGGTTATATTGATTTGTTTCAGTGTTCATTAGCGCCAATACAACAAATGGTTTTAAATTGTGCCCTTAAAACCATTTTAAAATCAATGGATTCAAGGGCACTTAATTCTTCAGGTGCTTGAGGCTGGTGAAGCTTGCAGTTCAACTTACTTTTTATATAAAATATCATATATTTTGTTTTGATTTATATTGAAAATGATCTAGTAGATGTACAATTATTCCAAGGCTCATATTAATGGCTTATAAAGTTTTCATAGATATCATCATTGCCATTGGCATTGCTATGAACCATACCTTACCTTCCTCCCAAATCCTGATTATATGATTTAAATGGGATTATGTGATTATCTGATCTAGATTATTTAGCAGTGTGAATCTAGCCTCAGGATCTCAGGAGTTTACCTGCTGCCCTCCAGCATCTATGGGCTGTAAGCAATAATCATGAACTTCTTTTCCCAGAGATTTTCCTAACTGAAGCAGAACAGTAAACATGTTCCATTTCCTAAAAGTCAAAGTCCATAATACTCAAGACTGTCCATGCTATTTTTATACCTGAGACAGAAAGGCCCATGAGCACTCCAAAGAAGTAACAATACAATAATAAATTATAAAACAATTTATTATTAGCAAACATTCAGCATTCATCAGACTTGAGGAAATCAATCTGTCTAAACCTGGGTAAATATTATTACCAGGTAATTCCTTCTACATAAAGCTGTGATTTGTTTGTCGTCTCGCCTGTTGACCTCTTCCATCTTCGCAAATGGCAAAAGTTCAAATAGTTAATGATAAGTTGTAAAGAGAATGCAGAGGAGGAGGTCACGAATTTTATTTATTTTATTGATCCTCTGGCTGTTGTTTTACCATGATTTTATTGTTGTACATATCTTTTAAAAGTTGGAATTTATATGTTTTGAAGCTGTAAGCTGCCTTGAGTCCACAAGTGGAGAAAGGTGGAATATACAATTCCAAAATTATTTAAATAAATAAATAATTTGAAGCATTAAATCGATAAGAACAGATACTACTGGTAGCCAGATTTTGTTCATTTTCATAATTTCCATGAACAAAATCTGGCTACCAGTATTAAAAAACTCTAAAATTACAACATCAAAACAACAGACAGGAAACAATCAGGGACATCTAATCATCTCTCAACAAAAGATTGCCCCAGGCACCAACAAGCCACACCAAACAACTGCCAGGCCATTAAATGCTAATCAAGGTGGTTGGTTGAAACATTCACACCTAGCTCCAACAGACAAGAGTTCTTTGTCCCACCCTGGTCATTCCACAGATATATAAACCCATTTTCCTAGTTCCAAAGACCTCACTACCTCTGAGGATGCTTGCCATAGATGCAGGTGAAACGTCAGGAGAGAATGCCTCTAGAACATGGCCATATAGCCTGAAAAAACCTACAACAACCCTGTGATTCCGGACATGAAAGCCTTCGACAATACACAAAAGTTTTTAATGAGGAAGGTGTTTTGTTTTGTTTTTATTTTGTTCGATTCTACTGGGAAAGGCGAGATTCCTCCTTCTTCTTCCCCTCCCTTTAGTTAGTTGAGTGGAGCCTACTTTCAACATGGAACACAGTTTGCTGTGATTAAAAAAGGTTGCAGACAAAGGAGAAATCCGGATATTGGGAAGTCTTAAAAGCACATTGAAAAGGTTGGGTGACAAAAGACTGAAAGATACTGTACCCTGTCAAATCCAGACATTTGGACAGCGTGGAAGTGGATTTGTGATCGGAAGCATGTTTGAAATTTAATCCTCTCTATACAAATTGCCTTACAGGTCCTCCAGTTATAGTATGAGCACACGGGCCTTTTCCCATGACAGTATTTTCATACCTGATGGGCGATCAGAGAGTGAAGAGTCCATTCAAGCAATGTCCCAAGACAACCTCGTAGGCAAAGTCAAAACTCTTCAGGTAAGAATTATCGACCAAAGTTTACCAGTTAACAATCACGTTGTTTTTATTTACTCTCTTCTTTAATTTCTTCTGTTTCACCTACTGCAATATGAGGTTCCAGACATATTAAAATGTATTCAAGAGCATGCATTTTCAATCCAGATTTTCCCTGTTTAATGCGGTTCTGCGTGGATTATGGGCGTGCGTCATTTGGCCACCCCGTCTTATAATCCACTTTGATGTGGATTATAAAACCTGTGTACATGGAGCCAGAGTGAGGTGCCTAGGGCAGAAAGAAAGAGATGTGGAGAGTGAGCAGCAAAGAAAAGAGAGAAACAACAAGGATTAGAGAGCTTCCTATGCAACCCATGGGTGGGATATAAAGCTGCCTTTCAGAAAGAGATTCAGAGGGCAAACTATATCTGTAAATCTACTGTACGACATTTCTATAGGTTTCTTTTGTTACCATTGCTTTCCAGTGAGGTGTGAAAAGCTAAAGTGCCTTCTAGGGGAGGTCATGGTAGCTTGCTTCATAAATAAAGTGTCACCTGCCTCAACGTGCCTTTTAACAACTTCTTCCCTGTTGACAGAAACATTCATTCCCACTTCTGTCTGCAAGCTCCCTACATGGCAATGGTTTCTCTCTTTCACAATTAGAACCAGCAGTAATCAAAGTACATGTCTGCTTTATTCACAAGAGACAACCGTCAAGTTAAATCTTCATTAGATTGGCTCTGAATAATTAACAGCTAAAAGGCTAAACTGGAGGGGAGAAACCCAGAACTTCCTAAAAGCCTTGATAAATACATCCTCTGTCAAGGAAGCACAGAAGGCATACGAATCAAGAAGGAAGGTTATTCTAGTTCTTACCTATCTGTCTATCTATCATTGATTAATATTTTATGAAAAACAAGCGGTAGAAAACGTGAAAACTGAAAATGCCATCAAACCGCTTTAGTACAGTACATAGGTAGATTAAATACCTAAGAATATAAAATTGCAAAATAGAAATCAAAATGCAATTAACATACAAAACACATCAATAGATAGCAGTTCTAGCAACAGTCAACTTCCAAAGATAACTATTTCATAATGAAGACGCCAACAAATACAGCAAAAGTTTCAGTGGATCCTATTTGATCTTGGAAGCTAAGGGCCCTTCCAGACAGAAGTTTATCTGGCATTGCGGACTCATATAATCCAGTTTAAAGCAGAAAACTTGGGATCACATCCTGGGATATAGGGCCTGTCTGGAAGGGCCCTAGGTAGAATCAGGTCTGTTTAGCATTTGGAAGGAGAATACTAGATGTTGTATTCAGAGGAAGGTAATGGTAAACCACCTCTGAGTAGTCTTTGCCTAACAAAACTCTATGAAATTGATGGGCTCGTCAAAAATCAATAGGTGGATGGAAGGTATTTGTATGAGAGTTGAATAAAAAGTAATGCCTCCACCTTCGTAACTCCTCAACAGATGGTAGTACTGGTATGCAGCAGGTATTGGCTTGATCAGGAGACTCTCCTCTACAGTTGCATTTTGGCGGGAAGCCTTAGCATTGAATAGTTGTATTGTTAAAGTGCGAAGTATGGAATCCTGCGCAGATGGTCAGTCAATGCGACTTAAGCAACATGCAGTCATTGAATTTTTGACAGCAGGTGTCACCTCAACATCTTTAAACTTACTCGCCCAACGACACACAGTACTCCCATCAACACAATCACCATAAACAGCTTGCATTCTCTGATGAATCTCCTTAGGGGGGACTTACAGTGGCACATACATTGTGCCTCAATCACAGTTACCTAGAAAATTAAAAATTGTAACATATTAAATAGAGTTAAAAAAGATTTGAAGTTTAAAAACACACCGTCCAAAGTTCATGGTCTGAGTCCATTCCGAGATCAAATTGCACAAAGTTTCAATTCAGAATACTGCATTGCCCTATTTTCCAAAAGCTTGCTCCCAAAGCCAGATTTTGACTCTTTCCCTAAAGGCTAACAGGAGTGGGGCTGCGCTGATCTCACTAGAGAGGGAGTTCCACAACTGAGGGGCCACTACTGAGAAGGCCCTGCCAGCCACATTTGTGAAGCCGGCGGGACTGAGAGCAGGGCCTCCCCAGATGATCTTAGTCTCCATGCTGGTTCGTAGGTAGGGGGTGATATGTTTAGTAGTGTTTAAGTTTGTAGACATGAGACATGCTGAAAGCACAGGTTTGGGAGCAGAGGTTAACACTCCTGGCACCCTGTTAATTGTTTTTCCAGTCATACGTTGATGAATGTATTAGAATCATAGGATCATAGAGTTAGAAGAGACCTTGTGGGCCATCCAGTACAACCCCCTGCCAAGAGGCAGGAAAATGGCATTCAAAGTACCCCTGACAGATGGCTATTCAGCCTCTGCTTAAGAGCCTTCAAAGAAGGAGCCTCCACCACAAACCTGTTAATAAGATTTGTGTCTAAATCAGAAAATAGCAAGAAAGAGCACAAAAGACTAGAAAAGAACTCCAGCAGTGAATACCACTTGCTATCCCAAAGTGTACATGAACAGGCTATTGTTTGGAGTGTGCTCCAGCTATTAAAGGAAAATGTCATCACGAACTAATAAGTGGAACAAAATGGCAAATATTAATGCCTTGTTTGGAACTCTTGACATTTAATACTTGCTTCGCTTTTCAAAGATATTGAAAGACAACTGGCAGATGAAATGTTCTTAATGAGAGCATTTAACCAAAATATTTAAGAGGTTAAGGAACCCCAGAAAAGAAAGGTTCCCCAGAGTCCAGACCAAAACAAGACAGCTGTAGATTCACTTTCGTCATGTCCAAATGTTAATATCAGCTTGGATTCCTTTTTTTTTTTTTTTTGGACTACAAGTCTTAATCCTCAAACTCAGTTCCCAAACTCAGGCTAATACATTGGTCTGAATAAATACACATTTAATACATCTGTGATATGCTGAAAGCAGAATTAAATACAGAGAAACAAATATTTTAAATAACTTTTCAAATAAGAGCATGCTTCACATGTTTAACATCATCATCTTTGTTCCCATGGTATTCAAACACTTCCAGATGACAATATGTTTTTAATGTAGAATGAATATGTTGATTAGTTTGTTTAGAGTAGCACATACTATTTCTCACAAGGGCTTCATTCATAGGCTTTCCCCTTAGTATTCAGGCTAGCTTATTCATTCAAATCATCACATTGTACATGGAATAAGAAGCCTACTTTTCTTTAAATATGTAGATCTGGCTTTCCATCAGCTGTAGTCTACACTGCCATATAATGCAGATTTTCAAAGCAGATAATCCACATGATCTGCTTTGGACTGGATTATATGAGTCTACACTGCCATATAATCCAGTTCAAAGCAGATAATCTGGATTTTATATGGTAGTGTAGAAGGAGTCTAAAACTCCCTACTATACGGTTAGTGGAGACTTATATAAAATTCAGTATAACTGCACTGAAATGCATTATATGGGTGGACACTGACCAATAATGCAGATTCAAACTACATGATATGGCAGTGTAGATCCAGCCTGTATAGTTTGAAGGACTCCACCATGATCCAGATTGAAAGTACAGATGTTCCAACACTTTGAGACAGATTATGCCTTGATAGAGGCATTTTTTAAAAATGCTGAATCAGTTTTATCACTGCCTACTGCATAGCCAGAAGAAAATTAGAAATATGGCCAAATCTGCCCACAATGTCTCCCCTACTCTTCAGTGCACAGAAAAGGCAAAACTGGTCAGAGTCCTGAGGTCTTTCTCAATTCTAGGCCTTCAAGAGGGCTGGAAGTTAAAGACAGCAAAACCTCCCAAGTGTAGTGCCTCACATCTTAAACTATACACCCCCCATTAGTTAAAGCTTTCCCCTGATACTAAGTCTAGTCATGTTGGACTCTGAGTGCTGGTGCTCATCCCCATTTCTAAGCTGAAGAGCCGGCATTGTCCGTAGACACCTTCAAGGTTATATGGTTGGCACGACTGCATGGAGCACCGTTGCCTTCCCGCAGAAGCGGTTCCTATTGATTTATTCACATTTGCATGTTTTTGAACTGGTAAGTTTGCAGAAGCTGAGCCTAACAGTGGGAGCTCACCCCGCTCCCTGGATTTCCAACCTTTCAGTCAGCAAGTTCAGCAGCTCAGCAGTTTAACCCACTGCACCGCCATGGGACCCTTACTTCTCATTCCTCATATTTCTCATCATATATGACAGAGGCAAACAGTTAAAACAGAAAAAGATCAACATGGAGTGGGCATAAAAAAAACCTGTATTCAATAGACTACTCAAGTGTAACCCCCAAAGTTGCCATGCGGTCCCTGAGTGGATGACTTTCAGCAACCCATGCTGATGCTTAAAGTCATTGCACACTTCATTACAATGCACATACGTATCTCAAAAATTCTGAAAAGATGGTGCCTTGTGAGACTAGGAGTTGTAGTTTGGTGAGGTATCCGTATTTTTTGGCAGAAAAGCCTAAAAACCTTGTAGAACTCCAATGTTTTCATAGCACTGAGCCATGGCAGTTAATGTGATGTCAAACTGCACTAATTCTACAGTGCAGACGCACTTCCCAAGGAAGAAGTTCTACCTCTAAGATGCTATTCTGAAAGATTTAGTCTTGAGAGTGCAGTGATTTGCCTCTTTAAGAGGTGAGACACTTAGGCTGGATCTACACTGCCATATATCCCTGAATCTGATCCCAGATTATCTGGCAGTGTAGACTCACATAACTCAGCTCAAAGCAGGTAATCTGGGATCAGATCCTGGGATATAGGGTGGTGTAAATTCAGATTCTATAGGACTTCAAATGAAGATGGCAAGATTCAGAAGATACATAGATACTGCTAGGTAAAGAGAGAAATATTTGGTTTTCTTTTATTATTTTTATTAAAAATAAATTGTCTCCAGTAGATTGAAGCGTAAAAAACTTTTTTAAAAAAATTAAAAATTCAAGGTAATTTTACAACAAAAGTGTGGGAACAACTGTGATTGGAAAGTGGGAAAGTAAGGGAGGGAAGGGAAAAGGAAAGGAAAAAATGGCTTAACAAATTTCAACTTCCAGGTTCTTCTGGGTTGTGTTATCAACTTTTCCATGAAGCTTGAGGTTTCTCTGCCGTCTGGTATCCTTAGGTTATTTGGCCTTTGAGATTCTTTCATACCTCCTGAATATAAATTTCTACATTATCTTTTCTGATTAATTAATTGAATTTTCCCCAGTACCTTCTTTGTGTTTGTATATTATTATCTGTTACATTTTGCGTAAGTCCATGTTCATTATATCCCATACTTTCAATAGCCAATTTTCCATCATAGGTGTTTTGTTAGATTTCCATAATTGTGCCAGTTTGATCCTAGTTGCCGTTATCAGATAAATAAAAAATCTATTTGTGTTTGTTTTCCATTTCAAGAAATATTTGTTAAACAGTAAATACAATGATCATACAGCAGTTTCTGTGACAACTCTGTAAAGTTTCAACGTGTACAGTATGACCCCTGTATCTAGAAAGGATACATTTCTGAACTTAAATGGAAACAGGAAACCATGGGTAATGGCAAACCCTATTGAAATGAATCATTTCCACCAGAATTTACCATAGTGTTGTGTTTTTCTAGGGATTTTGTAGGTCCTCCACAGCAACTCAATGGTAACAACCAATGGAAACATACCATAGAATCAACTGATAGACCTAGAAAATTCCTAGAAAGGACATATTGCCAGGTGCAGAGAAGTGAAATCATTGGTATCAGCCCAACGGTTGCAGGGGTTGTACTGTATTTACTCTCAACCATCTAAACAATTTTAAAAGTTGGTCTCTGGGTGGTGGTGCTCATCTACCTATAGCAGTGTTTTACGCCTTCTGCTTATAAAATAAACTTTATGTAAAGCAATCCATGTGATCTTTGGCTTGTAGGAACATTTTGAAAACTCATTTCTGTCTGCCAAGAAACAATATGCAATCTTGACCTAAGCAACACTGAAGATGAGTCATCATTCTGATTTAATTTTGTATACATGTTTTCATAATATACTTTTAACTTTCCCCTGATTAGGAAAAAAACCTCCTCTGTATTCAAAATACCTCTGTGGATCTGACAATCCCAAAAGCACTTCTCTCCCTCTCCCTCCCCCATCTCTCTCTCTCTCTTCCTCCTCCTCCCTCTCATTAATTTCCTCTACATTTTTGCACATCAGATGACAGACAGGAAGACAAGACCTTCTGGAAAATTTCCTTATCATTTATAAAATAATTAGCAATCTCTTCTCTTCTAGCTCGCATGAGTCATTTAGCTATTTCAAGAAGGATACACTAAATTTCCCATTTACTTGTTCAATATATTTTAAGTGTGTTGAGTTCTCATGTGAAACATATGTCCGTATTCATCACTTTAAGGCAAATCATAAATTGCAATATTTCACATGAGTAAATGTTGCAAAATAACAATACGAAGGTAGCAAAATACATCTTTATACAACTGCTACAAATGGCATCTTCTATAATGGTACAATAGGTGAATTCCACAAAGTGACACTTGAGCTCACAGTAGATAAAATTTGCTAGTTCCCACACGATCATAGAAATGTTAACTAGATCCCATCTTTCTTTTATTCTGTGGAACCTTTTTCCTCAACTTACTTTCTAAGGCCCCTTCTACACTGCCATATAATCCAGATTCGTTCCACAAGAACGAAAATATGGTCTGTGGCCTTACCATTACTATACCGATGCCTCGAAACCATGCGGCAACGAGAGCAACTGGTCTCACAAAACCATCTTATAGTGCAAAGGCAACAAGGATGTCGGGAGGGAGCAACTGATTACCCACAAAAGATTACTACTACCACATCAGCTCTAGATTATTAAATATGGTTTTTTGTGGACAAGCAGATGGCGACTACTGGATGGCATATGTTCTGTATCTGAAACTAGAGCTGTTGTGTGGTCTATCCATAGAATTTTCTGAATCAGCACCCCAAATAACCAAACCAAATCTAAAGTTGACCAAAAACTGATTCGTAACTCTTTTGGTACTAATGTTGGAGAGTGGTCCCTGGACAAAGTTGTCTTTGGTCAAGTGGTCCCTGATAATAAAAAAAAAAAGGTTGAGAACCACTGTCCTACAGACCGGAATATATGTACATTGCTCTGCTGCTTATTGCTGGATTGGAATAACTAAATTTAAGCAATCCTGGGCTTTCTTTTCTTTGAATGCTATTTTCTTTTATTTTTCAGCAACAGTTGGCCAAGAATATTAAATTTGGCCAGCCTCCGCAAATGACAGTTTCAGTTAAGACAATTGGGGAAGCAAGTTCTAGCTTGGAAGCGGATGTGTTACTGAGCAGTCCAATGGAAACGGAAATGCAGCAGGATGTGGCCCTTCCAGAGAGCCATAATAAAGTAAGCATATAAATTGAACACGTTCCCAGTGTATCTGGAATAGATGAGCTTGTTGAGATGTACATAGCTGTAGCATCCATAGAAACATGGCACAGTTCAAGGAGGCTTTTTATGGACACATTGATTAGATAGGGTTTGATCACTTTGGGTCTAGTCCTGAGGACAGTAGTAAATAGTGCCACTCCCCATAATCATGGTTTTTAGCATCCCAGGCTAATCAAGTTATTTAATTCAATTTTTTCATCATCCATTAATAGGAACAAAACAAAATTTAATACTCTATTTAAATTTAAAGCATCTCTTTCCATCTTCTGGACAGTAAAAATACAGTGATGATCAATTAAAAATTACCAATCGATTTCCTCAAAGCCAATCTAGGACCTTTACATTTCTGTTCCATATTTTGGGCTACATCTTGATTGTTGTTGTCATTGATGCCACCATAATACACATGAACTAATGTTCACCCAATTTGATTTAAAGTAAGTGGGCAATAGCCTTGGATCCTTCCAGACACACCTAAAACCCATACCAAAACAGGTTAAAGTAACTGGGTCTAGTCTCCACCCCCCAAGTCAAGCCCCGAGCTTTCCCCCAGGGATGGCTACATGCTATCCTGATTGAAATCGGAATAGCATGAAATCACCCCCAAGTCCCAAATTTAGCCCCCAAAACTTACTGAAAAGGATCCATGGTAGCCATGAAGCCTCTTGTTGCATTCCAGAGCAGGATCCCCTCTGACTTTAAACACCACACAGTTGAGTTAAAATAGCAATCAGTTTATTGAAGGTAATAAAAGTCAAAGCAAAAAAAAAAGTAATCCACAGTAAAAGGGTAAATCCAATTGATTAGGGAGAAAAAGGAGCAATTAGTCCAAAGAAATCCATTAAACTAGATGCTTGATTACAAAAGCAAATAACAGCAAAGGCACTTAAAACAGTAATCGAACAAAGACAGGAGTCCAGGAACTTGGCATGAAGAACTTAACGTGAATCCAACATTGCTTCGTCTGAAGCTAGATTTTGTACTTGGCACTTATATCCGTGCCCTATTTCCCAAACAGCTAAGAACGGATTTTTCCTTAACTTTGGTTTCACTTCTAACTTCTTCTCTAATCTGGCTGAGCGCCGTAATTGCTAGTTTGTTTGTCTTTGCTGGCTAAAAACACTTCTTCTGTTCAAGGCTTCATTAAATTCTGCACCTGGAGATAATTGACCAGAGGACTGTGACACAGAGCCTTTCTCAGGCTCAAGACCTTGAGAATCCCCTTGCAGCAATACAGGCCTCTCTAACACATCATGTGAACTGCATTCAGTCCCCACATCTCTAAAACCAGGCCCAGGAAAGAGACCATCATCCCCATTCTCTTCAGGAACATCTTCATGGACAGCATACCCATTCCCATCAGAGGAGTCAACTTGAACATGAACAACATTGTAATTCCCATCATCCAAAGCAACCTGATCATTAGACACGATCACAGGCAGAACAGGCTGACATACAAACACATCTCCTCATGTTGTCCTAAATAGAGAAATTATGCCTAAGGAGATGGGCAGGGTGAAGCCTTGAACAGAAGAAGTGTTTTTAGCTAGCAAAGACAAACAAACCAGCAATTACAGTGCTCAGCCAGATTACAGCAGAAGTTAGAAGTGAAACCAAAGTTAAGGAAAAATCCGTTCTTAGCTGTTTGGGAAATAGGGCAGGGATATAAGAGGAAAATCCCTCCGATCCCCCTCCCGTCTCCTCATGTGTCATTTCCTCCACTCAGTACGACACAAGAAGAAGCTAAATGGCTGCTAGGGATGGGTGACGTCTCACTCCTCGGCTTTTTGAAGCCCCAAGAAATGGGATGGCTGTGGGGACTGACTCCCAGGGCTGTGGAAGAAGTTCCGGAAATCAGTCCCCACAGGTCCAACGCCTCATTAGACCTGGATCTTTCATAAAGATCCGGATCTAACGAGGTATTTAATGAATGCGGAGAAAGCCAGGGAAATCTGATTTGCTCAGCATTAATTTGTTGTTTGGACGTCACTGGTAAAAGTGAGGCAAGTCCTGCATTTTGGGCCTGTCTGAAAGGGCCCCTTGACTCATGAAAATTGCCACCCTTGTTGTTGCATCATTATTAAGAATTGGCATAATGGGGAATAATGTGTATTCTACTATCACTTCCCACAACCTTATTCATTCGAAAAACTGACAATGGTCTGGGAACAGGACACGTTTCTCTGGCAGTTCGAGCCAGAAGATGCCAGAATTAATTTGGAGGGTTGTCAGATGTCTTTTGGTGTTAGTCTCATTATCAGTGCTAAGTGACAGAATGATGGATGATGCTTCTGAAGGTCTCAGGAAGAATCCGAGCTGAGTAAGCTTTTCTTCTTCAGACAGTAATCAGTGGCTTCCCCATGGAGCCCTTAACTCTGCGGGAGAGAAATAACATTTAATCCAAAGTAGTGTCGGTGTTGCTTTTAATTTCTACTTCCCTGGGAATTGATAAATGATTTCAAAAGGAATTGATGTGGGAAAGACATGAAGAAAACTAGATATTGCCAAATTTCAACACTGAGGACGTGAACATGTAGACATACGACATTGAGATCAATTTGTAAAACTACCAGTGTCAACAACCTTGAAAGAGATAAGCTGTTTCCTTTGTAGGCTTTTGGGGACTTGCATTTATTATAAGCAGCATGCATTATTATTATTACTTATTTATTAACTGCATTTCTGTACCGCTTTTCTCACCCTTGGAGGAGAATCAAAGCAGTTTACAACATAATTAATGGCAAATTCAATGCCTCACATCTATATAAATAAAATGTAATGTTCGTTTGTGGGATTAACGGAACTCAAAAACCACTGGACGAATTGACACCAAATTTGGACCCAAGACACCTAACAACCCAATGTATGTCCTTCACTAAAAAAAATGATTTTGCCATTTGGGAGTTGTAGTTGCTGGAATTTATAGTTCACCTACAATCAAAGAGCACTCTGAACCTCACCAACGATGGAATTGAACCAAACTTGGCAAACAGTTCTTCCATGACCAACAGAAAATACTGAAAGGGTTTGGTGGGCAGTGTCCATTGGTTTTGGAGTTGTAGTTCACCTACATCCAGAGATCACTGTGGACTCAAACAATGATGGATCTGGACCAAACTACACAAATACTCAATATGCCCAAATGTGAACAGTGGTAGAGTTTGGGGGAAATAGAATCTTGACATTCGGGAGTTGTAGTTGCTGGGATTTGTAGTTCACCTACAACCACAGAGCATTCTGAATCTCACCAACAATAGAATTGGGCCAAACCTCCCAGACAGAACCCCCATGTGGGCCACAGCAACACGTGGTAGGGGACGGCTAGTAAGTTTATGTTTGTTAAAATTGTTCTTCATTTTAATTATTGTATTGTTTTAAACTGGTTTTTACATGCATAAATTCCTATGCACACTGCACATATCTTTTTGTAGTGGTTTTTACACTACAAAAAGATATGTGCAGTGTGCATAGGAATTCATGCATGCTTTTTTCAAATTATAATCCAGCACTCCAACAGTTTGAAGGACTATGACCTGGCCCTCTGTTTAAAAAGTTTGAGGACCCCTGCCATAGGCGAATCATACAAATTATGTCTAGAATGAAACCTAGTAATAATTACAGACATGGAAGCATTATTGTATTAATTCAAGCTGTAGAACTGAATGCCTCTGAATGCATTATATGCACTTAACATATGCATAGGCAGTTCTTATAGCAAACCTGTGAAGTGTGGGCAAAATTCTGCCCATATTTAAACATCTATATCCACAAGTCTTGAGGCCTAGTGCTATTGTCCTCCACTGCTCCACAGGACATGAGGTTAGTTTATAGTACTTACTTACTTACTTACTTAGGCGATCTCTCGTTGTCCGAGTAAGATTGTCCTCCAAGTGCGGTGTCCTGGCGTTTGTAGGTGACTGTGGAGTCCTATTCTTGACCTCCAGCAGTGAGGGCATTGGTTTCCAGGTGGAAGGCGGTCCCGGTTGAAGTTGGCTTGACGCACCTTCCTCTTGGCATGTTTCTCTCTTTTGCCCTCCATTCATGCCTCTTCAAATTCTACAGCACTGCTGGTCACAGCTGACCTCCAGCTAGAGCACCCAAGGGCCAAGACTTTCCAGTTCTCTGTGTCTATGCTACAGTTTTAAGGTTGGTTTATAGACCACTGGACTGAAAAGGTGAGTATTGTTTGTAAGCATGCTGCTCACTTAATAGTAAAAGGTGGAGAAAGAAAGACAGAAAGAAAGAAAGAAAGAAAGAAAGAAAGAACATGCACCGACTGATCAAGTAACCCCCCTTTGTTGTTTTTGCTTTTCTAGGTAGGTAACATACCAGATTCATTAATCCCTGAAAGTCTGCACAAAACAAGGCTTGGAGGAGAAGAAAAGGTAATATTTGTGAATAGCTAAGTACATTTTTCCCAAAGAGTCTTCACATATTCATCCTCAAAATAGTATAAGAATAAGCATTGATAAACCATGAAATATAAGCTCATGTGGGTCACATTCATGCAATGAAAGTAAAAGCTTTCTTTAGGCCCAAATCTGTGCCATTCCTGTAGAGAACATGGTCTTTACACCCTGAACAGTAGGAATCCCTTTTCTCTTTTGACATTATTTTTCCTCACCTGACATCCAGCATCAAGAGTGAGTCTGCTTAGAGTATGTGGAAAGGGTGATGTAGGGAAACAAGAGTTCAATATGTATGTCCCACCTGTTATTTGATTAGTAAAGTAAAGGTAAAGGTTTCCCCTTGATTCTGGGGGGTGGTGCTCATCTCCATTTCTAAGCCAAAGAGCCAGCGTTGTCTGTAGACACCTCCAAGGGCATGTGGCTGGCATGACTGCATGGAGTGCCATTACCTTCCCGCCAAAGCAGTACCTATTGATCTACTATCCATAATAGTAAACATACTAGTAAGATAAAGGTTTCCCCTTGACATTAAGTCTAGTTGTGTCTGACTATGGGGTGGTGGGGGTGGTGCTCATCTCTATTTCTAGGCCAAAGAGCTGACATTGTCCGTAGATGCCTCCAAGGTCATGTGGCTGTCATTACTGCATGGAGCGCCGTTAGAGCGGTATCTATTGATCTACTCACATTTGCATGTTTTTGAACTGCTAGGTTGGCAGAAGCTGGACCTAACAGCAGGAGCTCACTTTGCTCCCCAGATTTGAACTACCAACCTTTCAGTCAGCAAGTTCAACAGTTCAGCGGTTTAACCCGCTGTGCTACCGAGGGCTCCCCCTGTTCTTTGAACTGGACTCCAAATCCTTCTTAGAGATGATAAGGGTAGATCTTTGAATTTATCAAAGAGGTATTTTTAAACACACGTATCATTCTCGTTCACTAGACAGAGCACCAAGGTTGGTTGAGGCCTCTTGTTGTTTGTGCACTCAGTAACAAAGCCAGATTTGTTGTGTCCCTTGAGTCTTGGCTGTTTTTGTTTTCATCCTATGACAAGTAATGCTTTTATCAAAAACTGGTCTTGTGTTTTAATAAAGCTATGACATCATGAACATCATGTTTTGTTTTATGGTCAACATGACTTCCCCGGCATATCCTTTCTGGCTTCTGTTGATTCATTTGCGAGCTCATTTGGTACAGGCTGCAATATCCTTTATCCTTACAAAGAATATTACTACAGACACATGAGATAAGCTCTATTGAAACAATTTGAGTCTCAGATCTTAGTATAGAATAGTGTGTACACTTGCAAAGTAATTGTAAGTAGGGCTGAGCAAGTTTGCGTGGATAAACAGCTTAGTAGTATGTTTACTGAGCCCCTGGTGGTGCAGCAGGTTAAACCACTGAGCTGCTGAACTTGCTGACCAAAAGGTTGGCAGTTTGAATCAAGGGAGCAAGGTGAGGTCCCGCTGTTAGCCCCAGCTTCTGCCAATCTAGCAGTTCAAAAATATGCAAATGTGAGATCACCGCTCCGGCGGGAAGGTAACAGCGCTCCATGGGTTAATGTTGGCCACATGACCTTGGAGGTGTCTATGGACAATGCCAGCTCTTTGGCTTAGAAACAGAGATGAGCACCATCCCCAGAGTCGGACACGACTGGACTTAATGTCAAGGGGAAAGCTTTACTTTACAAGTTTGTTTACTATCATGGATTAAATCTTTTCAGCAGACTGAAATTAGACTCAATCTGAAATTTAAAACTGGGGGGGGGGGGGTAGGATTGATGAAGGAATATAGGAAGTGCCGCTGCCTAATAAACTTGCTGCTAAAACAACACTGAGATCAATACACATACTTACTCAAATGAAGAACCGCTGTAAAGAGTAAGCAAGTGTGAATTTGATTATGAAATGGTTAGGAAAACGATGATAACACGTGTATTGTCATCAAAGGAATGAAGGAGAAGTGCAAGTGTAGTGAATAGATTGACATCAGATTTGCAAAGTCCTTTCTAAAACCTGAGTCTACCTAGAAGAGTGTAGAAGATAAGCAAAGGATGCATTCCTTCCTTGAAAATATTGTGGGGGGAAACCTATCTATTCCGTGCTCTTTGCTGCCATTGCCAAAATCTTGCTGACGCTGTGGCTATTTATGCAAAGCAGTTAATTATCCGATTAAACGCGAGCAAACAAATATCAGATTAAAAGGCAATTTTATCTACTTTTGCCTTAGACTACATATGCTAATATGAGTTTAACCGTGGGAAGGTAATTAACAAGGGTCCGCTCCTAAATTTTCAGATTTCAGACTTCCCTATCAGAGATTTTGTTAATCAGAAGGGAAGCAATAGTTTCTTAAAGATAAAAGAAGCAATCATATATTGCAGTAGGTTTGCCATGTTGACTGGGGAATTCTGAGAGTTATTGTTCAAGAAAATAGTATCTATCTTGACATTAACAGCAAATTAAGTAGCCCATGCATTTCCAGGGAATCCAAAACTATAAACAACATTCACTATGAAGACAAAAGCAGCAATAATTAGAAACACAAGCAGTGCAGATTTTCAACAATTTGCCCTAGAATGCTTACCCTACAGAACAATCCTGTGATCTCTTGCTCACCTATAACTAGAGATAAAAATAATGTGGGTGATTTTGAGGTACTTATTAACGTTTCCTATTTTGTATTTCCTGAGAATCCTTGTGGGAGAAAACACACCTCTAAATTCTTTGATTCTGCCTAGAGCTGACCCAATTTTTTTTTTTTTGGTCGTGTCAGGAGCAACTTGAGAAACTGCAAGTTGCTTCTGGTGTGAGAGAATTGGCTGTCTGCAAGGACGTTGCCCAGGGTACGCCTGGATGATTTGATGTTTTTATCATCCCTGTGAAAGGCTTCTCTCATGTCCCCGTATGAGGAGCTGATAGAGGGAGCTCATCCACCTCTCACCGGATTCGAACCTGCGACCTGTTGGTCTTTGGTCCTGCCGGCACAGGGGTTTAACCCATTGAATCTAATAGATTTATTTATGTATTGACTGGCACAGGATGGGTAAAACCAACAGGATGTCAGGCCTTATTTAATACATTTGCTAACAACAACAACAAGAACAACGACAACAACAACAATCCTAGACACTTGGGAAGTGTCTGACATGTGATCCAATATAACAGCCAGCAGAGTGATCTTGTCTGCTGTGGACTCATCTTGTTGTGTTTCTAATAATAATAATAATAATAATAATAATAATAATAATAATAATAATAACAACAACAACAACAACAACAATAACAATAATAATAACCCACCCTATCTCCCTAAAGGGAGTCAGGGCGGTTAACAGACAAAATGAGACACTGAGGATTTATGTTTTTATTGGTTTTATATGGTTTTTATATTATATGCTAAATGTTTTTAATTGTAATTTATGTTGTTGGGGGCATCGAACTGTAAACCGCCTTGAGTTGCTTTCGGGTTGAAAAAGGCGGTATTTAAATATGGTAAATAAACAAACAAACAAATAAATAAATGTAACCAAGTAGCAAACATTTATTGCCAAAATGAACAACAACAAATCAACTGGAGCCACGGCGGCCTGTTAGAGGGTGATGGCGAAGTCCTCCTTGGTCCGTTGGTGCCGTAGCAGCCTGGAAGAGGATGATGGCAAGGACCTTTTGGGCCTGTTGGCGCTGTGATGGCCTGGAGGAGGGCAATGATGGGGCCCTCCTGGGCCCATTGATGCCACAGCAGCATGGAGGACTTATTTGTGAGTCTTGCCATTTTCATGTGGTTAGTTACACATGAAAGCGTGCTTACATTTTTGAAAAGCAAAGGAGTGTTCTTCAAAAAAATGCTTTAAAAATCAAACAGCAAAAATCAAGTCTTCGAATACTTACATTTAAGGATGAAAGGCAGGCTGAATCCAATGAAATCAGGACCAATTGTTTTTTTTCTAATTATTGCTGCTTTTACCTTGAAGGTGAATGTTGTTTATAGTCTTGGATTCCCTAGGAATGCATGAACTCCTTGATTTGCTATTAATGCCAAGATGAAATTAGTAATGGATCACAGTGTAACCCAGTTCTTCTATCTTGACCTTTATGCCAACGTATAGTTGAAATTCTGTAAATTACAGTGGCAAGAGTAAGTTAGATGGTGGGCAGCTGAAGACCTTTGAAGCATCACATTACTGAAATGTGCATAGAACTCAGAGTGGCGCAATGGGTTAAATCCTTATGCCCGCTGAACTGCTGACCTGAAGGTTGGCAGTTCAGATCCGCGAGACGGGATGAGCTCCCATCTGTCAGCTCCAGCTTCCCATTTGGGGACACGAGAGAAGCCTCCCACAGAATGGTAAAACATCTGGGTGTCCCCTAGGCAATGTCTCTCACACCAGAAGCGACTTGGAGTATGTCAAGTCACTTCCAACACAATAAAAAATGAAACTTACATATATATGATTTTTTTAAGAATCACAAGTATTAACATAACATTTTGTGGGCATGGAGGGTGGTGTATAGGTACCACAATTCCTGCCCAGGTGTACTAGTGGGCACATTATTCAGTTCTCCTGGAGGCAAATTTATTTCTTGCTTGGTGTCTACAAGAATCTGGATTTGCCAGGTTGCTTGGGGGGTCCAAATACTATACCTCAGTTACTATCTGTAGTAACTCTGTGTATAGCTTGAATAGAAGGCAAATAGGCAAATTGCTTGGCAGAAGAAATATCCAAAATTCATTCCGGAAATGTTGCTGAGTTTCCATGTTCTTTTGTGAATTCTATTGTTTGAATCATGTTGGCTTCTTTGTGTGATCTGTACAGGTTACTCCGGTGAAGGCATCGCTTCGGCCAAAAAGACATCATTCACCCTCGGGCACAATTGAAACAGTCAACCTTGATGCCATCCCACTGGCGATTACTTGCCTGGACAATAGCGCAGCGAAGCACAAACTCTCTGTTAAGCCAAAGAATCAGAGGGTTTCCACAAAACACAAAAGATTATCAAAGGTATGGAATAGATTTGGGAAGTCAAATAACAAAAAGGAGTCTGCACTTTATCTGTTTTTATCATGGGACACTCACAGCTTCGTGCAGTCTTTGAGTCTGATCTAACAATACGTTACTTATTATTCATGTGCATGGACCAGCATCAAAAATTGTACCAACTGGAGAGATTTTGGAAAAGGAAAAGAACATTAGATACAGTTTATTCTCTGTTTAATATGTTTTCCCAGAAAGATAGTATACTGAAATAAAAATGCTAGTAGATTAACATATTTATCATTTTAAAAATATATTGGATTTTTAAAATTTGATTACAAAAAAGAAGAAAAGAGTAAGGGGACCTGAATATGGACAAGACATTGACATAATAGATTTATTGTATGAGCTAGGCATACACAAAACAGATTATCTATGTATTATAGTTCATCAAATACAAGAAATGTAATCCCGAATTACATATATACCCAGGGGTGGGATGAGATGGAGGGGGGAGATTTTAAGTGATGCAGATCAGAAAAAATAAAATATTGAAAATACAGTTAGTCAGTACCATTAGAATACAGGAAAGACAATGATGCTGGGGAAAATGGAAGGAAAAAGGAAGAGGGGCCTACCAAGGGCAAGATGGATGGATGATATCCTTGAAGTGACTGGCTTGACTCTGAAAGAGCTGGGGGTGGCCACAGCCGATGGGGAGCTCTGGCGTGGGCTGGTCCATGAGGTCATGAAGAGTTGGAAGCAACTGAACGAATAAACAACAACAACACAGTTAGTCATAATTAGTTAGCTTACCAATGCACCAATAAATGTTTATATTTTATATTTTTAAATATATTTTTATATTTTATATTCTATATAATGTATTTGTACCAGGGATGGGCAAACTTTTTAATACAAGGGCCACATGGCGTTTTAAAATTTGACAGAAGAGCCAGGCCAGAGGCAGAAGAATGGAGAGTGTTTGCGTGAACTAAACTAAAAAAAAAAAATGAACAAATTCCTATGCACACTGCACAAATCTTGTTTTTAGTGCAAAGAAAGAAAGAAAGAATAATACAATATTTAAAATTAAGAACAATTTTAATTAACATAAACTTAACAGTATTTCAGTGGAAGACCCCAGGGCCTATCCAGTCCGACCCGTTTCTGCCATAAAGGAAAAGCACAATCAAAGCACCCAACCGATGGTCATCCAGCCTTTGTAATAATAATATGAATAATTAATAATAATAATAATCCCAGTGGTGATCGGCACACTGGGTGCAGTGCCTAAAGACCTTGGCCTGCACTTTAAAACAATCGGCGTTGACAAAATTACCATCTGTCTACTGCAAAAGGCCACCCTACTCAGATCTTCATGCATTATTCGCTGATATATCACACACCCCTAGACACATGGGAAGTGTCCGATGTGTGATCAAATACAAAAGATAGCACAGTGATCTTGTTTGCTGTGTACTAATCTTGTTATGTATCCAATAATAATAATAATAATAATAATAATAATAATAATAATAATAGGAGCAAACACAAGGGCCATCCAGTCCAACCCCCTTCTGGCATGCAGGAAAAGCACAATCAAAGCACCCCCAACAGATGGCCATCCAACCTTTGTAGTAGTAGTAGTAGTAGTAGTAGTACTAATAATAATAATAGCAACCGCAAAGCCATCCAGTCTAACCCCCTTCTGGCATGCAGGAAAAGCACAATCAAAGCACCCCCAACAGATGGCCATCCAGCCTTTGTAGTAGTAGTACTAGCAATAATAATAATAATAATAATAATAATAATAATAAAGCACCAACAGATGTCCATCCAACCTTTGTAGTAGTAGTAGTAGTAGTAGTGGTAGTAATAATAATAATATTAATGGAGCACCAACAGATGGCCATCCAGCCTTTGTAGTAGTAGTAGTATTAGTATTAGTAATAATAATAATAATAATAATAATAATAATAATAATATAGGATCAGCTCCAAGGGCCATCCAGTCCAACCCCCTTCTGGTAAGAAGGCAGTGGGGGGAGGTCTGGGCAGTGAGAAAAATAGTCTGGGCAGAGAGGGATGTGAGGAAAGAGTCTAGGAAGCAAGAAAGAGTCTGGGCAACGAGGAAGGCTGGTGAGAAAAGGTCTGTTTCCTGGGAGAATGCTACTGCTGCTGTTTCAGTAGCTCCCAATTTTAATTTTCCTGCATTTCTCGGGAGGAGGAAGAGGAGGTAGAAAGCAGTATGGCGCTGCGGAGCCCTTCACTATCACTCACAGAGCCCCAAGGGCTCCATGGAGCACAGTTTGAGAACCCCTTTACTAAAGCATTACACTCCAAGTCCCGTATCTGGGTTGGAGGAAATACTTTCCTGAACTTACCACGGCATCAAATAAGTATAGCTAACAACGAATCGTATTAAAATGATGGACGTCTCACAGAAGCTGCCTTAGTTCCCTGGAGGAACTAGAACATTCCTGGAAAGAACATATTTTTGTGATGCGAGTAGGTGAAATTGTGGATACTAGTCTCTTGAGTAAGGGAATCATATTGTGTAATATCTAAGAAAATAACTTTTATATCGTGCCCTTAACTACCAAACACTGGGGGGCAGATTGCCAGGGATAATCACCCACCCACTTGCTAGTTTCTATGTGACATTTGGTAAGATGATTGTTAAGAGTGCAGTTCTCAGAAGGACCTTTTATTGGAAATACAAAGAAAATGCTTGTATTCTCATGCAGTGGCAGTTGGTGGCTTCAGTGTCAGTAAAATGCAAAATATGCTTGAAGTTAAAATTTTAAAAGGGCTATACAAAGTTCAACACCCTGGATTTTGAAGATAAGCTTCAACACCTTGGTCCCTTTCACCATTGCATTGCTGATATGAAAGTCACCAACCACGATTCATTTGCCATTATTTACAGCACTGATTTGATTCCTGTGGTCTACAGAGTGCATGAACTACTGAGAAAGGATCCAACACAGCCTTCTCAAGGTCTTGATGAACCACACATTTTTCCAGCCAGAAGAAATAATTTTACAATTATTAAGAACTCTATTATTAAAAATAATATATTAAAAACTAGTTTGAATCTTCTCAGAGAGATTATGAAGTAGGGTAGCATCACTTCTGGTCACCACAAATGCTGACTGCAAGAACACGCTGCTCTCTTCCATATCTCACACTAAACTGTAATCCGGATGTTTTTGTTTACAGGATTTTGTACTTTTAAAACATAAAATGCTCGTCCTTAGCCATAGATATGTGTTTTCAAAGATAACAGTACCATCTTGAACTTGCCTATTCAGAAAAAAAATCCCATTAATTCCATAACGTTTACCGCATTTCATCGTATAATAGACACCACAATGTAATAGTCGCACTCAATTTTTGGAGTCTCAAAATTGGTATTTTTGTTTAGCTCACATAATAGTCACATCCTTGCTACATTGTCCCAATGTCCTGTTTGCAGATGAGATGAACAACACACAAGTGTAGCTAGTGGAGGAAAACAGCCTTCTTACTAGTCAAGCTAAGCTTCCCTTTCCATGTGTCTTGCTGCTCTACATAAATACCTCCCCTTTTATGGCATGTTTCAAAATAAGACTCCATCTGAAAATTAGGAAAAACTTCCTGACTGTGAGAGCTGTTCAGCAGTGGAACTCTTTGCCCTGGAGTATGGTGGAGGCTCCTTCTTTGGAGGCTTTTAAACAGAGGCTGGATGGCCATCTGCCAGGGGTGATTTAAATGAGATTTTCCTGCTTCTTGGCAGAGGATTGGACTGGATGGCCCATGAGGTCTCTTCCAACTCTATGATTCTGTGTTTGCTTATGTTTTAGTAGTGCTGTAACCCGCCTTGAACCATGAGGAGAGGCGAGCAAAAAATAAAACTATTATTATTATTATTATTATTATTCGGCAAGGGCACCTCACTCGCCCACCAGCTTGTTGCGCAGAAGCAGATTTTAGCCAGGTCCAATGCAAAAGACACACAGACAAGAGGAAAAAGGAACAGAAAAATTTTAGTCTTATCAGCAGAGGCAAAACATAAACTTGCGGTGTTGCATACTAAATCAAACAGTACAACAAACTTACATAATCCTTGTAAGTAACACAGAATAAGGCTTCTTTGTCTTCATTCAAATGAGAGAGCAAAACATAAACCTTGAGTAAAGAGCTATTCCACCATAGCAAAGAGCATCGCTGTTAGAGCATAGCAGCATTACAACATATTGCATCTTCTTCAGAGTAGCATATTGCTTCTTCAGACTGTGGTCTAAAATCCATACAGTTATACCCCACCGGGTCCAAACATGCTTGATGACCTACATTACCAGCTGCACATAATAATTAACATCATAAGGTTTTTCTTTAACACACACACTTGATCCTGCTACGACTTACTGTAACACCACTCCCGTCAGATGCAGCATTTCATTCCCTTACTTCCCTGCCCACCCTCCTTTCAGACACGACACTTCACTTACTCTTGGACTCAGCCACGCAAAGCCCAATACTGAAAGATGAGTAGGTGCTCGAGTCAGTGAGATAGTGAATGTAGCACCATGCCTGAAAGGTTGGTGGATAGGCAAGTGAATGAGTGAGTGGAGAAGAAAGCCTAGTTAGGCAGCACTTCATTCACTCACTCACTCATCCCCATAGTTCTTCCCATGGCTGAGTCTGAAAACACTGAACATGAAGTGTCAGGCCTGAAAAGGCAGTGAGTGAGTGAATGAATTGCCATACCTGAAAGCAGGCAGGTGACCAAGTGAATGAATAAAATGCCACTTTACTTGCCCGTACGCCCACTCGCCTTTCAGACATGGTACTTCACATACCTGAGTCCAAAAGCACTCAGTGTTTACAGACTCAGCCACATGAAGTGCTGTTCCTAAAAAGCAAGCACGAATGTGGGCGAGTGAATGAAGGGCCATTCCTGAAATGGGGCAGGCGGGTGAGCTAGTGAGTGAAGCGCCCTTGCTGAAATGGAGTGGGTGGACAGGTGAAACTATGTAGTGCAGCAGGACACATGCGTAGGGGAGCCTAGCTAGACTACAGCAAGGATGGCGTCTTTTTTGTACATAAAACTGGCACAATAGTTTTCATGAAGTAATAGTTGCACACACACCCCTCCTTTTCAATTAGTATTTCATGACTATGCAATGAAATACAGCATTCCCAGATCATTGGTATATTTCAGAATAGTAGACATAATATATATGAAAAGAAACCTTGTGAGTTTTGCCATAGTGATCGGTTTTGAGAATGCTTTTACTCTAAATATGTGGAGAAACAGTCACAGGACTTGTCGCCTTGCTCTCCATTGGTGGTCTCATATAATTTTGCTAGGTATGGTTATCTGATTCATGTCTTATTTTTAAAGGACCAACTCTTCAGTCGTACAAACATGGAGAAATAAAATTCCTGAGAATTTTCATTAGGTACATATACGAGGGTTGAATGAAAAGTAATGCCTCCACCTTCATAACTCCTCAACAGATGGCAGTACTGGTATGCGGCAGGTACTGGCTTGTTCAGTAGACTCTCCTCTACAGTTCCATTTTGGCAGGACGCCTTACCATTGAATGGTTGTGTTGTTAAAGTGCAAAGTATGAAACCCTGCACAGACAGTTGGTCAATGAGATTTAAGCAACGTCCAGTCATTGAATTCTTGACAGCAGAAGGTGTCACCCCAAAGGAGATTCATCAGAGAATGCAAGCTGTTTATGGTAATTTGTGCTGATGTGAGTACTATGCATCATTGAGGGAGATTGTTTATAGATGTTGAGGTGGGAACATCTGACTTGCGTGACAAACAAAGAGTTGGACGTCCTGTGACAGCAACCACTGAGTTTCACAAGCAAAAGGTTGACAGATTGATTCAGCACGATTGTCGTATCACTCAAAGAGAAATTTCAAGCATAATCGGCATTTCACAAGAATGTGTGGGTCACATTATTGCATTCTTTGGCTATTGGAAGATCTGTGTACGATGGCTACCCACTACCCAGGATGCTGACGCCTGAAGTGAAAGCACACAGACTTGAAACTTCAGAGACTGGATCTCACCACCATACAACATCCTCCATACAGTCCAGATTTAGCACCATCTGACTTCCATCTGTTCCCGATAATGAAAGAAGATCTGTGAGGACATCATTATGCTTCTGATGAAGATGTTGAGAGAACTGTGAGATGCTGGTTGCGGAAACAGAGTGTCGACTTCTTCCATGACGGCTTCAGAAAACTTGTTCATCGTTGGCAGAAATGTATCCAATTGTCTGGTGATTATGTGGAAAAGTGAATAGTGGTAGTTAAAGAGCAAATTCTAAGGATTATTTCTGCGTTTGATTTATTAAAACCCATCCAAACCCAAGAAACAAAGGTGGAGGCATTACTTTTCATTCAACCCTCGTATGTTATTAAAAGGGGGTGATCAGAAACTATCTGCTTTGTTTTTGCTGTTTGTTTGCTGAGTAGTAAAGAAAAATAAATATATTTTCTTAAAATGTTTAGAAAGAAGTGTTGGCATAAAAACTAGGCACTACCAATACTCCTCAGGGCAATAAAAACCTGGCATAGTTTGCTTCAAAACAACCTATGGCAGCAAAGAAAGTATTGTGCTGGGAGATGTTGAATATCTCTATCCACAGTATCCAAACAGCCAGGTTACACAAGTGTTTACCACCAAGAGAATCCTGGCCTATGACTTTCAGCTTATGAAGCCTCTGCATTACAAAACATACTTATATAATTCTGGCAGATATCTCTTGACTTTCTTATTTGTAGCAAAATCTCTGCATCGGTGGTTCAGCAATAGTTCACACCCAGCATAGTTCACCAATTGCAATAAATGAAATACAGTCTGAGAGCATACTGGAGATGATAAGTGTTTCTGTCTGCTGTGTCCCAAGATTGTAGTGACATTCTATTCCCTTTTCAGAATCGAATTCTATTGAATAGTTAAGTACTTTGATGACGGGTTACTTGGTTGTTGGAATATGTTTTATTATTCATTATGGTATGTGTTTGTATATGTCAGAAGATCAAAAATAAATACGTAAACACAAATAAATAGCATCGTAATGATCTACAAACATGTAAAATAATTATTTTATAAAATATCAGCTCTCTACCCCATAGAGCATAATTTAAAAAGTCAAATCTGTTTTTGTTTTCTGATACTAGGATCTACAAAGTCTATCAGTGATTGAATTTGAACCAGAAATCCTGGAACCAATAGAGTATGAAGACAAAATCCTAAAACAGGATGGCCATCATGCAGAAAAGCCCTTCCAAGCTAGAGAAAGCCATGAACAGGAAACAAAAGGCAAAAGGAAGCAAGAAGATAGACTTATGACTGAGAAAAAAATAGCTGAAACAGAAGTAAAAAGCCATATGGAAAACAAAAGAGTTCAGGGATTCGAGGAAGATCAAGGGCAACAAGAAGGAAAAAAGCAGAAGCTTCAAGAAGAAGAGCCATGTTTAAAAATGGAAGATAGAAAGAGTAAAAAAGAGTCAAAAGAGCACATGGCAGAACATGAGATGCAATGGCACCAAGAACAGGAGGAAGGAAGGAAGAAGGAAGAGAGATCTCAGGAACTAGAGGAACCTATGCACTCAGAATCTGAACATCAGGAACTAGAAGACCAAAAGCAGAGAGAAGTAGAGGCACAAAAACAACATGAAGAACAAAGAAAGCATGAATTGAAGGCACAAAGGCAAAGGAAGGAGCAAAAACAATGTGAAATGGAGGCACAAAGTCAACAGGAAGAGCAAAGAAAACGTGACTTGGAGGCACAAAAACAATGGGAAGAACAAAGACAGCATGAAATAGAGTCACAAAGGAAACAGGAAGAACAACGACAACGGGAACTGAGGGCACAAAGAAAAAAGGAGAAGGAACGACAACGTGAACTGGAGGCACAACAGGAAGAACAAAGGCGGTATGAACTGGAGGCACAAAGGAAACAGGAAGAACAACGACAACGTGAACTGAAGGCACAAAGGAAAAGGGAGAAGGAACGACAACGTGAACTGGAGGCACAACAGGAAGAACAAAGGCGGTATGAACTGGAGGCAAAAAGGAAACAGGAGGAGGAAAGACAACGTGAAATGGAGGCACAAAAGAAACGAGAGGAACAAAGACAACATGAAATGGAAGCACAAAGGAAACAGGAAGAGCAAAGACGAGAGCTGGAGGCACAAATGCAACGGGAAGAACAAAGAAAACGTGAACGAGAGGCACAAATGCAGCGGGAAGAACAAAGACAGCGAGAACTTGAGGCACAAATGCAGCAAGAAGAACAAACAAAACGAGAACTGGAGGCACAAAGACAACACAAAGAGCAAAGACAATGCAAAATGGAGGCAGAAAGACATGAACTGAAGGCACAAAAGGATCAGGAAAAGCAAAATCAGCATGAACTGGAAGCACAAAAGCAATCAGAAGAACAAAGGCAATGTGATATGGAGACCCAAAGCCGACAAGGGAAGCAAAGGCATGGAAAACGAGAAGAAAAAAACCAGTCAGAATTGGAAGATAAACAACAAAAGAGACATCAAGAAATAAAGGAGGGGAAAACTTATGACAAGCTGTCACAGCATGGATGGCAAGACAAGAAACAAGAACAAGAGAAGCAAAAATGGCAAGAAGAAAAAGCAAAGCATCGGGATTCAGAAGGGAAGAGAGGACAAGAGCTGGAAGAAAAAGCACACGAGACAGAGAAGCACGATGAACTGAAGAAACAAGTCCTTCAAGGGCAAAAAACAAGGCAGAAGCCAAAAGAACAAGAACAGACTAGAAATATAGAAGGTGAAGATAGTTTGCAAAAGAAGGGAAGAACCACAAAGGTGGAGAAACAAAAGAGGCCAGAGCAGCAAAAGGAAAATCTGAAGGCAGAGAAAATGAACAGCGATGAACAAACACAACAAGAACCTGAGAAGCATGTTAGATCGGCAAAACATGGTAAATGTGAAGTAACAGAGTCCAAAACACAATTGGACACAAAGAGAACACAGCAGGAAGATTTACTACAAAGGGAACAGGGTCAGAAACCAGAAGAAGCAAAAATACTGAATGTAGAAGGACTGCAGCCACAGGAAAAGACAAAAGAACTGAACAAATTATCCGGATCGCAACTGGACAAAAATCTGAATGCAGAAGAGAAACGTGTGGAAACCATAAAGAAGGCACTTCCACCTAAAGAAGAAGCAAGCCAGCAAAAGTCTGAACAGAAAGACAAGGGGCAGAAGAAAGAAGAAACTCTAAGGCACGGTGAGAGAAGGAACACTGAAACGCAGGAACAAGAAAGGATTCATGGCGAAGAGCTACGATGGCAGGAAGTTGATGCAAGACAGACTATGCCCAGGGGATTCACCTTTCAAGTATCCTCAGGCGAAAAACAAATTATATTTCCGAAAGTTAATCTGAGCCCAGTTAGCCCCATTAAAGAGACACCAACTCCTTCCACTGCAATAGAATCAAAGACTCCCAAGTGTTCACATGATCTTCCAACCTCTTTGTGTGTCCCACATACAGCAATTTTGGTCACTGGAGCACAGCTCTGTGGCACTGCGGTCAACCTCAATCAGATCAAAGATACAGCTTGTAAATCTTTACTTGGCTTAACAGAAGAAAGAAAAATGGCGGATGTGGCTCCAGCAGAAAGTGCTATGAAACAATCTCCTGATGCCAAGCCTAGCAGCAGTAAAATAAAACACACTCAAGATCCACTGGGCAACCAGGACATATTGGCTGAGTGGGCTTCCATTAGGTCAAAAATCCTAAAAAGTGCAGAAAATGGGAAAAGTAATGAGAAAGACAAGGGAAACACTAGCAGACATAGTGATGATTGGACACCTAAAGGACGAACTGCTTCCCACAGTAATTTACGGAAGACTTTGTCTGCAAATGCAAAGTTTTCCATAACTCCAGCATGGCAAAAGTTTTCAGAAGTCTCCAAAACTAATACAGACACTGAGGGTAAGGTTGGCACTGAAGCGGAGAATGCAACAGCAAAAGAATTGGTTCCAACTACTATCAGTGCAAAGCGAGAGAGAGTTCACACTGAGCCACTGATAGATGTAGGGAATGTACCTAGATTGCCTGCGAGTAAAACTGAAGTGCATCATGAGGTGGCAGATAACACGGAGGGTTGTAAGTTTGCCAAAGATCTTCCATCTTTTCTTGTTCCAAGTGGCCCACTAAGTAAAGAAATATCCCAGCCAGAATCCTCTCCGAATATGGAATCTCACCAGAATGTTGCTACAAGAAAATTGGACCGAGTCTCACCAAATGGAGAAGAAAACGTGTCCCCATTTGGTGTAAAATTGAGAAGGACCAACTATTCTTTGCGTTTTCACTATGATCAGCAAGGAGACCAAAAGAAGAAGAAACGGTACAGTGCAGGAGATAGTTTTGATGGCATCCCAACTCCTCTCGTCACCCCAGAGGGTGAACAAGAGCCAAGTAATCTTTTTTCAAAGGCAAGTAAATCTCCTAGCCAAGAGACAAAGGATGCCAGTGTTAGTTCTGGAAAGATCTCCTCATCTAATGTTAATCAAAGCTACAGTACAGCTACACCAGTATCTTTACCAACTAGCGGCCATGTGTCTACAGCTAGTCAAGAGAAATCAGTTTGTATATCACCAGCCCCCAAAAAGCCTGCATTGGCTCCAAAGCCTACCAGCCAAACTCCACCACCATCTCCTCTCGCAAAAATACGCAGGCCTCCTGCAGTCGAATCTTTGGGGCAAAGGGTGGGTAAAGCCGAGCCTGATCCAGCCTGGAGGAAAACTGAAGCTAAAGGGAGTGCTCTGGTTTCACAAGCACCTGAAGGAAACAAGAACGAAGAGGAAGAGTCAAAGGAGAAGAAGTCATTTTTCCCATCCATTACCATGCCATGGAGAGAGAAAACAGAGAAAAAGACAGAGCCACTAAAAAAAGGTAGGCAAACATGCACCTCTGAAAATGTAACTCTATGATGGCATCAGCCTTAAAGTGTTGCATTGTTAGTTTTTTATTATATGCTAGCAATATAGGTGCCATGGTGGTGCAGCGGGCTAAACCACTAAGCTGCAGAACTTGCTGACCATAAGTTGGTGGTTCAAATCCATGGGACAGGGTGAGCTCCCATTGTTAGCCCCAGATTCTGCCAACCTAGCAGTTCAAAATCACTCAAATGTGAGTAGATCAGTAGGTTCTGCTTTGGTGGGAAGGCAACAGCGCTCCATGGAGTCATGCCAGCCACTTGACCTAGGAGGCATCTACAGACAATGCTGGCTCTTCGGCTTAGAAACGGAGATAGTAATCACCCCCCAGAGTCATTCTTGACTAGGCTTAATATCAAGGGAAAGCCTTTACCTTTACATTTACTAGCAACATATTCTTGATACTACATTAGCCCTGATTTCACACATCTGTATGTGTGATGATTTCCATGGATAAAAACAACTGCCAGAATCCTGTATCACCTTAAGTGACTGCATGTATATTTAGCTAAATATAAAGGTGCTAAGAATTCCTGTTAGCAGATTGCAAAGATGCATATCAGGACATTGGAAAGAGTGCCTAATGTACATTGTTTCACACTGTGCATTGGGCATTTTTCTGGCTCTTGTGAGCAGAGTGAGCTTCCTCTGTTAGCCCCAGCTTCTGCCAACCTAGCAGTTTGAAAACATGCAAATGTGAGTAGATCAATAGGTACCACTCTGGTGGGAAGGTAATGGCACTCCATGCAGTCATGCTGGCCACATGACCTTGGAGGTGTCTACGGACAACACCTCCTCTTCGGCTTAGAAATGGAGGTGAGCACCAACCCCCAGAGTCAGACACTGATTTAATGTCAGGGGAAAACCTTTACCTTTTACCTATAGAGCTGATATGTGCAGTAGTTTTCATTCACTTCAGTGATATTCTATGTAAGTCCTCTGCAGAGTTTTTTTGTCTCATTGAAAGGAATGGAGAAACCCTTGCTAGTGAACCATTTTGTGCAACATCGAAGCTTGTGAATGCAAGACTGGTTCATGAACTTTCTGCAGACAACCTGTGTGTGGACGCTCTTTGTTCTATGTGACATTTACAAACTTCAAAATTTGTTCAAATATTCCCAAAATAGCATATAAAATAATTCTAAAATTAAACCCACTCACTTTCCAGAAATAGGCGGAGGTGTTAGTGCACACAGATGCTTGGAGATTAAACTAGTTTTGACATTTCTAGGGCAGCTTAAATTGAGATGTGAGGATGCAAAGCATTGTTAAGAATGCTTTGGAAAAGTTTGCTGCACTGACATCTTCTCTAGAGTTCTTTGTGCAGAAGAATGCAGCCAAACTCAAACTCAAAGTGAATGAGTCACAGCATTTTAAAGGTTCGGTACAGGAACCACATCTGATGTGAACTTATCCAGTTTGCTGAGGCCCTTTCCACACAACTGAATAAATCGCATGTTTTCTGCTTTGAACTGGGATATATGGTAGTGTAGACTCAGACATCCCACTTCAAAGCAAATGATATTCTGGGTTATATGGCTGTGTGGAAGGGTCCTGAGACTAAGAGTGTATAACTTCCCCAAGATCACCCCATAGTAGCCACGTCTCCATTCTACAAATGGAAACCTTTTGTGTTGTCCTCTATCTTCCAGAAAGGCCAGTTCTTCAGAGCAGGCATTCCATAGATGGCTCGAAACTGATGGAAAAGGTTGAATCTGCACAGCCGCTTTGGATCACATTAGCATTGCAGAAGCAGAAGGGTTTTCGAGAGCAGCAAGCGACCCGAGAGGAGAGGAGGCAAGCCAGGGAGGCAAAGCAGGCTGAGAAACTCGCTAAAGAAAATGTAAGTCTATAAAGTAGATTTTTAAAAAGGAAAAAAAAGTAGTATGATATCATGTGAACATTTTGATATTTTTTGCAGTTGTCTTCCGAGTTTTGAAAAGGGTTTAGCATGGTCAATAAAATAATTGAGAAGAGGTTTAACTATTGCTTTTATCAAATAATGTGCAATAAATATATACATACTTGTAGCATCTGTTGTGCCCTAAGAGAAGAACACCAGTCAGAAAAATTCCTGAGTCTTCTTTTCTAAATAAAGCTTCAGTGGAGACACCTTTTCCCCATGGAAACGCTTCCAGGAGTGCATTTTCCATCCTAGGCGTAGATTTCTCTCACTTCCTGTTGTCTCACCCTCATTCTTAACTATGAGTCACTTGGAAGTCGGATGCTTATAACTCAGGGACTGCCTGTAATAGGAATTTTAATGTATTTTTTCAGTTGTATGGTTTTTAAATGATTTTATATATTTATATCTATATTGGGGAGACATTGAGGCAAGTAGTAAGCCAGGAATAAGGATCCAAATAAATGAAGTAGGCACTACTGAGCTCAATGGCTATTTCTCTTCGTGTTAGAAATATATTAATATTGTTAATGCTGTATTTCTCGTTTTCTGCTTTACTTTAGGCCAGCATAAACAGTCAGTCGGATAATAAAAACACCAGCAGGACAAGCACACTACTAAAGCCTGCAGCATCGGAAGAGGAGAAGAAAGAGACAGCTATGAAGAGGCTTGAACGCAGAGAACAGCTGAAAAAATCAAACACTCTTCCTACATCTGTGACAGGTAAAGTTTACAGTTGACAGGTAAAGTTTACAGTTTCCATCACAGTTGTAGCCACTTGGTCATTTGGAGGAATTATGAGAGAGTTGGATCTTAATAACAATTATTATTATTATTATTATTATTATTATTATTATTATTATTATTATTATTATTATCCCATCTCTCCTTTCAGTTCGAGGTGGAGCATAAATACATCTATAAAATCACATATTAAAACATAGTTAAAATGCAATGTTTAGTGTCTCACTGTCCATTTTTGTGCCATCCAACTCCCAGAAGATGGAGTTCTTTCATGCCAGGGACACATGCTTTTCAGCCTGATTATCGTAAAATAATTATTTCCATGGCTACCTACTTTCTCCATACCTCCCTTAGTGGAATTGTGGCACCCTCTGTGGGACAATGACAGTCATAATACTTCGATTTTTCTTACCATTTTTTATGAGCATATCTACTTGTTGTTAGGTGCCTTCAAGTTGTTGCCATTTATGATGACCACGTCATAGAGTTTGCTTGGCAGGATTTGTTCTGAGGTGGTTTGCCATTGCCTTCCTTCCTTTGAGGCTGAATGTGTGACTTGCCTAAGGAAATCCTTTGGGATTTCATACCTCAGTTCTCCCACAGTCCTGGGTCCCATCTATACTGCCATATAATGCAGTTTAACTACATTATGAAACTGCATTATATAGCAGTGTGGATGGGGCCCTAGTCTGACATTCAAACAATAATAATAATAATAATGAGGAGGAGGAGGAGGAGGAGACGATGGAGGGCCTGATTCTGGCAGCCCAAGAACAAGCCATTAGGACAAATGCCATCAAAGCCAGAATTGAAAAGTCGACGATCAGATGAAACAATAGATCACATCCTCAGCTGCTGCAAGAAGATCGCGCAGACAGACTACAAGCAGAGGCATAACACCGTTTCTCAGATGATTCATTGGAACTTGTGCCACAAATACCATCTGCCTGCGACAGACAGAGTTCTGGAGCACAATACTCCTGACCTCACGATCGTGTTAAAAACAAAGTATGGATTGTTCATTTTGCAATCCCAGGTGACAGCAGAATTGAAGAAAAAGAACTGGAAAAGCTGACACAATATGAGGATTTAAAGATCGAACTGCAAAGACTCTGGCACAAGCCAGTTAAGGTGGTCCCAGTGGTGATCGGCACACTGGGCAGTGCCTAAAGACCTTGGCCTGCACTTAAACACAATAGGCGCTGACAAGATTACCATCTGCCAGCTGCAAAAGGCCACCTTACTGGGATCTGCACACATTATTCGCCAATACATCACTTGGGAAGTGTCCTACGTGCGATCCAGTACAACAGCCAGCAGAGTGATCTTGTGTGCTGTGGGCTCATCTTGTTGTGTTTCAAATAATAATCTTTATTTATATACTGTCCTATCTCCCCGAAGGGACTCGGCGTGGCGAAAAGGACTCAGGGTGGTGACCACTATAGACCATATTTTTGAAGTCAGCTAACAAACTGGATATATTCAGATAATTCTTTCCCAGAAGAAGCTTGAATAAGATGCAGCTCATGGTTTGGAAAAAAGAGTAAAAATAAGGGGAAATCCTGCTTTTTTGACCTTTTGAAATGCGTAGGAAATTTTTCCAGTGATATCCATTTTTTCTATATTGCTCTTGGATGCAAATGCTGGCAGATGGTTAGAAAAGCTGCTACAGTAATGAATAATGAACTCGTATAATAAATACACTGTTCCCTCCAGTGCCTTGAAGCCATTAAGTCTCTTGCTTTTGCTGCCTAATTATGACCTCTTTTGTGTGACTCTCCAAATGTGCCTTTTTAAAGTTCAGAGGCTGATTAGCAGATCGAGGAGCAGTAAATTCGGGTGATAAAAGGAGAGTGCAGAGAATTAGTTTTATTTCACAAAAGGGTAATACGTGACGGAGGGCTGAGTAAAACTTTACGTTCATATTATTTACTGCTGCATGGGGGGTGAAGGTAAGTGGTGCGCCTTATCCACATAATAGCCTACTCGCATAAGAAAACCATAAATTAAGAACAATTGCAGAGGGGATGGATTAAGCACCATCAGCTGCATTTTTTTTTCAGGATTGAGCTCTTTTCTCTCTGCCCCAGAGTGTGGTGGAGGCTCCTTCTTAGGAAGCTTTTAAACAGAGGCTGGATGGCCATCTGTCAGGGATGATGTAAATGCAATATTCCTGCTTCTTGGCAGGGGGTTGGACTGGAAGGCCCATGAGGTCTCTTCCTACTCTTTGATTCTATGATTCTATGAAAATAGGGCTACTGAGGGCCTTCCAGACTGGCCCTATATCCCAGGATTTGATCTCAGGTTTTCTGTTTAACCCAGATTATCTGGCAGTGTGGACTCATATAATGCGGTTTAAAGTGGAAAACCTGGTATCGGATCCTGGGATATAGGACCTGTCTGGAAGGGCTCTGAGTTAAGTAATTCTGACCCAATTTGGAAGCAATCTCTAACCAAGAGTTCTGTGATGTATTTCTGATTGATTCCACTGACTTTCATAAGAACCTACCTCTTTCCCCTAAATACCTGCTCTTGCTGCAGTTTTTAATGCAGATTTTTGACATCATGTAGAGGACGTACTGGAAAGATATCCTCACCCCATTGCCATTGGCCTGAATCCTACTGCATTGTTTCTTAGAGACAATTAAAATAATACAAAAAATGCTTTCAGTGCAAAAAAAGTATCCAGTCAAGTGCCTTCCACACTGCTACTATATCATAGGATCTGATCTCAGATTACTGTATATACAGAGTATAAGATTAGTTTTTCGACCCTTTTTTTAGGCTGAAAATGCCCCACTCAGCTTATACTCGGGTGAGAGTCCTGGCAGGAAGGCATGGGGCTAAAAGGAGGGCTTCTTTCAGTCCCATCCCTTCCTGCCAGGATCTTTACCACTCTACACAGTAACCCAGCTCTCCTCCTCTCTTTCACAGCACGCACCTTTCACTCCTCTCTCGCACAGCATGCATCGTCCTCTCCTCTCTCAGCGCCAATCTTTCTCACTTTATTCATATACCCACAGCATTTCTCCCAAAATGTATAGTTAAAATAAACTATGGTGATTATTGGAAGGATATGTATGCACATTTACATTGAAGAAGGTTAGAATAATGATTTAGTCAGAGTTGGACAATCTTACCTTAAATTACAGTTTTATGAAAATACTAGCTGTACCAGCCAGGTGTTGCTGTGGCCAACCTTTCCTCCCTCTTTCTCTTCTTTCTCTACTTCCCTCCCTCTTTCCTTCCTTTTTCTTTCTTTCTTTCTCTTTCTCTTTCCTCCCCCCCCCCTTTTTTCTTTCCCTTCTTCTTTCTCCCCTTTCTTCCTTCTCTACCTATTCTTGGACTGCAACTCCCAGCAGTCCTCCTGATGGATCTATTTACCTTCCTACCTATCTCTGTCTAATCTATCTATTTGGAAGATTGCTGGGAGTTGCAGTCCAGGAATAGGAATTGGAAATATGTAAGTATTGGGATGCTCCCAAAGAAATCCAAAGAGAAGAAAGCTTGTAGCTTGGAAGCAGTGGATTTGGATCATCCTCCTCTCCTAAAGGGCCTGGTCTAGGGGATGCTAGGAGCTGTAGTCCAGAAGAGAGTGTGGGTATGCAATCGTGTGTTGTGTTTGCCAGGGGGAGCCTTTTTTGCGCATGCACTGTAGCATCTTTTTGATTTTTTGGCTTTTTAAGTCCCTTCTGCAGTGTTTTTCAGTGTTTTTATGAGTGATGGTCACTTGTTGGCCTGATAGGTGTATTTTGTCCAAATCTGGTGTCAATATGTCCAGTAGTTTTTGAGTTGTGTTAATCCCACAAACAAACATTACATTTTTATTTATATAGATTCAAAAACATATCCAACAATGCCTCAATTAATGTAATTTTATTGGTATCTATTTTTATTTGGAAATTTGCCAGTAGCTGCTGCATTTCCCACCCTCGGCTTATACTTGAGTCAATAAGTTTTCCCAGATTTTTGTGGTAAAATTAGGTGCCTCACCTTATATTCAGGTCGGCTTATACTTGAGTATATAAGGTATCTTCTTATCTCACATTATCTGGCAGTAGAGACTCATATAACTCAATTTAAAGCAGATAATCTGGGATCAGATCTTGGGATATAGGGCAATATCGAAGGGGCCTTACACTCCCTATCTTTGTGGATACATTCCCATAAAACTAGTTATTTGAATCCATGGATATGACTGAACACTATTACTCTACCTGAGTTTTGGTGACAGCATGCCTTAGAGCACAGGTCCTCAAACTTTTTCAGCTGTAAGAGCTCCACGGAACACCCTTTGAGAACCGCTGTCTTAGGCCCCTTCTATAAAATCCAGATTACCTGCTTTGAACTGTATTATATGGTAGTGTAGACTCACTACCATATAACTCTGTGGTAACTTCTAGAGCAGTGGTTCTTATCCTATGGGTCCCCAGGTGTTTTGGTCTACAACTCTCGGAAATCCCAGCCAGTTTACCAGCTGTTAGGATTTCTGGGTGTTGAAGGCCAAAACATCTGGGGACCCACAGGTTGAGAACCATTGTTCTAGGGGAGCATACACACAGCATTACCTGGAAGATCTGTCAAATTACTTAAGAGACCAATTTTCCCCTGTGTGAGTGAAACAGCAAATATGGGTTCTGTAGCTATGGGGCTCTTATTGTACAACATAGTACTGTTTTTAAATTCATGATCTTTAATCAACCCTTTTCTCCTATCTCAAGAGGCAGAGGTAAAGTTTCTGTGTTTGTCCTCTTTTGAGCAAGGTTTGAAGAGCTTTTCCCAGGGCACGGCTGAAGAGAATTGAATGCACAATTTGGATTTCTAACTGGAGGGGGGTTCTACCCACTCTATTCCCTTGATAACAATTTTTCAGGTTAGAAGTGGGAGTAATCCAGACATGCAATTTTGCTGTCTTAATTACTTTGTCCTTATTGGACTGGAGTCATGAGTTGATCTCTTACATTAAGCAGCTAGAGCTTAATGCTCTGCCCACACAGTGCTGTGCTCTCCACCCTGCAAGGGGCTCCAACGGCTGCTTACTAGTGGGGAGGGGGAGCAGTTCAGATATTTATTTGAAAGCATCTGTCTTGGTTTGGAGGAGGAAGGCACAAGGGTGCACTCAGAGAGGAAATTGCCTTTTCCTTCTACTCAGAGCTCAGACCAGGTGCATCTTCACTGTCTAGTTCTCCCTTCACCACCAACACACAGCAGCAGCAGTGACCCTCTCCTGGGCCTTGCACATTGGGGCCAATGTTATGTGCACATCGGTGTAGGAATATTTGGTATCAATCTATATCAAGCAGAGTGCAGCATAGCCAGCACAATATGAGCTTGTGGTAGAAAATGGGAGAGAAGTAGTGTTCCTTCACTTATCGCAGGGGTTATGTTCCAGGACCACCTGCAATAAGTGAAAAACCATGAAGTAGGGATACCCCCCCCTTCCCTCCTCACCCTCTTTACCTTTCTCATCCTCCTCCTTGTCACTGCCTGGGCTTCTTGCCGCTGCTTGGGCCCTACGATTGAGGAGGCGGCAAAGGTGTTGCGGGGCCCGATCGGCAGCAAGAGGGCCCGGCAGCGACGAGGAGCAGGAAGAGGAAGGTAAAGAAGGCAAGGAAGGAAGAAGGCCGCCCCCTTGGCCTCTTTACCTTCCTCTTCCTCCTCGTCACCGCCTGGGCCTCTTGCCGCTGCGATTGAGGCAGCAAAGGTGTCGCGGGACCCATTCGGCAGCAAGAGGGCCCAGCAGCGACGAGGAGCAGGAAGAGGAAGATAAAGAGGGCGAGGAAGGAAGAAGACTGTCCCTCGCCCTCTTTACCTTCCTCTTCCTCCTCCTTGTCGCCGCCTGGGCATTTTGCCACTGCTTGGGCCCTTCAATTGAGGAGGCGGCGGTGGTGTCACGGGGCCCAAGCTGTGGCATGAGGCCCAGGCAGCGATGAGGAGGAAGAGCAAGGTAAAGAGAGCAAGGGGGCGGCTCTTCTTTCCTTCTCGCTACAGTTTCCCTTGCTACTTAAATTTATATATATACAGTGAAATAGCGAGTCCGCAGTAAGTGAACCACGAAGTAACGAGGGAACATTGTACTCAGGATACTCTCGTAATACTTAGAAGTACATTTATTGTTTCAGAAAGGGAAGTGGAATAGACAAAAGAAGGTACCCATATTTTGTAGAAGAGCCCCTAAAGCCGATTCTTACGTGTGAATATATAGCTCCTGAGGAATGAACAGGGAAGTGAAACAAAAGGAAGGCATGCTCTCTAGAACTCTCTCTGTTGCAAAGTATAAAAGAAAAAGAATCACAAGGATTGCTCTCAAACTATGTTTCCTTTGCCCTATGCACACTATGTCTGGGCGCAGTCCTTTGGATTTTTGTTGAGCAGGCAGTTCTCTCCAACCTCTTTGCTTTTCTAATGTATTAGAATGTCATTAAAAGGACTGTGCACATTTAGAAGAATGTCTCGCTCTTGCACAGGGCGGGTTTCTAAAATCTCATTGTACAGTAACGGATCTCTCCTTTTTCTCCTGAACAGTGGAGATCTCGAATTCGCTTCCATCCTCTCCCTTGGCGAAAGAAGTCACAAAGAGGTTCTCCTCCGCTGATGCCAATCCGGTGTCAACAGAGCCTGCCTGGCTGGCCTTGGCCAAGAGGAAAGCAAAGGCCTGGAGTGACTGTCCACAGATCATTAAGTAAATAACGCAGGGTTTGCTCTTTCTGTTGTTATTTGCTCTATCCTTTTCGTTAATGTTTTCACATGACAGAACCAATGGAACAACATTCTCCTGGAGAATGAAGGACACTTTGAACTGTGTACCATTTGCTCATTGCAAATTTCATCTACGTAATAGATGCATCACTTTGAGAATTTGAGTACTATGGAAGAGAGATGTTGGCACGAGGCTCAGGTTTTTAGTCTCTCTCAAAAGTACAGTTGTTAAAAGTTGCATTTTAGGTTCAAATAATTTTTAAGAAACTGTTCCTCCATTGGCCCTCAATTTTTGGTTCCAGTGGTTTGTTTCTTTTTGCCGTTTTTGGATAAGCAGAGATTCCAGCCATTTAAATGCTTCAAATGAATGTAAGCTGCATGTTGCTTCCACTTTTCAATTGAGAATGTAATACCGTTTTGTGGAAAATTTTGAGAATCTACTCAGGTGCAGGATATGGAAAGACCAACTCCTGTCTTAGTAGTAAACAGAATATCCAGTGATCATCTTTTATTCATGTTGCAACTAATGTAGAGATGACAACTTTGAATTCTTTTGAGTGTCATTTGTCACTGACGAAAGTACCAGTGTGTCTGGTCCTGCTGTAAAGACGTCGCAGGACAAGGATTTCTCCAAGTGCTTGGAGCCGAGAGCAGGCTCATTTGCCTGTAAGTGTTTTCACAAATTCAATGTTTTTTAAAAATTGAGATTTTTTTTGTGTGATAAACATCGCTTTTTATCAGTAGCTTCTATCAGGAAGTATTTAAATATATCAGCTTAGTTAATTCGCTAAAACTGGGGTTTTGTCAAATGAGCATTTCCATGCTATCTTTCTATTTATGATCCTTCAAACCATTACCTGCAGAAACACGTTATAACATTTTCCCGTGCGCAGTATGCCGATACAGGCTACTGTGATAATATCTGGTAACACACCATATAAGCCTTTCTCTTCCGGTAATGGGGAGCACCACGCAGAGAGAGAGAAACAACTGCAATGGAGTATTGAAAACCCATGTTAAAGCCAGCCCACATCATTCATATTATATTTAATTTACATAACATTTCATATTATGCTCAATTTACATAACATACAAAGTCCCGTCCCCCCTTAGTTAAGCAACCTTTTCAATACCTACAAGGTGGCATGTTGGGGACTCTAAAGATTAACACAAGAGTCTACAATACAGCAGATTTAGGGGAAATAATTTGGGGATCAGAAGGGGCTAGACTATTCTCGCTTTGTTCTTGTGGACCTTACACTGAATATTCTCAGGAAAGTCATAATTTTATCTGTATTTCATTAGCACCTTAGTCTTTAGCTACTGTGCCTGGCAGATCTGCATGTTATCGCTGGCAAAAACAATCACGATGGCACTTTTGTTCATGGCATGTTTCAAAACAACGTAGTTGTTAGTTCCTTCGTATTGATGTACTGATAAAAGTATTAGATCATGCTTCAGATTACAGAAAAAGTTACATTGCAGGGATACGTGTAATTTCTTTGCAGTGACGTCTTGCTGCCCTTTGATTTTTCTATAGTATGGAGATAGTAGTGACATGTTTTCATGGTAACTCTCAAAACAGCTTCCTACTCGACAATTGTGGGAAAGGTCAACAATACAATGAATTCGGGCTGTAATAGTTGGTCTAAACTGGCTTAAACGGATTTCAGTTTTAACTGGTTTGTGTGTTACGCTGTAAAGGAAATCGTCTAACTATTCATCATAAGAGGCAGACTTGTGTTTTGCTTTGTCAAACAGTAAACGCTCATATTATCGCATTGCTTTAGTCCGAGCGAGGGGAGAACTCTGTCCCTCATCCAAGAGTATGAGAACATCAGTTCTGCTCCAAAGTATCTAAAAGGACAAGTCAGCAGATGCCATTAATGAACAAGCATCGTGCTACAAAACAAAGAATAGATCAGTTGTGTTTGTGTGTATCTGCAGAGCGGATAGTCAATTCAGTCTACATAGGATTGGTCTTATGGCTACTGGGCTCTTAATGTTACAATTTAATTTCATCTATAAATCCAACCCATTGGTATCCCCAAAGGTTCATTACTTTCAGGCAGGATTATTAATGCAAGGGGAAACTGTTCTCAGGTCTTTATGAGAACTGAGAATGGGCTGATGTGGTTAACTGCTGAATAATAGTCTATTTTATATCATTCCGCTCCAGAGAAACAGTATGGCCCTTTTTAAGAACTGTGTTTGATGGCGATATTAATGTATGGTAACTGTTTTCCACATTGCCAACCTCTAGGAACTTGAAAAATGCAAGCACCTTCTCATCACCGAGGCCAAGGTGAAGCAGGAAGGCATTCCATTATCTTAGAAATTCATCCATTTACTCCAGAAGGAGTTACCGGGACAAAAAGGGCACTTAGTAGAGGATATAATTAAAGCAAATTCTGATTTGCTCTGACTGGTGCAGAAACATTTTGCTGGTGGGATGAAAGATGTTTAAAAACATTTTTTAAACCCACATTTAAATCTGCAATCGCATAAACTGTAATTATAACTTTCAATTCCCTCAAAATCCATTTCCAAGGTTGTTCTGGCATGGGAAAGTAGGGTTGGGAGAAGGGGGAGGGGATCTGGAAGTAGATAGGGATGAAAGAAATATTAGGGGGGGGGGCATAGGCACTATTTGCATGCTGAAAGGGGAAAATAAGGATTCCAACAGAATTCTAGGCACACTGTTAGCACAGAATATATAGTTAGTAAATAAATAGTTCTAAAGCTTCAGAAGCAAAGTGTTTTCAAGCATGAGGTATCTAGTGTACGGGAAGTGTTATCCAGAGGCCCTGATCAAAAGGCTGGCCATTCCTTGCTGGCAGAGCAGCGTTTCTCGGTTCATTCATTGCCAGGCGTACCATCAGCATTGACTGCTCTACTCACTTCTTAGACAGCAAGGGACACTTGGATTCTCCATTAGAAGAATCTGCTCATGCTTCCTTCTGTCTGAACAATTGGTCAGTGCATCTAGGGTCCCTTCTACACTGCCATATAAAATCCAGATTATCTGCTTAGAATTGGATTATATGGCAATGTAGACTCAGATAATTTAGTTCAAAGTGGATTATCTACTTAGATAATCTGGATTATATGGCAGTGTAAAAGTAAAAGGGGCCTAAGGCAACAGTATTATTTACACCGCACACTGTTCTGTCTATGCAGAGGTACTCCCGATGCTGGATGTAGGGGCCTATGCAGCACACTTTTGTGTGTTTAAGGGGAAGGCATTTCCACATAGGCTGTGGATCTACACTGCCCTATATCCCAGGATCTGATCCCAGATTATTTCCTTTGAACTGGATTATATGAGTCTACACTGCCAGATTATCTGGGATCAGATCCTGGGTTATAAGGCAGTGTAGATCTGTGTCTCGATCAGAGCTGGAATGTTGTACAATATTTGTTAGGAAACATTTATACGATATTTTCAACATTGGTCATTTCATGTAAAAATCAACTTGAAAATTTGCACTAAATACCAGTGAAGTGTTACTTTGCTTAAGCTTTGTTTTGCAACCTTTCTTACGAAACATGTTATGGAAATTGTAAAATGGAAAACCAACACGGAATGACTTCCAACACTTTTAAAACTGATCCAACCACTATATATAATATGATCTCTCTCTCTCGATCTCTCTCTCTCATATTTTCTTTTTTGGTAACTTGTACACAGAAGTCCTGTTCCAAAGGAAGTAATTGTACCCAAATCCTGTCAAAATCATTGGGGTTGTAAAATAAGTCATAATGACGTTATCCTATAGATTATCAGGTGTTGGGCATAATTAACATTTTCTAAATGGGACAAATTATTATGTGAGGTTAAAGATAATCAACCTCAGTTCATATAGTGGTGTATAAAATTATAAACAAATGTATAATTGTGGGGTTTTGTTTTGTGTACTTTTTTAATTTTTCAGATGTTTTAAAGTGCAATTGTTTCTTATACTAATGTCATTTTAATTCCTTTTAAATTATAATCTGCTGAAAGTTATCAGAAAGTGTACGTATTCATTGTCTTTTTGTTAAGAAAATATCAGGTTTGCCTTATCAGGAGAGCCTGAAATTGTGATAGGATCTAATTATGTGTTTTTATGAACAGTAAAATCTGAGTAAAATTATCTATAACTAAGGGATATGTTAGTGCAATTTCTATTTTCAGTTTTGATTGTCAAGATTTTACTGTAAATGGTCCATCACTGAAAATTTGTTCTATTTCAATAAAAAAAAATCCAAGTGTTTCTATAGCTATGAAAGTACTCTTTCTTTAATCATTCTTACATGTTTTAGAAGAAGTTCATATTGACATTAAAAATTGAACCATTGATATTTTTTGGTGAAAAGCGAAAAAGCACAATTGATTATATACTATAATTATGTACAAGGGTTATCTGGATAGTAAGTTTACAAGGCACGTAGCTCTCGCAAGGAATTTTCATGGGAGAAGTTGGTATCACTGCTGTGTAGTGGGAAGCCAGTGGAAGCAAACGAGCAGTGCCAGTCATCAGTAGCTCATTGACTGGCGTTGTGGTGAAGGTTAGAGATGAGTGACCTTATTCCGTTTCCCTCCAAGTACAAGTTCACGCTGTACAAGGGATATCCGGAAAGTAAGGTTACAATATTTTTTTAAAATACAAAGGATGAATATATGTCAATAAAACTTACATGGATTGTAGCATAGGTACTACATTATTTTTCCACATAATCACTATTCAGTTCCATATATTCTGTCATCTGTGGGACAGGTTTTTTGATGCCTATGTCACAGAAGTCTCCTGCCGCCTTTTTCAGCCACATAATCAGTCACAACGGACGGCTGTCCACTTCTCTCTTCATCATGAATTTCCATCCTTCTGCAATTGAAATTCCATACCGATTTTGCTACATGCTGTCTTGACATCATGTCCTCTCCATAAATTGAAACGATTGAGTGATGAATTGCAGCGACGTTTATGCCCTTAACATTTAGGTAGTGTATTACAGCACAAATGTCACACTTGGAGGGAAACAGAATGAGGATGCTCAATTCTAACCTTCACCACAATGCCAGTCGATAAGCTACTGATGACTGGCACTGCTCGTTCGCTTCCACTGATTTCCCACTACACAGCAGTTATACCAATTTCTCCCACGAAAAGTTCCTGCGAGAGCTACGTGCCTTATAACCTTACTTTCCGGATAACTTTCGTAATACTGCATAATTTTAAATGTTCTTTTTATAATTTTCAAAATCAAACAAATAAATTACTGCAACATTTAGAGTGACTTCCAGGCCACGACTGTGAAACGATTGCTAAAGAATATACTGCAAATATAATAGAAGGGTTTTGAGCCATGTGCTTAAAAAACAAACAAATCTTTAGGAAGTGAATACGATACATCGGGGGTCCTCAAACTTTTAAAGCGGAGGATCGGTTCATGGTTGCCCAGACTGTGGGGGCCCCAACTATAGTTTGAAAAAAAAATGAACGAATTCCTATGGACACTGCACAAATCTTATTTATAGTGCACAACCATGAAAGAACAATAGAATATTTAAAATGAAGAACAATTTTAACCAACATAAACTTACCAGTGTTTCAGTGGAAAGTGTGAACCTGTTTTTGGCTGATGAGATCATCAAGTTAATTAGGATTGTTCTTGTGTGCCTTCAAGTCGTTTCTGGCTTAGGGTGACCCTTTCATAGTTTTCTGGTCAAGATGTATTCCCCTGAGGCTGAGAGTGGCTAATGTCTGAGGCCACAGTCTGAGGTTCAAATCACTACGCCACGCTTTCTGAATGCTGAATTCCTTCCACTTCCGATTTACCTTTCTTTTTCTTTTTTTCTTCCTTCCCACTCTTTTTTCTACCTTCCCTTTCTTTCTTTCTTTCTTTCTTTCTTTCTTTCCTTCTTCCCTCTCTCTTCCCTCACTTTTTTCCTTTCCTCCATTTTCCCATTTCTCCTTTCTTTCTCCTCCTTTCCTTCATTCCCTCCTTTCCTCTTGCCTTCCTTCTGTTTTTCTTTCCTTCATTTCCTCCCTTTTTTCTTCCCTCTTTCCTTCCTTCTTACCTTCACTCTTCTGTTTCTTCCTTTCCTCCTTTCTCACCTCTTCCTTCCTTTCCTCCCTTTTCTCCTCCCTCCTATTTCTCCATGAATGGCAGGGATGTGAGTGGGGCGGGGCCAGGGGAAAAAACATTGGCAGGCTGTACTCAGCAGCAAAATACAATATGAGGACCCCTGAGATACATATTTAAAATGTTCCTATGTGGAATGTGAGCTACCTTTCATATTAAAGTATCAAAGAATTAAAAATTGTAATTATGTGACCCAAAAAAAGGAAGAAGCAGGCAGGAGCTTTTTCCTAACGTTTCAATATGTTAAAAGTTCTTAGATTTTGTATTTTGTAAAGGAGAAAAAAAGGAAAGAAAGAAAAAAACATTTTATATAATAAGTATTTCAATATATAATTATGAAATACCCATTTTCCACCTACATTTGTTTAACTCGGCATATATGTTCCTTCGGCCATCATGTGACAACCAAACCTTTTCACACTTCTATATCATTAAGCATACTGCTACTTCCAAATGGATGATTTTTGCAAGAACAAAACATTCATAGTGTCATCACAGCCTTATGTTTCTTTAATCATAAACATCACCCTTCGTTTTGACAAGAATTGTCTTCTGTTTCTGAAAATATAATAAATATGGGTTGGCATCTTAAACAGCAAATATGTAGTACATTTGAATGCATCACATAATAATCATGACTACTAAAAGCTTGTAATATGCCCAAGCATTAAGATTCTGTATTACATGGCATACTATGAAAGTCCCACAAGAGGAAATACAATACATTTCCCCTCTCCACCCTCAGCAGGTCCTGGGCCAATTCCCCAGCTACTGAATGGTTATGGAAAGAAGAGGGAATTGGAGAATCGCTTGGCTATATCCCTGTAAGTCAACAATGTCATCTAACCAGATCAGCCAGGGTCCTGGTGGATAACGTCATTGTTCTGCATCTGACTGTAGGGAAAAAGACATTGCTTTTCTGTATCCTCTAACCATATTCTCCATTGGCTACTGAGTGACTATGGAATGGCGGCTGTAGCAGCTAAATTGTGAGTGTAAGGGGTGCTTTGGTTATTGCCGAAGGAAGAAGACACTTCTGACTTCACAGAACAACCAAGACTTGTGCACACTAAGGTGGACTGACGTTGTGATATGTCACTAACTGGGTGGAATGAACACATATTCATACTATATCATAGAATTGTAGAGTTGGAAGAGACCACAGGGGCCATCCAGTTCAACCCTTTGACATACAGAAACACAGAATCAAAGCATCCTGGCAATGAAAAAAAATCTAAGTTTCAGTGCTATGTAATCCATAATAATAATAATAATAATTATTATTATTATTATTAATTATTTATGCCCCGCTCCATCTCCCCCAGGGGGACTTGGGGCGGCTTACATGAGGCCACGCCCATCAATACAGTAAACACAATATTACACAAAAGCATAATACAATATAACACAAGACATAACAGAACTAAAAAAAACATAAAATGCAAAACCTAAATAATAAGCGAGACAGCAGTATAAAATCGGACATTAAACATACAGAAATTGCACGGGGCAAGGCCAAATTTAAGGATAAAATTTTAAAATTTTAAAACACTGAGAGATTGGGCAATGGAAATTATTGGGGAGGGAGATCCGGATTGAGGAAGGAATTAATTGCACGAACCATAAAGTAAAGTGCTTCTGAGGTCATTTGTGTGAAATTTGGTCAGGGAGTCTCTTACATTCAATCATTGAAGGCACACTGGAATAACCAGGTTTTCAGATTTCTCCTGAAGATTGCCAGTGTGGGGGCTTGCCTAATATCTCTGGGGACTGAATTCCAGAGCCGGGGGGCCACCACAGAGAAGGCCCTTTCTCTCATCCCCAAAAGTCGCACTTGTGATGCAGGCGGGAGTGAGAGAAGAGCCTCTCCGGAAGATCGAAGAGGTTGTGTGGGTTCGTAGACGGAAATGCGGTTGCGCAGGTAGGCGGGTCCCAAACCCGAATCCATTCCTCCCTCCCCATTCCTCCCTCCCCAATGTATGAAGACATAAATGTTTAAATACCTGTAGTACAAACAAAATTGAACATTTTGACTAGACCACGGTTAGGCAGTTGTGTTGTTTTAAGATATACATAAATCCATACAATAGACATAGTTATTTCTACACCCTACAATAATCCTTGTTCCACATACGACAGGAGAAGAGAACACTTCTCCTGGGAGTTTCCCTGACCCTTCTATCAAGCCAGTCTTTGCATTCAGGATCCATATTCTGCCATCTGTTGATACAACAGCTAGAAGTGGTTTACCTCCCAAATCCTGACTTTGGAAGACAAATGGAGTTGCATATACAGTTGACGTGGTCTTGAACTTCCACATCAGATTACCTTCCATATTACAGCAGTAGATATAGTAGTCATGGGAGCCGAAAAAGATCTCGTTAGTGCAATGTGAAATACAGGGTGATGAAAAAATTGGTCCATTGCTGGAAAACACCCAAACCTACATGGAAATAATAAAAAAGCATTTAAATTTAAATCACACTATATATCACTATTTTTGTTTCCAGGTTATAAATGTAATTTCCTAATTGGTTCTGTTATTAAAAACATGGGAAAAGTTTATTAAACTGCAAAATGTTTTTGCAGGACATCCTGCTCCACATTTTGCTATAGTTTTTCAATGAATATCTCATAAAAGTCTCAACCAATTCAATAGTTTGTGGCAGCCACACAAAAAAAGTTTCTGGAGGATAACAACTACTTTCAATATAAGTACTGCACAATTAAACAGGAAATAAGACTTTCAGACTAGGAACAGAAAAAAATTGAATTTTGTTACATAATGTTTAGGCCATTTAATATACTACGTAAAAATATTAATTTTAAAACATTTTACAAAACCTAGACATTGATTTGAACTCTTAGACTGCAAACTGTCTTACCCAGTTGGCCTCACTAAGTTTGTAGATACCTACTGGGTATGTAGATACCATAATCTTGTTAATATTTACATTTGCCAGAAACTCAGGGAAAATTCAATCAGTGAAGCACGTGTGAATTAAAGTCTAGTACTTCACCACAAAGATTTTCTGATCTGGTGTGAAGGAGAACCTGTTTAGGTCTCTGCAACACTGATAAAGCCAGAATTCAAATGATGAACAATTTTAGTCTAGTAGTGGTTACGCAGACCATCCTTTAATTACATCCAAGTACAAATCTGGTAAATTAAATTAAAACAGGAAGAAAAGGCCGAGATCTGACATCAAGCAAATGGAGCAGACCTACTCCATCTGTGCCATTTTCAGATGATGAAAAAACAACTGATCTCATCTTGGAGGAAGAAAAAGAGGCTGTGATCACAACTTGAGGACATTCTTCTTTTTCTTCCCCTCAAAGTTGCTGCTAGTCATAATATCCCTGCCTTCACCAGCAGAAAGAGAAATGAAAATGAGCCATTTTGGTTGCCTCTTTCCATGGATGAGGAAAGCAACTGTTCCTACTCAAATATTGCATATAGAGCTATTCTATTACCACCTTCACATTTGTAAGGATCTGTTCACCCACTAAGCTGAAAATCTCAGTTGATGCTTTCATCTCACGTGAGATTTCAAGCAAAGTGTATCCAAATGCATGTTATGTCTGAATTGGGCTTCAAGTCAGTGTAACAGAGGACACAGAACCAAGAAATGGGAAAACTCAAATGGGGCAGATTCTCCTACCAAATCACTGTTGTGGGTAATACCAGGCTCCAAAAGTAACTCTCTACTCATATCTCAATTACTTAAGCATGAGAGAATAAATCAAGGAGACATTAATAAGAGACAGTGTTGGATTTGAGCATTTGATTACAACTCTGGAGACCAGGGTTCTATTCCCTGCTTGGCTGTGCAAATCCATTGGGTGTTCTTGGGCAAGTCACAACTTCTCAGCCCCAGAAAACCCTGGGATAGGGTTGCTTTACAGTCATCCTAAGCCAATAATGACTTGAAGCGTCACAACAACTGTCCTTCCAGAAAATGGATCAAAGTATACTCGTCATGATAAAAAAGCAACGTTTCTAGATTCTATAAATTATTGTACTCTGAAACATTTTTTTTTACAAAATCAAGAAGAGAAAAGGCCTCAGAATATGTTGAATACCCAGCAGGACTTGGCACAAGAGGCATTCTTGAACCAAACTGTATATTACACTATGTAACAAATTTTGGGGGAAAAAAAATCTGATCCTGGTTTGAAAGTATCATTTTCTGTTTAATTGTGCGGTACTTACTTTGAAAGTAGTTGATATACTCCAAAAATTTGGTTTTTGTGACTGCCGCAAACTAGGTTGAATTGGTTGAGACTTGAGATCGAGAAACTATAGCAAAATGTACTGCAAGATGTCCCGCAAAAAATAAAAGTTTTACAGTTTAATAAACTTTCCCCATACTTTTATGACAGAACTAATTAGGAAATGACATTTATAACCCAGGAACAAAATCATGTTACATAGTGTTATCAGACAATTTCCAAGTACATCAAAATTACATTTTCCTTTTTAAAAAAGAATGTCTAAAAATAAAGTGCCTGATCCCCCCTCGAAATAAAATAGGCTGAAAGGAAAGATAATATATCTTGAACTCTCTTATTGGCTGTTTAAAACAACGGTGATAGAATCTGGTGACCTAACAGTGCAATTCTGACTTGCTTATCTTCCCAATTAGGAATGTAATTGGACTTGAGAGGGAGTTCGCGTGATCTCCAATTAATTATCAGAAAAGGGCACTTTCCCTTAAAAGGAAAGATGTATTCAGCATGTTTTTACTTTTAAAAAAGGGATGAACTTGACAGAGATGTGTGAAGCCATGCATAGTATGGATAAAGAAGTCTTCTTCCCTCTTTAGCAACATCAGATGCCATTAGTCAAGGAATGCCATTGAATGGCAAATGATTCAGGACAGAAAACACAAAGCACTTTATTCACCCAGCACTGCTGCTGTGAGATGTGCTAGTAGCCAGCAATTTTTCAAATAAATACATTCTGGAGGGTAAAACATTCAAATAGATACTTGTCATGATGCTGTGCTCAGAATCAGAGTCTGCATCTCTCTATCTCGGAATAGCCTCTGGGAAAGAAATGTGGGGAAAAGTCTACATGCTGCTTTATGAGCAATCCATATAAGCAATTCAGGGCTAGTGGGTTGCTGTGAGTTTTCTGGACTGTATGGCCATGTTCCAGAAGCATTCTCTCCTGACATTTCACCCACATCTATGGCAGGAATCCTCAGAGGTTAAGAGGTCTGTTAGAAACTAGGCAAGTGAGGTTTATATATCTGTGGGATGTCCAAGGTAGGAGAAAGAACTCTTGTCTGCTTGAGACAAGTGTAAATGTAGCAGTTGGCCAATTCAGGTACAAATAAAATGCTGGTTTTGACCTATAAAGCTCTATACGGTTCTGGCCCAGCTTACGTGTCCGAACGCATCCACCCCTACGTCCCATCTCATAATCTAAGATCATCCGAGGAGGCCCTGCTCTCACTCACATCAATTGCGCAAATGTGTCTGGTGGGGACGAGAGACAGGGCCTTATGGGCTGTGGCCCCTCGCCTATGGAACACACACCCAAATAAGGTAAGATCTGCTCCCTCCCTCCTGGCTTTTAGAAAGAAATTAAAATCATGGCTTTGGGACCAGGCCTTCGGGCAGTAGATGTTTGTAGAGTTTAAAGGACGTAGACTAGAATGACAATATGACTGGCGAGACTGTTTTTATTATTTAATGTATTAATGACTGCTTATGTACTGTCTAATTATGATTTATGTTTAATTGTGGTTTTATTATTGTGGTTGTTATGGATTGGCATCATGTCAGTGTCCAACATATGGCATTGAAGTTTTTCCAGTTATGTGTAAACCACTTTGAGTCCCCCTAGGGGTGAGAAAAGCGGTATAGAAATACTGTAAATAAAATAAAATAAAAAATAAAGCAAAAAAAGTGCCAAAATCATGAATGAATAGCAAAAACTTATTACATCTACTCTTACACTCCAGTAGTAACATACTGGTTTTGGAAGACTAGTCCCAAAGAGACTAGACAGGTGAAGATCCTGGCTTTATTCCCCCATTATAATAGTAGTTTTTTAGTTTTTAAACATTTTGTCCATACTTTTTCTTCATGCCCCTGCTATTCTCCACTGTTGTACTGTTCATCTATCTTTTTAAAAAGATTAATGCTGTGTTTTCTTCTTTTATATTGTATTTCTTTCCTCACACTCTCTTTTGTGAGCTCACATAAGACACTTTGACTGTTGGGAAGTACAGAAATAAACCAATACACAGAAAAACAAACAAGTCTATAAACAACAGATGTAAGCAACATTATCTGTACAAGAGTCTTTTTACCTTTTCTCCAAAGTGGCTAAAGCAGTATAAGTTTCCATCCACACACCCAACACACACAGAGTCCTTGTTGCAATGTGGTGATGAGAAGATAGGTTTTCCGCAAACGTGTTTCCAGATTATGTTCCCCACAATCTGTAGATGCATAAAGGACTGTTTTAGAGTTTTTGAAGACATAAACTAAGGATGGACAACTGCAATAGCAACACACACCAGTTTTCCCACACAGAGACATCGGCAGCTTGCAGAGTTGCAAAATGAGCCAAAGACTGTGACTGCAAGGTTACTTCCAGGTTTTCTGGCTGACTTCTCAGTTTGTGTCTGTGTGTACAAATGCACACACATCATGGGGATTTCAAAAACAAACTACTATTCTAGGAACAGTTGTCTACATTAGGATGCAAGAAATCTAATGGAAGGAGGGCAGGAGCCCACATCTATGGTAGGCAACCTCTGCGGATGCCTACCATAGATATGAATGAAACATCAGGAGAGAATGCTTCTGGAACATGGCCATACAGCCTGGAAAACTCACATTAAACCCAATTTAAAAATAGTTTAAACCAGTTAAAAACCTATTCATAGCCCAAAACCACACCTCCCCACTCTCGACTTGATCTTGAAACCCTCTTTCTTTAAAAACCAGCCTGAATAAAAAGGTTTTAGCCTGTCGCTGTAAGGATAGCAGAGAGTTCCACAGTAGAGGGGCAAGATAAGAAGGACTGAAAGAAGCAACATCATAAATCATGTTAAACAAGCAGAGAAGTCTCTCATGAGATGGTTATTAATTCAAAAAAACAACCACAGTACCCAATTATGCAGCTCAGGGGTGTCTCCCAGCTCTACCCCCCCCCCCCCAAATCACTTGCCAGGCAAGGTGGTCTGTTCCTCTGTCAATTGGGAAACAGATGGCTGATATTTCTTTTTCCCCCTATGGGCAATCTCCATAGTGACAGTCAAGAAGCATGGCCCGACACAATTATCACTTTCACCAGAGATCACTTGTGTGGTATTTGTGTGTTTTCGCACTGATGGAAACATCAAACTGTTGCTTACAGATCAACAGGGAGCAGACTCCAGCTGCTTGCAGCAGCTGCTGCTCAGTAAATGAGGCCTGGAGAATTTTCACAGTCTCTATGTATTCCTTAAATTAGATCAGTGGTTCTCAACCTGTGGGTCCCTAGGTGTTTTGGCCTACAACTCCCAGAAATTCCAGCCACTTTACCAGCTATTAGGATTTCTGGTAGTTGAAGACCAAAACATCTGGGGACCCACAGGTTGAGAACCACTGAATTAGAGAATATGAAGGGATCTTGAATATGAAACAGTCACAGATGTGCAGCTCCAAGGCTGGATCTACACTGCCCTATATCTCAGGATCTGATCCCAGATTATCTGCTTTGAACTGGATTATATGAGCTACACTGCCAGATCATCCGTGATCAGATCCTGAGATATAGGGCAGTGTAGATCCAGCCCTAGAGTTGCACATCTGTGATTGTTGCATATTCAAGATCCCCTCATATTATCTAATTTAAGGAATACATAGGAATTGTGAAAGTCCTCATCTAGTCTAGGTTATGCTTTCTATTTTCTATATTTTCTATATTAATTGTAGCCAATACACTTAACAATAGTTAAAAGGGTGATGAATGGAATAAAGCTCTACTTAATTAGTTATCTTTGAATATAATAATAATAATAATAATAATAATAATAATAACTTATTTGTTGCACATCTCAAAGCTCAAAGTTGGGCAAAACACAGTTAAAATATCCAGATAAAAACATCATCATAAAACTGGTTGTTGTAGGCTTTTCGTGCTGTATGGCCATGTTCTAGAAGCATTATCTCGTCTGTGGCAAGCATCTCCAGAGGTTGTGAGGATGCTTGCCACAGATGCCGGCAAAACGTCAAGAGAGAATGCTTCTAGAACATGGCCACATAGCACAAAAAACCTACAACAACCCAGTGATTCCGGCCAGAAAAGCCTTCAACAATACATTATCATAAAATACATTATCTATCTATCTATCTATCTATCTATCTATCTACACACACACACATACACACTTTGTGGTATTTGGAGGATTATTCTGATAGAAGACATTAAAGGACTGAATCAAATGTAGCTTCAGATAATTTGGAACTGTGGTTCAAAACATCTGAAGTACACCAAGTAGTCTATCTTTTGTTTATTTCTTTGTCTGTACAAGAGCCTCTCCAAAACAATCCTTCAGCACCTCCTACCCAAAGTTCCAAATGTCCTTAGGGAGCCTAGACCAGTACATATTCCTGAACCATACAAAGCCAATAAAATACATACAGGATTTACAGCAAGCAGCAACCCTCCAAGTGTCGCAACATACAAATGGTGAGGTAATACGCTGAGATGAGGAGAGGAGAATACAGCTCCAGCTTCAGTGTTTAACTTCCAAACACACTCTTCCCTCTGTCAGCACAAGAAAACGTAAGTGTAAGGTTATGTTTCTGGATAATTACAGAAGAAAATTCACAAACATGCAAATACACATTTTAAAGCAGGCCTGCACAACCTGTGATTCTCCATGTGTTTGGGACCTCTACTCCCAGGAGCCTTAGCCAGCTTATTCAATGGTCAGCTGCTTTGAGTCTCCTTGTGGAGAGAAAAGGTGGGGTATAAATAATAACAACAACAATTCTGGGCATTGAAGTCCCAGACACTTGGAGGGTGTTTTGTTCAGAAGGATGTTATGGAGTATAGTTTTGCTTCTAATGCTATATGTTTTGCAGAAGGTATGCTAAGATCTATGCCAGGGGTCCTCAAACTTTTTAAACCGGGGGCCAGTTTACTGTCCCTCAGACCGATGGAGGGCCGGACTATAGTTTTTTTTTAAAAAAAAAATCAATTATAAAATTCCTATGCACATTGCACATATCTTATTTTGCTGTGTGGAAGGACCCTTAGAGGGGGTTCTTTCTAGACCTCTTTAGGCAGTAATTCCAGGAGCAGAGAATGGGAAATCTTCCTATTTCTAGTCTGAACAAAATCTAAAATTATAACTGTAAATAAATAACAACACTCAAACATAGGGGAACTCCAGACAAGAAACAATCAGGGCCAGCTAATCACCTCTCAACAAAGGATTCTCCCTAAAAACTGTCAGGCTATGAAATGGCAATCAAGATGGCCAATTGAAACATTCATACCTATCTCCAACAGACAAGAGTTCTTTCTCCCACCCTGGATCTTCCAAGATTTTCCTGGCTAAAGGTTTTCCTCTGACATGAAGTCCAGTCGTGTCTGACTCTGGGGTGTGGTGCTCATCTGGATTTCTAAGTTGAAGAGCCAGCGTTGTCCATAGACACCTCCAAGGTCATGTGGCCAGCATGACTGCATGGAGCACCAGGGCAGCCTCCCTTGGGCAGCGCGAGCCTGCCAAGGGAGGAGCAGGCCCGCGCGGCTTACTTGCGAGTAAAGCACCTCGCGAGGTGCTTTACACACAAGTAGACCACGCGGAGCAGCCTCCCTTGGCTGGCTCAGGCTGTCCATCAGGCCCGATGGACAGGGTGAGCCTGCCAAGGGAGGAGCAGGCCTGCATGGCTTACTTGCGAGTAAGGGAGGCTGCTCCGCGTGGTCTACTTGCGTGTAAAGCACCTCGCGAGGTGCTTTACGCGCAAGTAGACCACGCGGAGCATCCTCCCTTGGCTGGCTCAAGCCCGATGGACAGCGCGAGCCTGCCAAGGGAGGAGCAGGCCCGCGCGGCTTACTTGCGAGTAAAGCACCTCGCGAGGTGCTTTACACACAAGTAGACCACGCGGAGCAGCCTCCCTTGGCTGGCTCAGGCTGTCCATCAGGCCCGATGGACAGGGTGAGCCTGCCAAGGGAGGAGCAGGCCTGCATGGCTTACTTGCGAGTAAGGGAGGCTGCTCCGCGTGGTCTACTTGCGTGTAAAGCACCTCGCGAGGTGCTTTACGCGCAAGTAGACCACGCGGAGCATCCTCCCTTGGCTGGCTCAAGCCCGATGGACAGCGCGAGCCTGCCAAGGGAGGAGCAGGCCCGCGCGGCTTACTTGCGAGTAAAGCACCTCGCGAGGTGCTTTACACACAAGTAGACCACGCGGAGCAGCCTCCCTTGGCTGGCTCAGGCTGTCCATCAGGCCCGATGGACAGGGTGAGCCTGCCAAGGGAGGAGCAGGCCCGCGCGGCTTACTTGCGAATAAGGGAGGCTGCTCCGGGTGGTCTACTTGCGTGTAAAGCACCTCGCGAGTTGCTTTACGCGCGAGTAGACCATGCGGAGCAGCCTCCCTTGGCTGGCACGCGCTGTCCATCGGGCCTGACGGATAGCGTGAGCCAGCCAATGGAGGGGCACTGTGTGTGGGGGGGGGGCGCTCCTCCTCCGCGGGCCGGATCAGGGCCCTTGGCGGGCCGGAAGTGGCCCGCGGGCCGTAGTTTGGGGACCCCTGATCTATGCTAACTGTTCTCATAAAAAAGAGACAGGTTCTGTAACATACAGTACAAGGGCTGGTATTCTGTTAGTGGCACACGCAGGAGTAAATTACCTTGTTATGCCTGCAGATAGCTGTTTTTTAGTTGCTGCGGAGGTTGGCATTTCCTTCCTTCCTCTGTGACAAACAAAGCTGCCCACCAACCTATTGCAGAGCTGTGTGTCCGCAGCCAGATACAAAAGGATTATCACAATCATTGACACCATGGAAGACTTTAGTGGACAATACGATAAATAAACTAACACGATAAATAAATAAATATCTAGACTCAGCTTGGTGTATTATATGGATCTCAATGGAAGCAAAACTATACACAAATAACATACTTACATTAGGTACCCAAAGACATAGGTAAGGTAAATAGTTAACTGACTTGATTGTGAGCATCATAAAAATAAGAAGAGTTGTAAATATGTTTTAAAGGAGGTCTACTTCTATTAAATCTTCAAATGCTTATGTTAACAAGATGGATGACTGGTGGTTTATGGTTTGTATGGGGTTTTAGGTAGATTATAGTGTTATAAACAGGTATAACATTTGAGGCACCAATAAATATTTTGGTGCTTCAAATGTTAGATCTGTTTCTGGGTATATATTTGATCTGCTAATTCCAAAAATGGCACCAGTTGTCCCCCATCAGCTCTAGTTTTGAGATATAGAACATATGGAATCTGCCAGTCGCCATCTGCTCACCTATAAAAATCATGATAATCATATCTAAGAAACTAGAGCTATGATCTATCCAATGCAATTTTCTGAATCAGTGCCCCAAATAAGCCCAAGAACAGTCCTAAAAAACAAGACGCTAAGAAATTTTTAATTTTTTTATTTTTCTATATCTTAATATTCATTACTACTTACATAAATATCTAAGGCATATACATGGTGGTCATGGGATCCAATGAAGATAAATCCTGTGGAAGGATCCACAGTTGGAGAACTTTTCACAGCGTCCTCTGTGGAAAATGTCCAGTGTACTTGCCCATTACTGCTTCTGAGGACATACACCAATCCATTGTAACATCCTGTAAATAATTGTGGTAACAGAAAGAAGCAAGACTTAGAAAATAAGTATCAATGTACTAGTTGCAATGGATGAATGAGACCCCATCTACACTGTCATATAATTCAGTTTGAACTGCATTATAATGATCAGAATAGACCAGGAATGGGCAAACTTCATATTGGAAATTCCATGATCGACTGAAATTAACTGTACCATAACCTTATTGAAAAGGTAAAAATGATGTCATAGCCATTTGGGAAACGTGAATCTCCATGAACATGTGGAAACTACCTTTTGAAAATTACTAGTCAAGAAAAGCACAACCTTGTTAGAAGTCAACCCTTTGAACAAGTGATATTAATAAGTATTCGTGTAATGGCACACAGGTAACTCAGCTGTTAAACTGAAAAACCATGTCTTTAAACTGCCAAGAATGAAGACATGCCACTACAAAATATATTTGGTTAGCAGAGGATGGTTGTTTCTTTGAAGTAGAATGTACAGTTGCCCATCTACTCTCTCTTAGTTAAAATATGCACTCAAGAGAAAAATGAAAAGTAGTCTTCTTTTAAAATAATGTATCAGGTTTACTAATATGTTTCTAATACCTTACCAGGTCAATTAGATTAGACACAGATGATCAAGACAGTTTTAAACAATGTATTTTAATACTGAGACAAATGTTTTTAATGTTTATGTATGCATATAATGAGTTCTTGTCCCAGCATTGAATGTTTGCTGTATATATGCTGTGCTCTGCCCAGAGTCCACTTCTGGATGAGAAGAGCGGAATATAAATGTTTTAAATAAATAATAAATAATAACAAACATCTTGTTTATATTCAGCATACTAGTCTATACTTCAATGTTTTAAAGCATATAGATATAGTCCAAACTGTATAACTGTACTCACTGAAGTCTGAAAGGAGACAAACTGCAATCCACCTCCATTGAGGTCTAAAGGCATACTGTATAACAAAAATGGAGTCCTGTGACTGAAGCCCCGCCCACACCAAAGAGGTATAGTCAAACACACAAACCAAAATGTACCTACAATATAGGTTAACAATTATGCACATTTACAAAAATTAGTGGAGGCTTGGAAGATTGCTACTTCCAACATTTCAGCCCTCCAGGTGTTTTGGATTTCAACTCCCAGAAATCTCAGCTAGCCTACCAGCTGTTAGGAATTGTGGGAGTTGAAATCTAAAACATCTGGAGGGCCAAAGTTTGCACATCCCTGGTCTAGACTCATACTTTGAACTGAGTCTACATTGCAGTTCAATGCAGTTAATCTGCTTTCTGAAACTGGATTATATGACAGTGTAGATGGGGACTGAGAGTTGTAATGGATTCTCACTAGTCCATTGCGGGAACAACAGTAAAAGATTTCCTGAAACCTCTAAATCAGTGGTTCTCAACCTTCCGAATGCCACGACCCCTTAATACCATTCCTCATGTTGTAGTGACTCCCAACCATAAAATTACTTTCGTTGCTACTTCATAACTGTAATTTTGCTATTGTTATGAATTGTAATGTAAATATCTGATATGCAGGGTGTATTTTCATTCACTGGACCAAGCTGGGCACAAATACCCGATAAGCCCAAATCTGAATACTGGTGGAGTTTTGGGGGGGGGGGGGGGGTATTGATTTTGTCATTTGGGAGTTGTAGTTGCTGGGATTTATAGTTTACCTACAATCAAAGAGCATCCTGAACTCCACCAATGATGGAATTGAACCAAATTTGGCACACAGAACTCCCGTGACCAACAGAAAATATTGGAAGGGTTTGGTGGGCATTGACCTTGAATGTTGGCGTTGTAGTTCACCTATATCCAGAGATCATTGTGGATTCAAACAATGATAGATCTGGACCAAACTTGGCATGAATACTCAATATGCCCAAATGTGAACACTGGTGGAGTTTGGGGAAAAATAGACCTTGACCTTTGGGAGTTGTAGTTGCTGGGATTTATAGCTCACCTACAATCAAAGAGTATTCTGAACTCCACCAAAGATAGAATTGGGCCAAACTTGGCACACAGAACCCCCGTGACCAACAGAAAATACTGTGTTTTCAGATGGTCTTTGGCGACCCCTCTGACACCCCCTCGCGACCCCCCCAGTGGTCTCGACCCCCAGGTTGAGAAAAGCTGCTCTAAATAGTTCTCATTTTTTCAATATGTGAAGTCAATTCATAAAAACTAGCAGTTATAAAATCTATGCCCATTGATGTGAACTGCATTCACTTAAAAAAAGAAAGCCCTGCTTCATGATCATGCTTCCCACTGCCATATGGTTTCAAGACAAAATAAGAACCTAAAGTACTTACATAACTACAGAGGGGTCTTATGAAAACACTAGCTGTTCAGAACACTGAAAATGTCAAAGGAAAAGGAAGAGCAGTACGTACCCACAATGATGAAGTTTCCACACTTGGATACACAGGCAGAGGACTCAATACGATCCGCAAGGCTGCTTTCCCACTTGACTTCTCCGGAATGTAGGTTAATTGCTTGAATTATGTGAGAATGAGATCCAATATATACAAAGGCAGATGGATAATTATCAGTGGTCGATACTACCACTAGTGGAGATGCATCTACACACTTCTGCAAATCTGACTTCCATTTTATGTTCAGTGTCAGATTTTCAAAAGTTCTTTGATTCTCATGTAAAGGAGTTTTTCCAACAGAATCCATCTCTGCTATATTTTCATTGCTGGCAATTGTTTTATCATGCTGAGTCTTCCATGTTGCATAATCTCCTGCTTGTTCTGTTTCACTCTGGTTCTTCAACGGCTTACCAATAGACAAGGATCGGTTCCCTCGTCTTACCACGATTAATCCAACTGGGTCCACATCAGTACTCGACCTTTCCCATTTTCGGTCTGCCTGCTTTGCATTGGTGTCCTCTCCCTCGCTTTCACCCATTTTTCTTTTCAAAGCATTTGTACAGCTTCCTTTTACATTGTCACCTGGGAAAGCTGTCCTTAGAATATGCTCATAGACATCCCCAACAGAATGACTAAGAATGATTTCCAGGAGGCCTGGCACTGTCTTGCCTACCATAAATTCAATTTCTTCGTGGAACTGTAGTGCTTTTAATGAATCCCCACCACTCTGCAGAAACAGTGCCTCTTTTACAATGCTGCTGGAATCATCTGGAAGATTCAGATGAGACTAAAAGGAGAGGAAAGAAGGAAGGATGACATAATATGTGCTCTTAGACAGCTGTCCATAATAATAATAATGATGATGATGATGATGATGATACTTTATTTATATACCCCTCTATCTCCTCAAGGGAACTCAGAGCAGTTTCCAAGTAACATCATCAATACATACAGAGTAAACAACATAAACATAAGATTAACAAAACAATATAAGCATAAAAATTGTCCACCTAATAGTGACACAATTCGGAAAGCTATGAAAAAACAAAAGGACAAACCTCTGAAAGAAATTAGAACAGACCATTCACATCCCTTTTAGAACTAAGTCATAGCTCAATAAAGATATGCAAAGATGTGATGTTTATAGTTTTAAACAGGGGAAATTCCTTGGATATATTAAGTATCAGGGGGCGGGGGACACAAGTCCTATTACATCTGGGTTGCTGTGAGTTTTCTGGGCTGTATGGCCATGTTCCAGAAGCATTCTCTCCTAACATTTCACCCACATTTATGGCACACATCCTCAAACCATGAAAATGAACAAAATTTGGTTACCAGTACTTTAAAAAACCCTCTAAAATCAGGACAGTAAATAAAGAACAACACTCTGAACACAGGGGAATCCCAGACATGAAACAATCAGAGCCAGCTAACACCTCCCAAAGGATTCCCCCACGAAGGATGAATCAGCCAGGCCTTGAAGCTGCAAGGCTTTGCAATACTAATCAGGGTGATTAATTACAACATTCACACTTGTCTCCAACAGACAAAAGTTCTTTCTCCCACCCTGGATCTTCAACAGATATATAAACCTCCCTTGTCTAGTTTCCAATATACATCACAACCTCTGAGGATGCCTGCCATAGATGTGGGCGAAATGTCAGGAGAGAATGCTTCTGGAACATGGCCACGCAGATGGAAAACTCACAGCAACCCAGTAATCCCAGCCATGAAAGCCTTTGACAACTTATTATCTCTCTCTCTCTCTCTCTCTCTCTCTCTCTATGTCTTCCTGAGTTTTCTCACCTAATGCTATATTCTTTAAGATTTCACGTATTTCTGGCTTCAGTCTCTGCTGGATCAGAATTAAATAATGCATGCACATTTTGAGCACCTGATAGGCTACAGGCACACGAGTATTATTCTAAAATTCAGTCAGTATTTTGTTCTAGCAGATGCCTGTGTGAAAGGGCTGCAATGAACTGTACAAGAACATCAGAATGAAAACTCAGTGCATCCATACACATATATAGCAGGTAATAAAAACAAGAACCTAAGTATTAAATCATTTTAGCTTAATGTCACATTTATGGGCTTGTCTTTTTGATGCTTACGCACCGCTCCAGGCAGCTAATAAGTATTTAAGCCAGTTATAAAATACAGTATGATTGCACACAAAATATAATAAAAAGAAATAAAGCAGATCAGATAAAACAGAGGGAATCCATAATAACAGTTTTCTGTTTTTCTCAGATGCACATGTTTTTATAATATTTATATTTCCAACAAATGCCAACCAGAGGAAATAATTCTACAGAACAGTCACTGAAAATATAAATAAATTCCAGTCTGCAGTTGCTGTTAGACAAACAATGAAGGCTCCTTTGCCATAACTGTAATTAAGCTTATTTGCTGCAACTGCTTATCAAGTTGTCACCTTTGATATGTGTGTGGGGGAGATATACTTTTCACAGAACTACTGCAAAGAAGCTGCATTAAAATACTTCATGAGTAGCAAGAGATACAGTAATCCTATGAATGGTGCAAAATATTTAAAATGAATTCCAGTTCCTTATTCAGAATTACTTTGTTATTGGTGCCTATTAGAAACTCAATCACTATGATGAAGATACATCTGAAACCAGTACCTTCCATAAACACTGCAATCTCTCCCACAATTCTTCTTTTTCACTCAGCTTAACATCATTCCTTCTGGAGTGGAGATAATTACTGTAAATCGTGTTCAGCTCGGACACATCAATTTTGCCTTTATATAAAGAAGGATAAAAGATATTAATTATGTGAAAATTGAACAGATCTCATTGAGCTACAAGTAGATCTGCATCATCATCATCATCTGAGAAAATGACTGCCGGTCCCCAAAAGTTATGCTGAAATAAAAGGTGCCTGTAAAAGTCATTTTTTCTTACATTACACAGACTAACTTTGCTGTCTCTTTGAAACTCTGTTATTTGCTATGACTCAAGAGCTCCACAGTGGGCCAAGTAATGAGTACCTATTTTTATTGCAATACTGATAGAGAAGACTCATATGCATCTTCATGCCACTGTTAACCACAATGCAATTGCCTAATTTCACAAAATGTGCTACAAGAGAACAAGGACTAGACATTGCAATCCAGACTATCTCCAAGGGTCCAATAAAGATTTAGACTTGGTTTCTCTGGGAGCTTTATCACATCTTGCATGTGATATGCTTTAGTTATCTAGTGTTCAAAAAACCAGAAAGCCTTGCACCTAATACGGCAACTTTTGAATCATGGTTTTGTTTCTACGGAATACTTCAGGGAAATCAGTACATTTTGCTTCTACACTCCTAAGCAGTACAACCTATATGTAAACAACCTGCAATAGACGTAAATTTTTCACTCTCTCTTCCCCTCCTTCAATTTCCTTTGTCACAGGGCTAATTCAGCAGTCTTAAATTCATTTATTAGTCCCAACAAGACTAGTTAATCAATGAGAACTTGTTAAGTAACCATTTGTTCAATTTCTGCAGATTAAATGGATCAGCTCTACTTGGGACAAAAAAACAAAACAAAAGTAAGATCTTACAGAATACTGGCAAGCTTGGATATTTGTACTGGGTTTATGTGTTGTATATATATATATATTAAAGTAATATATCTAAATAAAACTACTTTGTAAAATAGAAAAAACAGTTTAAATTAAGAAAGGTCCTTATTCAAAACATGTATTTTACCATGAGTGGTGAAGGGCAAACTATCAATCATCAAAAAGTCATCCGGCACTGCATGACTAGGAAGAAATTGCTGAAGTTTCTTTAAAAAGTGTCGTCTTTTCAAATGGCCTTTGGGCACAACAAACAGAATTAGTTTCTCCTGTTGATACGATATCACAGCACACGTTTCCACATGGCAGCAGGCTTCTACAATCTGCAAAAATTAAACCATTATTCTTAGTTATTCTGACAAAAATGATTAAAAACAAGATGCATATAATGAAAAGAAACTCCCACGCCTGTATTTACCAAAATAATTGTGATTAGATTAGACCTGGATTGATCTTCCAGGTATTGTTGGATGTCAACTGCCACTGTGGTAACCACTGGCCATGTAAGTCTGGGCTGATGGGAATTTGGGATATATAAATGTCTGTGTTGGCACAGATTTTCCAGCCTGGTTTAGGATAGTGATATACTTTGCTTTACAACTCATTCAAAAAATCCATCTAATGACTGGTACAGAAAATCTTATAACTACGCAGAATGTTTTAAATTATGTCTTTGCCTTTCATCCTTCTTCAGATCCTTCACAATAATTGTATGAAAAGTAAGAACATTGCAGGGTCTATTAACCTATTATCTATCAATTAACTCATCTCTTGTTTTCCTTGGAAACACTACTGTATCAAAGGTAACTTTGGGACCAATTTCCAGATATTTCATGGACCAAACTCACCAAACTACCAACGTAAGCCCCTTACAAATTGTTATTTATCACACCTACCTGTTCTACATATTCAATATTGAGGCGCTTGCCATGCCGCTTAATTTGATTGTCCTTCCTCCCCAAAAAAAGCATTTCAGAGCCCTGCACTCGAACAAAGTCTCCAGTTGCTCTCATTGTACCCATAGGCAGTGTTATTTCCTCATCAAGAAAACAGACACGTTCTTTCCCTCCTGCGCAAAACAAGAAAGAGCAATCTGTCAGTCCCTCTTCAGAACAATCCACAGGATACAGAATAAATGAGTGCACAAGCAGAAATCAGGAGTTACAAGGATGGTTACAAAGCAGATTACCACAAGCAGCTAATAAGCACATAAATGCAAACAAAATGATTTGGATTTGGGCCATGCCTCCCACTAGCCAACCATTGAAGGCCTTTCAGCTTGATTTTGGAGGATCCTCCATTCCCCTTCTCATGCTTTTATAGCTAGGTTCCCCCACCTTTCTATGTAGCATTTTCAAGAGGATAAAAGGGCTCAGGAAGTCTGTATTTCACTATTCAGGGTATATGTATCCATATTCGACATGAGTACTCCAAGTATTCGGAAGCTTCTGCTTTCAGCAAACTATTGCTTCCTGTGGCATTTCAACCAAGGTTCATAGTTTAACACTAACCATAGTTAGTTTCAATAAGTCTGCTTCACAAACCATGGTTTGAAGCTGGTTTGTTAGGGGAAGAACTAGGAGTATACAATCCTAAAAGGAGATTAAGTTTATCCATTATATCTGAATATGATCTGACATATGATCATTACAGTTATATCACCAACATAATTCCAACCTAATTGTGATAAGAGTGGGGACCCTGGGTTGATCATCCAGGTGTTGTTGGGTGTCAACTTCCACTGATCCTAACCACTGGCTATGTTAATTAGGGCTGATGGGAACTGGGATCTAAAAACCTCTGATTCCCCAGTTTGGTTCAAGATAAAGTTGTACCTTTCATAAAACTCATATGAGAAACCAGCAGCAAAATCTTATAATATGAGTAATGTCTGTCCTTGAGCCTAACTCAACCTATATTCATTACACAAATATTTGGAAGAATGATGATGATAATAAAATAAGAAGAAGAAGAAGAAGAAGAAGAAGAAGAAGAAGAAGAAAATATTCATTCCACCTAATTTTCCATCTACTGTTTAACATTAAGCTTATTTTTCTAATTTTTCTTAGCATTTTAGATTTAAATGTTTTTACCATTATGAGAATATACTAAATTACAAGGACATGCAGTTATATCCAAACCTAAATCCAATTCTTAGAAGTAAGCAGAAGAGACTCATGAAATCAATGGATTCTTCGTATTTAAGTTTCATGGATTTAACAATTCAACCCCAGTTGGAGCTAGTAAATGGATACAGACATAGGTCAGAGGAGTCTTTAAAATAAATGTGATGAGAAAACAGAGCTAGATCTACTGGTAGAGCATAGGAATTTGCAGTCAACTCAGCAAGGATTTCTAACTCTCAACAAGTTATAAGAGTGACATTATGAAGCTTACTCCTAAATAATATTTAAAATTAAGAAAATCTGTGGATTTTGTGTTCAGAAGGCTACATTCTGTTCTAGTATTCAAAACAAATCTTCGGGGTTAAAAATAATTCCAAGTGTTATTCTTTCCCAACTGATATCAGTTAGTAGTTCCCAAATTTCTAGTAAAGAAGAAAGTAGCTCTTGTAAGCCTCGCCCCCTCTTCATCCCTACTTTAGCATATAAATTACAGTAAGGATGGGCAACTGCCAGGGTTGGGTGGCATACGGGATCCACAGGAAACACTGAAGGACTGCCTTCCACTGAGTGCTCCATTCCTTTTCATTAACATCAAATCATCTCCCCCACTTAATTCAATATTTAAAGTGCTAGTCGAGGGAAAACAGATTTTTAAAATGCTAACTAGTGAAGCTGCTCTTAATCTCTGTCTATGTCAATTTTGCTCGCATGGTCCTCCCCACATATTTTTCCCAGATATAACCCTTCCCTGGATATAACCCCTATTACACCGAGCTCCATGCTGTATGGGTATGTGGAATGCTGTACTCCAGGACACCTTTGAAGATCAGGTTGGGCAAAACTGATCAACATCATTTAAAGCAGTGGTTCCCAACCTTTATTTGACCAGGGACCACTTTGACCAGGGACCACTTTGACCAGGGACCACTCTCCAACATTAGTACCAAAAGGGTTATGAATCAGTTGTTTGTCAACTTTAGATTTGGTTTGGTTATTTGGGGTACTGATTCAGAAAACTGCATTGGATAGACCACATCAGCTCTAGTTTCCGATACAGAACATATGCCATCCAGTAGTTGCCATCTGCTCGCCCATAGAAAACCATGTTTAATAATCTAGAGCTAATGTGGTCTATCCAAGGGGGCGGGGTGATCAGCGACAGGGAAGGAGTGGCAGGAAGCACGAAAGGAGAGGAAATAAAGTGTGAAAAAGATCTTGGAGTCCTCGTGGACAACAAGTTAAACATGAGCCAACAATGTGATGTGGCGGCAAAAAAAGCCAATGGGATTTTGGCCTGCATCAATAGGAGCATAGTGTCTAGATCTAGGGAAGTAATGCTACCCCTCTATTCTGTTTTGGTTAGACCACATCTGGAATATTGTGTCCAGTTCTGGGCACCACAATTCAAGAGAGATATTGACAAGCTGGAATGTGTCCAGAGGAGAGCGACTAAAATGATAAAAGGTCTGGAGAACAAGCCCTATGAGGAGCGGCTTAAGGAGCTGGGCATGTTTAGCCTGAAGAAGAGAAGGCTGAGAGGGGATATGATAGCCATGTATAAATATGTAAGAGGAAGCCACAGGGAGGAGGGAGCAAGCTTGTTTTCTGCTTCCCTGGAGACTAGGACGCGGAACAATGGCTTCAAACTACAAGAGAGGAGATTCCATCTGAACATGAGGAAGAACTTCCTGACTGCGAGAGCCGTTCAGCAGTTGAACTCTCTGCCCCGGAGTGTGGTGGAGGCTCCTTCTTTGGAGGCTTTTAAGCAGAGGCTGGATGGCCATCTGTCAGGGGTGATTTGAATGCAATATTCCTGCTTCTTGGCAGGGGGTTGGACTGGATGGCCCATGAGGTCTCTTCCAACTCTTTGATTCTATGATTCTATGATTCTATAAGTAAATAAATGAAGAGGACAGAAGCTTGCAGGCCAGATTTTCATCCTCATGGCCCACTAGTGGTCTGTGACCCACAGGTTAAGAACACTGATTTAAAGGCTTGAGGCTTCCAATAAATTTGGTCACATAAATGCTCCCAACAACCACAACAGTAATAAATGACCTGTAAGAAAAGCCATGTAGAATCAGAACAAAGAACCTTCTAATTTCTAACATTTTCAATTGAAATGCCTCTAAGAAATGAGAATAATACCAGCCTTCCCACTCCCCTTCCTTCGGCCTACTGCTATTGAACCTAAAGCTTCCACTTAGCTATGAGTAAGCAATTTGATAGACTTATCCACTTGAATTTGTCTTGAAGTCAGGCAATCCATTGCCCACTACCACATCTTCAGTTAATTAACACCTTCTTTTCTAACACTAAAGACAAAAATTACCTAGAAACACTTGGCCATCACCTTCTAGAACAGTAGAACCATTTGTGTCTTTGACTTCTACTATTGTTCCAGATAAGGGAGCTCCCAGTGGAACGAGGGAATCACATCTAAAACCAAGGAGAGAGAAAGACGAGAAAAATAAGGCAAGGCAAGGCAGAAGCACTTTCCGAAACCATGATCCAGACAATCTGGAAAAGAAGTCCCGTATATACTCGAGTATAAGCTGACCCGCATATAAGCCAAGGCACTTAATTTTACCACAAAAAACTGAGAGAACTTACTGACTTGAGTATAAGCCTAGGGTGGGAAATGCAGCAGCTACTGGTAAATTTCAAAATAAAAATAGATACCAATAAAATTACATTAATTGAGGCATCAGTAGGTTAAATGTTTTTGAATATTTACCGTATTTCAAAGAAAAACAGTAAACTAGCTCTGTAAGTCGAAAAGTAGGGGCTACAAAAATAATATGGTGTCAACAATAACTTTATAATAATAATATTTGTTTTAAAAAAACTTAATTTGTATTCCGCTCTATCTCCCCATGGGGACTCAGGACGGCTTCCAACATAGTAACAGGCAAACATTCAGTGCCTATATAAACAATGGAGAGCTAGATATAGATATATAGTACTATTATATATACTAATTTCACATATGCATTTCCCCCTGAAGTGTTTTCTAATTCTCTCTCTATATGTTTAATAATCTGCAATATTTGCAAGCCCTATATATCTATTTTTATATCTATCTAGACATCTCTCTCTATTTATTTATGTGTGTGTGTGAATTTCCCCAGCAATATTTGCAAGCCCTATATGTATATACATATATTGTTATCTATCTTGACATGTCTATATATATATGTGTGTGATTTTCCCCCTGTAATATTCTCAAGCCCTATATATCCTTTCCCTTTTCAAAACATTCTCTTCTTCTCTCTTTCTCTTTTTATAAAAAATAAGAGTTTCCAAAATGGGCAACTCCAGTCTGGGAGGAGAAGTGGAGTGAGGGAGGTTTGGAAAAAAAGATTACACTGTTAAGGGTGGGGAAGAGGAGAGAGAAATATATCATATATTGCAAGCAATGGCTGGAAACAGATGCCACAGACTTGGCCCCATTAAAAGCCGAGGGAGGCTTTTTCAGCCCCCAAAAAGGCTGAAAAACTCAGCTTATATTAGAGTACATGCAGTAAGCCAAATCTCTTGTATACCCTTCACCGCACATGAATTTTTAGATTAAGGAATACAACACCATTCAAAACTGAACTGCCTCTTTCAAGAGTGTTTCACTGATAGCAAATGCGAACAACCTGCATCTGAATTTGTTTCTCACACCCAGCACTCATGGTAATACTCTACGGTTGCTACAGCTATAGAGAGTGTGAATTATAAAGTTCTTTCTCTAAAGGGCATATGCAGGCAAAAAAACCCCCCACAGAATGACATTTCTTACTGATGAGAACTGAAAACCTCCTCAGGAATCTTGTAATAGGTGGCCCAGCAAGACACTTCTGTAATACCATAGATATTAAAGATGTGTGTTTTGTTCCCCTTATCCTTCCAGCTTCTCAGCACATTCAGTCCAGGAAATGCTTCTCCACCAAGAGCTAAGATGCGCAGGGAGGTATCTGCAGATAACACCTTTGATTGAATACACTGAATTCCAAATCTTCTTAGGAGTGTTGGTGTAGCCTGCACATTGTAGAAAATAAGATTCCAGATGCGTAGCTGTCAAACACAAAAGTCTTTTTCTGTGTCAAGTCACTGTATTGCATGCAGCAGGGACTGACAACTAAAGGGGCTCAGATAGTATCCATCTTGAAGCAGGCTACCGGGTGACTCTAGGCAAAGCCCCAGTGCTACCAACATTTTAACTTAAGAGGCAGCAGTGACAGCAATATAATATTCCCTGTACTTCATCCAAGCTGAATTTGAAAACTACGGTAAGACAAATATTCACACAAGCAGCTTCTAGTATTTCTAGATCAACTGAATAAGTTAATTAATTCCAAAGAATATACCAACATCCATATCCAAGTTTGGGATTGGGGCATTCCATGCATTTAACAGAGTGGTGTGAAAGAGGGATACTGGAGGTAGTTTACCCCTATTAAAAGAGAAGTTGTCACTAATAGCACTGGCCTATTTCCAAAATGCCAATATTATCATCTCTTCTGCATGTGTCTCGAATATCCCGACCCCAAGTTTCAAAATATAGGCTGGTATTGTTTTTTACACCTCTTTGAAATAACTTTGAACAGAATTGCTGCAAAGAGCTCCATTCCCATCTTTTCAGTCAATACCCAGATTCAGGAGCATATGTTTTGAGTACATGTTGGTTAGGAAAGATCACACTGTGGTTTACACACAACTCTCCTTCTGTGAACATTCTTTGCTTGGAGAAATGCTCCATTTATATCACAAAAGATGTGACTGCTGAAAACAGATTTTCCTTTGACAACCTGGTACTTGTGACCATTTTGATGAGTACTCTCTTCAGGAACATAGGTCTTCCAGAAAAAATAAAACTGGAACAGACTTGGCCCTCCACATTCAGATTCTGCATCCACTGAGTCAACCATCAGCTTCAAGTTATTTATTTAAAATCCAAAATTTTGATTTTGCCAATTCATATAAGGGATACTATTTCATGACGCCACTGGAACTAAACCCCAATGGAAGGACCCATTGTATTTTTGACTTTTCCTCAGTGCTCTAAATAATGTACAGTCAGCCAACCAAATTCACTGGGGTTAGGGTCGCAGGACCCCCTGCAAAAGTGAAAAGCCATGAATTAAAAAAACAACTTTATTTTAGTTACACAGATACAGGATGAGTAACACTTGTTTTTTTTTTTTCTGGTCAAGAGTGACTTGAGAAATTGCAAGTCACTTATGGCGTGAGAGAATTGGCCATCTGCTCAGGGGATGCCTGGATGTTTGATGTTTTACCATCCTGTGGGAGGCTTCTCTCATTCCCCACATGGGATGCTAGAACTGAGACGGGAGCTCACCCCACTACCCAGATTCGAACCACCAACCTGTCGGTCAGCTGTCCTGCCAGCATAAGAGTTTAACCCACTGCGGCACCAGGGGCTCCTGACACTTGGCTTGACAAAGAGTACTTGTAATCTTGGGGTTTTAGTAGACCACAAGTTGAACATGGAAGCTTTTAAACAGAGGCTGAATAGCCATTTGTCAGGGGGTGCGTTGACTGTGCTTTTCCTGCACAGCAGGGAGTTGGACTAAATGACACATGTGGTCTCTTCCAACTCTATGTTTCTATGGTCAATGTATGCCCAACATTGATAACAGAAGTACTGCTCACAGAAGTGTTGCATCTATGGCAGAAATGGAGGTCATAGAGATTCCTAGGCAACATATTAATAAAACCTGTGAATAATCAAACTGGCAAAAATGAAAGCCAAGAATGTGGAAGGCTGACTGTAATCTGATTAAACATGTGAAGTTTAAGTATTATAATCACACATATTCAAATCTTTATGGGCAAGTTATTTTGTGGACTTTTTGTAGAGGCTAGTATACACTTCTCTTATTTTTAAGAACAAAAAAAATACTATACTTCAAAGAATACTAATTATTTTTTAAATGCATACCAAAAAGATGAGGGGCATCCGGCATATATTATATATTGGTATGTATATCTGTATCTTACACTGAATTTCACTTCCTTTTGCTGAGGTGTAACTGTAGTACCTTCAGCTTCATCCTCTCTCATTTCAAGTGAAGAAAAAACTGATTCAGTATAACTAGTTGATAATTTTATTTCACTAAAGGATATATGTGAGCCTGTGCACACAGGCAGCCCCACATTTTGTGTGAACTGTTTTCCACTTCACATCTCTAATTGCCTTGTCTTGTTTCCTTTGAGACTAAAGCCAGAACTTCATCCCTTTATCTCACTGTTACTCTCTTTGTCAGTCTGCTTGGTAGAGAGGGGAAGGGAAGAGAGCAAGACAAAGAGAAAAATAAAGGGATGCACTTGACAATTTTTCTCAAAAAATGTGTGCCTCCACAGTACTATGTTGCTCAAAATGTCCACGAGCATCAGGTTGTCTATATACCTGGATGGAAACTGTTTTTAACAATCTCCCGTTTACACCTCTGTAGCTATTTGCTCACACAAGGAGTATAAAGAACAGCAACTCAGGAAAACAGATTTGATGTGTAAAATAAACAGCAGCACAAGGATTCCAGTACAGATAGATCCATACTCAAGAAAACCAATTTGGAGTCTTTAGTGTTTTCAAAAATGATGCACTTCCATTTTTAATGACACAAGAAATGATTTCAGTCATTGTATTTCAAGAAGACAAATTCCTGCAATGCTGAATTATATCTATGTGATCCAGAGGCAGAATATGAATATCTTACCTGTAATACAGACACTCTATGCTGTTGAAAGAGCACTCTGGATAATTTTTGTGGCATCATCTTAATTAGGTGGGGTACTATAAGCAGGGAAGCCCCACTTGACAGAGCAATGAACAACTCAACCACAGAGGGATCAAATGTTAAGGGAGAGGCCATGAACACAATATCATCCAGAGTGATCTGAAAAATATCGCTGTCAAAGAAAGAAATATACATATAATCTGTTACATATATTACAGAATATAAAAACTGCCCTTATTTCAAAGAGATTCTGTATTTCCTTCAGTAAACGAAGGAACTAAGTCGTAAAGAAGCACATTTGCCTCAGACTAACCTATGATTCTAGCATAATAGAAAATGCAATGTCTTTTACATGCTCTGACTTTCCCTACTCCATTAAATCAATTAAAAAACCTTTATTTATTTATTATATGGATTTTTAATTTATTATATGAATTCAATTTTAGATGATCCAGCATCTATTCGCAAACAATATACATATCTTTGTTTAGAATTTCTAAATCGTGAATATTTGTTCTCTATGGGTTAGATTTCAATCATTAACTGGCTTGGGGTTACCAATAGATTAAGTGATGTAAAAGAAAGAACAGCAGACTTATACCATAACCATAAGCTTCTGAAGACAGAATGGCATTGCTTCTGTTATATGACATCTATCTGTCTGTCCGTCCGTCCGTCCGTCCATCCATCCATCCATCCATCCATCTATCTATCTTGCTTCTGTTATATGACATCTATCTATCTGTCTGTCTGTCTGTCTGTCTATCTATCTATCTATCTATCTATCTATCTATCTATCTTCTGTTATATGACATCTATCTATCTGTCTGTCTGTCTGTCTGTCTGTCTATCTATCTATCTATCTATCTATCTTGCTTCTGTTATATGACATCTATCTATCTATCTATCTATCTATCTATCTATCTATCTATCTATCTATCTCTATCTATCTATCTATCTATCTATCTAAAACTCAAAGTCTATTTTTTCTGTTTGTATTACAAAGGCCATTGCTAGGTGAAGCTAGGCCCTCTGATTTCACTGGGAAAGAAAGACAACATAGGTATGAGGCGAAGGGAGGAAGGAAGGAAGAAAACAGACACAAAAAGAAAGCAGGAGAAAGGGAGAGGGGGAGGGTGGATATATACACTAGTTTAAAATAAAAACTGTTTTTATTTTTACAAATAGGCTATGTTAGAGGTTTAGTGAGATATGAGATATTGGTGGTGGCAGCAAATTCTATAGAAAATTGGAATGAAGGTACACTATTGTGAAATTTAGTTATATTGTGAAAAGAATGATAAAAGGGAATGTTTGAAGGGAATACCATAAGAACCAGTATGTCAGAATGGCTTGAGTATCAGATGACTCTGGAGCAGGCATGGGCAAACTTCGACTCTCCAGGTGTCTTGGACTTCAACTCCCACAATTCCTAACACTCTGGGCAAGTCACACACTCTCAGACTAGAAAACCCTATGATAGGGTGACCATAAGTTGAAAGCAACTTGAAGGCATACAGCACTACTGACATTTAGAGATAAAATGTTTCCTTTGCCAGAGTCTATGGGGAGATGCTTGTAGGGCATGACAGAGCCCTACATGGGCTCCTAGATCAGATAGTCTCCATGTTTAACACAATCATGCACTAGGCATTCTGCAAGTTTATTATGAGAAGCAAACCAAGGACCCCACTCTATTCAGAATCCTGTTTTGGTCCTGTTTCATTTTAGCTACATGCCTAAGGGAGGGCCTGGTCTTAGTTATTATCTCTGATAAAATATAACACGATTTTTGTTCCTGGGTTAAAAATGTCATTTTCTAACTGCTCTACCATAAAAACATAGAAAAGGTTTATTAAACTGGAAAAACCTTGTTTCTGTGCAACATTCTGCTGTTTGCTATAATTTTTCACTGAATATCTCAGCCAGTTAATCGATTCAGCATAATTTGTGGCAGCCACAAAAATGAGGTTTCTGGAGTATAACAACTACTTTGAAAGTAAGCACTGCACAATTAAACAGAAAACAACTCTTTCAAATCTGGAACAGAAAATTTTCAAATTTTGTTATATAGTATAATCAATTTGAGTATTTTCCACTATTTATATTCAACCCTTTGACTTCTAACTATTCATGTTTACTTAAATGTTCTATGAAAGGATCGTATCAAAACACACTTACCGAAGATGAAGAATATTTGGTACTATGCATTTATGAGGCACTCGGACAATTTTGGGCAACCCAGTCGTTCCAGATGTATGCAAAATATATGCTATAGAGTGTTTCTCTCTGACATCCAACAACTCCTGGGATGGTTTTGGCACATACTGCTGGTTTGTCACTGCAGGACTCTCAAGTTCGTCTTCTGCATTTTCTATCGGCAGATTTACATCTACATCACTATTTTTCCTTTGGAAAAGAATTAAGCCGACACTGCGCATTTCAAGGGAATAAAGAGTAAACAAGTGTCCGTGCGTTACTGTGAATTTCTGAAAAAGACAATAAAAGGGTTTTTTTTTAATTCCACTTAGTTACATGTATATCCTTTTCTCTCTAATTTTGTAACAAATAAAATAAAAAGCATATGTTGAAATTATAAAGAGACCTGGAACACTTAAGGAAGTCTGACTGCAAATGAATGAGATATTTAACCCTAAGGGTACAATCCAAGCAATGTTCTAAAAGAAGTAAACAAAGTAGTAATAATGTTTCATGTTTTATACCCTTCTATGACGTTTATTGAACTGCTTACAATTTGTTACAGTCCATTGAGTTTAGTGGGATTTATTTCCAGATAATGTAGTTTAATGCTGAAATCTTTGATGCTATCAGTTTTTCCCATCCTAAAGAGCCACATCCATCTTTTAAACAGCTGTTCATTTGTAACTGGAATTAATGCAAAGCTAGAAAAATAACTTAACAGCAACAACTAAATTATGTGAAACACTTTATTACAAAATACCAGAACTAAATATTAAAACTCAAAACACTTTGTTCATGTAGTATTAAGAACTGTGTGAGACAGTATTCAGGATAAATACAATGGCATCTTTTATGTTCTCCAATTTGGGAGAATGTCACACTGATTTCAACTGGGATTATTTCTTAAAATGCATGCAAGATTAATGGATGAGAGATGAAGTATATCTGAAATATCCTAGTTGAAATAACTGTCAAAATGTTGACTTACATCCATTTTGTCTTTTTCTACGAGGACATACTGGAAGTTACACTTTTTCATAAAACAGGCAGAGAGACTTGGCATGGCATCTGGATCAACAGGAGAATATGCAGCTGGCACTTGAAGAATTCTAGCAAAACAAAGAATGTTATTTAGCAAAGTGTTGTCTGAACTCAAACACTGAATGTGGCATCTTGACAAATTGCATCAGAAAGAGTCTCTACAGTATTTTATGTTATGATACTGGCACTCTGGAATACACAATCTAACTCAATATCTCCCTTAGTAATTCAATCACTTCCTAATTCTGATGGATCTGAAAGGCAGAAAATCTCCATATTAGTCCACAATAGATTAACAAGACGGGGTGAGCTCCTGTCTGTTAGATCCAACTTCTCATCCGGGGACATGAGAGAAGCCTCCCACAGGATAGTAACACATCTGGGCGTCCCCTGGGCAATGTCCTTGCAGACAGCCAATTCTCTCACACCAGAAGTGATTTGTAATATATTCTCAATTCACTTCTTACACAATAAAAATAGACTACAATGTAAATAAAGTATATTTAAAATTATACTCTCCCCTTTGATGAGACGGGGGTAGAGAAAGGATAAACATAGCCACTGAAAAATACCTTTCTCCAAATATGCCATCTGCCATTATACCATTAAATTCTTGTGCCATAAAACATATATTTGAAACTCTGCATGAAGATACTGTTATGTTTTGGATCAGAGACAGTAGAAAAACCAAAAACTGCTCACAGATTTCTCCTGAATATGTTTTTTCATTAGTAAAAATCTGGCAGAACTATTCATTTTTTTAAAAAAACAACAACCATATATTCATTTGTGAATGTTTCATGGTTACATTTTCTCTGTTCCTTTTATCTATGATTTAACAATATGAAACACACTATAAGAAGAAAAAATCAGTGTAGATGGGACCATGGTCGCCAGAAAAAACAATTCTGAATCTGAAGAGTAAAGTTTCAAAAGCATCACAAAGACTTAATTGTTCAAAATAATTTCTTTAAAGGGCATAGATTTAGGTACATGTAAACTATCTCCCTGGATACTTCCTCCTAAAATTAACATCACTTTCAGATGAACACTGGTTTGTTGCTATTGCTTGTCCTCAAGTTGTTTCTCATTTAAAAGACCAAGCATTTGTTTTAAAGAGCAATGGTCTTTTATCACTTTATTCATCACTCCATCTAGTGGCTTCTGCTACCAAACAGAACAATCTTGACATTATGGAAATTTTTCTCAGCATATCAGATTAACCAGATCCATTTACTGTTGGCCCTCTGTATCCATGGATTTTGAAATCACAGCTTGAAAATATTAAGAAAGATAATACAAAAATAATTTTATATAACAGGACTTGAGCAGCCATGGATTTTTGTTTCCACAGGACGTCCTAAAGCTTAATCTATCAGCTACCAAGGGCCCATAAATTCTAATGTATAAACATAAAATATTTTAGATTGATTCCAACATTTTCTGGGATGCGATAATACAAATATATGGATGAGGTGATTGTAACATATTATACATCCAGGTCAGCCACTGTATAAAAGGATAAATAAATGCATAGCAATACCCTATAATCCAGGATGGCAAATTGATTCCTGGGTAGCAGTAGAGGCCTATTTCCAAACATTCACCAAGTTCACAATGTTTCCTCAAGAAAGTTGTTAGTTCACCAGCCAAGGTAATAACTGCCTTGTACGTGTAGGTAACTGGAGCCTCTCTGTTGCATTCATCAAAGCACACTGCTCTTCTTTCGGGATATAAATGGGCTGCAACCTGAAAAATCCCCTGAAGAGTCATTGTTGATACTTATGCCCCATACCTAAAAAGGAGAAATAGACATTCAATTAAATTAGTCTTTTTTTTATTAAAAAAAAAAACCCTGCAAAGCATATTATATACAAGATAAATGCAAGTGTTAAAAGAACAGGGCGACACACCTATCCTCCATGAGGAAGCATTTGTGTAATTCTTAGGCCTCTTCTACACTGCCATATAAAACCCAGATTATCTGATTTGAACTGGAATATATGGCAGTGTAGACCCAGATAATCCATTTCAAAGCAGATAATGTGGATTATCTGCTTTGATAATCTGGATTATATGGCAGTGTAGAAGGGGTCTTAGATTTCACGATTGATGAAATCTGGGCTCAAACCCCTCCTACCACAACCCCCCACTGTTTTTATTTGCAGGTTTTCACCTTGTGTCCCTAACCCCAGTGAATGTGGAAGGATTTTTTTTTTCATGTCAGGAGCAACTTGAGAAACTGCAAGTGTGAGAGAATTGGCAGTCAACAAGCACGTTGCCCAGGGGACGCCTGGTTGTTTGATGTTTTACCATCTTTGTGGGAGGCTTCTCTCATGTCCCCATGTGGGAAGCTGGAGCTGATAGAGGGAGCTCATCCATGCTTTTCCCCAGATTTGAAGCTATGACCGGTCTTTCTTCAGTCCTGCCGGCACAACCCATTGTACCACCGGGGGCTCCAATGTGGAGAGATGATGATACACATTCTGGTATTTGCAGTGATTTGGTCTGACCACTGAATGATGAATGCTCAGTGATGCAACATCACAATCCTAGAGCATTGAGTGTGGTGGACTCTCCTTCTCTGAAGGTTTTTAAGCAGAAGCTGGATGGCCAATTGTTGGGGGTGTTTTGTGTGTCCCTGCATCGCAAGGGGTTGGACTGGACGGCCCTTGGGATCTCTTCTAACTCTCTGATTCTATAAATCATGTAAATATGCTTATGATCTGTTTGCACACTGATTTGGGCTTTCCATTGTCTTGGTAGGAACCAATATATAGGGTTGTTGTAGGTTTATTGGGCTATATGGCCATGTTCTAGAACAGGCATCCTCAAACTGCGGCCCTCCATGTGCTTGGGCCTCCAACTCCCAGAAACCCTAATGAACTTGTTCAATTGTCAGGAATTCTGAGAGTTGAAGGTCCAAACAGCTGGAGGTCCGCAGTTTGAAGATGCCTGTTCTAGAAGCATTCTCTCCTGATGTGAAACAGATGTTTCACCTGGATCTATGGCAGGCATCTTCAGAGGTTGTGAGGTCTCTTGGAAAACAGGAAAATTTGGTTTCTCTATCTGTGGAAAGTCCAGGATGGGAGAAAGAACTCTTGTTTGTTTTAGGTAGGTGTGAATATTGCCTGCCACAGATGCAGGTGAAATGTCAGGACTGAATGCTTCTAGAACATGACCATGTTGTTGTTCACTCGTTGTCGTTTCCGACTCTTCATAACCTCATGGACCAGCCCACGCCAGAGTTCCCTATCGGTCGTCATCACCCCCAGCTCCTTCAAGGTCAATCCAGTCACTTCAAGGATACCATCCATCCATCTTGCCCTTGGTCGGTCCCTCTTCCTTTTACCTTCCACTTTACCCAGTATCATCGTCTTCTCTAAGCTTTCCTTTCTTCTCATGATGTGGCCAAAGTACTTCATCTTTGCCTCTACTATTCTTCCCTCCAATGAGCAGTCGGGCTTTATTTCTTGAAGTATGGACTGGTTGGATCTTCTTGCAGTCCAAGGCACTCTCAGAACTTTCCTCCAGCACCACAGTTCAAAAGCATCTATCTTCCTTCCCTGTGGTCCAGCTCTCACATCCGTAGATGACTATGGGGAATACCATTGCTTTTACTATGTGGATCTTTGTTGCCAGTGTGATGTGTCTACTCTTCACTATTTTATCAAGATTGGTCATTGCTCTCCCCCCAAGAAGTAAGTGTCTCCTGATTTCCTGGCTGAAGTCTGCGTCTGCAGTAATCTTTGCACCTAGAAATACAAAGTCTGTCACGGCCTCCACGTTTTCTCCTTCTATTTCCCAGTTGTCAATCATTCTTGTTGCCATATTCTTGGCTTTTTTAATGTTTAGCTGCAACCCAGCTTTTGCGCTTTCTTCTTTCACCTTGATTAGAAGACTCCTCAGCTCCTCCTCGCTTATGGCCATCAAAGTGGTATCATCTGCATATCTAAGGTTTTTAATGTTTCTTCCAGCAATTTTTACCCCAGCCTTGCATTCCTCAAGCCCTGCACATCGCATGATGTGTTCTGCATACAAGTTGAATAGGTCGGGTGAGAGTATACAACCCTGCTGTAAGCCTTTCCCAATCTTGAACCAGTCTGTTGTTCCATGGTCAGTTCTGACTGTTGCTATTTGGTCCTTATACAGATTCTTCAGGAGAGAGACAAGGGGTTTGCTTGTGTTGTGTTGTATTGTGTTTGAGGCCTTGGCCTATGTAAGCCGCATTGAGTCCTTCGTGAGATGCTATTGGGGTACAAATAAAGTTATAATAATAATAATAATAATAATAATAAGGTATTCCCATACCACCAAGAACTTGCCATATGCACTTTTCCGATTTAGAATTTTTCCCCATTGAGTTCTGGTGTACCTTCGAAGCATTTCCATCTTGTGATAGCTCCTGAAAAACCTACAACAACCCAGTGATTCTGGCCATGAAAGTCTTCGACGATACTTGAAGGGTGGGTGGAAAAAACCACATGTGCACATTTACAACAAAATATTACACAAAGGGCAAAATATACAGATTTTAGTTCAGCCACCTGGAGTTTGAAGTGGACTATTTTCTAGGCTTAAAAACAATCCTGTGAAGCACTGGCAACTGAGAGCTTCCATATCAGCAGATTATCAGTAAATTAATAACAACAACAACAACAACAACAACAACAACAACAACAGTGCAAACATCGTTGGTGAAACAATACTTAGTATTTGCTTTGAAACAATTTACAACGACAAAATATTACTGAATTGCAGAAACCAATGCAGTCAAGCACTAGAGACTGCAGCTCTTCATTGGACTTCAACTCCCACAAGCCTCAGCCAGCACGGCCAATAGCAAGGGATTCTGGGAGTTGAAGTCTTATCATTCTCTCTGGGGCCTCTTCAGTCCCACTGCGAGCCAGAAGTACCAAACGTGCACAGATGCTCCCAGGTGTCCGCCTTCCCACAAAGCAGCGAATCCCAGCAGCGGGAAGAGAAGTGCATTCTTTTCAATGCCTCGAAAACATAGCACCTCAAAGGCCAACGCGGAAGAAAAGGAGGATAAAGGCCAAATTACCTCAGAAGGGGGACGGGTGAGTCCTGGGCATGCGCAGAGTAACGCGTGACGCGATAGGGCGCGGTGGAGATTGGCAACCTGCAGATCCAATGGATGAGGCGGAGGAGTCGCAAGCGGGAGGTCTCTCCTCCTTTTCTAGGCAGGGATGGAGTGCGGGAGGCTTGAAAAGCCAGAGGTGGCGTTTGCTTGTGTTGTGTTTTAATAAGAATCAGCATGGCCTAGTGCTGACTCTTGTAGGCTTCAAACTACAAGAAAGGAGATTCCACCTGAACATTAGGAAGAACTTCCTGACTGTGAGAGCTGTTCAGAAGTGGAACTCTCTGCCCAGGAGTGTGGTGGAGGCCTCTTCTTTGGAGGCTTTTAAGCAGAGGCTGGATGGCCATCTGTCGGGGGTGCTTTGAATGCAATTTTCCTGCATTTTGGCAGGGGGTTGGACTGGATGGCTCAAGAGGTCTCTTCCAATTCTATGATTCTAGTGGTTTGAGTGCTGGACTATGGTTCAAATCCCTGCTCAGCCATGGAAAGGACAAACATGGCTAATAATAATAATAATAACAACAACAAAGACTCTGGCACAAGCCAGTCAAGGTGGTCTTAGTGATGATCAGCACACTGGGTGCAGTGCCTCAAGACCTTGGCCTGCACTTAAACACAATTGGCACTGACAAAATTACCATCTGTCAGCTCTCGGACAGACAAACCCTTGTGCCAGCAGGACTGAAGACCGACAGGTTGGAGATTCAAACCTGGGGAGAGCGTGGATGAGCTCCCTCTGTCAGCTCCAGCTCCCCATGTGAGGACATGAGAGAAGCCTCCCACAAGGATGGTAAAACATCAAAACATCTTGGCATCCCCTGGGCAATGTCCTTGCAGTTGACCAATTCTCTCACACCAGAAGCAGCTTGCAGTTTCTCAAGTCACTCTTAACACGACCAAAAAAGCTGCAAAAAGCCACCCTAACCTTTGGAAAAAGAGTGAAAACCTGGCTCTTTGAGCAAGCGTTTGGAACTTCAGCATGACCAGATAAACTCAAATTGGAATATGATCTAGGAACGTCTAAGACGATGGAACGGTTGAGGAATTGAACAAAAAGATATAGTTTTTATAATTTTTATTGTTTATTGCTATTATGGTTTTTAAATGTATTGTGATGTGATTTATTTATTTTATTTTATTTTTTGCTTTTAACCGATGTATGTATTTTTATATATGGCATCTAATTGTTGCCGATTTGTACACCGCCCTGAGTTGCCTTCGGGCTGATATGGGCGAGATAGAAGTGACATAAATTTTTTTTAAAAATTTTTTAAAGGCCACCCTACTTGGATCTGCATGCATTATTTGCTGATACATCGCACAGTCCTAGACATTTGGGAAGTGTCCGACATGTGATCCTATATAATAGCCAGCACAGTGATCTTGTTTGCTGTGTACTAATCTTGTTGTGTTTCAAATAATAATAATAATTTATAGGAAATAAGTAATAAGAATAGCACAATAGTGTTAGATAATTTGAAGGCACACAACAAGGGAGAGGAGGGAAGTGGCAAAAACAAACGTGGGTCTGCTGTTGTTTTGGGACTCTGTTTTTCATCTGTGGGCAAAACAGATTTGGCTTATGAATCAAGGGACCCTTGGGTGTGTTTGCACCACACACAGCACTTTGGTACAATTTTGGCTCCATCCTATGGAATGCTTGTTGTTCATTCGGTTGTTTCCGACTTCTCATGACCTCATGGACCAGGCCATGCCAGAGCTCCCTGTTGGCCTTCACCACCCCCAGTTCCTTCACAAAACCAGTCACTTCAAGGATAACATCCATCCACTTTGCCCTTGGTTGGCCTCTCTTCCTTTTTCCTTCCAATTCCCTCAGCATCATTGTCTTCTCTAAGCTTTCCTGTCTCATTATGTGGCCAAAGTACTTCATCTTTGCCTCTACTATCCTTCCCTCCAATCAAGCAGTCGGGCTTTATTTCCTGGAGTATGGAATAGTTAGATCTTCTTGTGGTCCAAGGAACTCTCAGGATTTTCCTCCAACACCACAGTTCAAAAACATCTATCTTCCTTCTCTCAGCTTTCCTTGTGGTTCAATTCTCACATCTATAGGTTACTAGGGAGGAACACCATTGCTTTAAATATGCAGATCTTCATTGCCAGTGTGGTGATTCTACTCTTCACTATTTATCATTGCTCTCCTCCCAAGAAGTAAGTGCCTTCTGATTTCCTGGCTGCAATCTGCGTCTGCCTCGTTTTCTCCCTCTATTTGCCAGTTATCAATCAGTCTGGTTGCCATAATCTTGTTTTTTTATGTTTAACTGTAACCCAGATTTTGCACTTTCTTCATTCACCTTGGTTAGAAGGCTCCTCAGCTCATTCTCACTTTCAGCCATCCAAGTGGTATCATCTGCATATCTAAGGTTGTTAATGTTTCTTCCAGCAATTTTGACTCCAGCCCCGCACATCACATGTGTTCTGCATACAAGTTGAATAGGTCAGAAGGGAGTATACAGCCCAGCCGTACTCCTTTCCAAATCTTGAACCAGTCTGTTGTTCCGTGGTCTGTTCTGACTTTTGCTTCTTGGTCGTTATATAGATTCCTCAGGAGACAGACAAGATGGCTTGGTATCCCCATACCACCAAGTACTTGCCACATGCACTTTTCCAATTTAGAATTACCCCCCACTGAGGTCTTCTGGTGTGCCTTCAAAGCATTTCCATCTTACAATGGCTCTAAGGTGAGCCTATCATGGACTTTTCTTTGATTCCTTCTCAGAGGCAGTTTGCCTTTATCTTTCTCAGAGCACCCATCCACACTACCTTTATCCCAGAAGCTCCCGGTTCAAAATGGAGGGTGGCTAGATGACATCAGCTGAAAATGTGGGAAGAATTGCTACAAAGCCAAAAAAAGTGCAGGAATATCCCATTTCTAGCCAGAAGATTCAGATCTTCAAGTCTCTGTATATCCCTGCACTCAGAAAATATGGGATTTTAAAACGTTGGTTTGTTCCCAGGTTATAAATGTTTTTTGCCATTTACTCAACTATCCCCATGTTTCTAAAATAGAACCAATGAGGAACCAACATTAATAACCCAGGAACATCACCCTGTTCTTCCAGGCACAAATATACCACCAAAGCTGTCCTAACAGATGGCCATGCAGCCTCTGAATAATAATAATGACAAAATTCAGCTCCTGGTTTGAAAGTAGGAGTTCCTATTTAATGGTATAGCCTTATTTTTAAAGTAGTTGTTGCATTCCAGAAACTTTGTGTGCCACAAACTTCGTGAAATATGTGCAAGACAATGTAATGGGTCTTCCTGTTTGGCTCCCTTCAACCTTACCAAGATTGAAACCGTGTAATTTTTATAATTATTTAAGTCCCACCAGGAGAAGGCCATCTTTAAGATTACATAATAGAGCATTGGCCAATGCATGTTGAAAACATAATGATAAACTACTTGGTGACAGATGGGTGGGAGCCATTTCTGCAACATGTTGTGACAGAGGTCCCAAGCATTTTCTGTTTGTTGATTGTCTTGGAAAACAATAGTAAGGCTGAGTATGAAGGCAAAGGTCATTCACTTGTTATTTCCTATCTGCGTCCAGTCCTAGACCTGGACCTTCATCAAATGTTTCCTCTGTATTATTCTGCCCATAAGTCTTCATCTGAATTGCAGAGTTGCAACTGTGAAGGGATGAGTCTCCAAATTCAGCTTGCAAATTCACTACAAAAACTGTTTTGTTTAGGTGTGAGATCAGCTGTTGCTGTGAAATGAAGTTGTCTGTTTCCTGATCTATTTCCTCACCTATCCAGAGAAAAAGGACAGCTATGTGTTGCCTCTCTGGATAATCTTGTTTCACATAGCAAGGTGTTCTGTATATTATCTCCTCTGAAAAATCCCACGTGCCCATGCAAGAATCATCAAGGTCTGGAGATGCTAGGACCACAGATTTATTTTGGACAAACGCCTTTAATCAAACCCAAGAACATTCATAGTAGACACAAGAAGCAGAAACACAGAATCTGGATAGACAACTTTATGTTGTTGACATGGAATTTGGTCATGGCTCATCAAAGCAATACATACTTTTCTTCCAAATACATAATTCCATCTAAGCAAACATTTATATTATTCATGAGAATGGGGTTGAAGTTGGTTTTTAAGGTATAAGCGCTATATAAGTATAGAAACAGAGCACTGGGTGTAAATTGAAAAGATCCAAGGAACTTGTTGAAACAGTTTACCTTGTCCTAGGGAAGAGTTTTCAGCCTTGCATATCTTACAAAAAATACATTTTAAAAATCTTAATTTTGCAAATGAATTCTCAATGCTATAGAGGCAAGGGAAAAGAATAAAAAAATAAACATACTGGTATTTGGGCTGTACTCGGTGATTTCAGCCATGAAAGCTTTTGACAATACTGGTATTTTTTCTAAAATGTCAAATTATTTAAGAAGAGTAATGATTTTAGCATATTTGGAATTTAGCAATAGTGTATCAAGCTTTTTAATTCAATTTTTTTAAAAAATTCTAATCCAGACCAGGTTCCATGATATAGAAGAGAATGTTAATAACAATGCATACATTTTGTATATACAGCTTACTATTTGAAGACATAATTCACCAAATCTACCTTTTCCGACATATTAGTAGCAACTCCAAGCTTCGCAATACTAAAAAAACATTGTTGAGCTGTTGCTCATTACCTCAGTTTTGTATGGACCACAGGAAATAGTATCAGTTTCTATGAAATGTGTTGGATTTTGTTGACCTTACATGTACCCACATGGTAAGCAGTGCATATTTTATATGTATATTTATAGAACTGCAATTTAATAATTGTGTTTATAGATTTTTTGCAATGTTTGTGTGATTTTACTGTGCTGTGACCCGTCTTGAGAGGAGGCAGGTAAGAAATAAAATTATTATTATATTGGCTTCGAGCATGTTGTAATTTCTGATGCAGGGAGTCTTTTATATATTTTTCTATATGCATTTCAAGGAGACACATTCCCACCACAGGATATTTATGTACAGCTTTTCTTTCTTTTTTTTTTTTTTGGTCATGTCAGGAGAGACTTGAGAAACTGCAAGTCATTTCTGGTGTGAGAATCAGCCGTCTGCTAGGACATTGCCCAGGGGACGCCCGGATGTTTTGATGTGTTACCATCCTTGTGGGAGGCTTCTCTCATGTCCCCGCATGAGGAGCTGGAGCTGATAGAGGGAGCTCACCTGCACTCTCCCCAGATTCGAACCTCTGACCTCGGTCTTCAGTCCTGCCAGCACAGGGGTTTAACCCACTGCGCCACCAGGGGCTAAAAAAAAAAAAAAAAAAGCCCAAGTTTATGCATTCTGGAAAAGGTGAGGGTTTTTTAATCCTCTAATTCAGAAGTGGGTCATTCATTGTCAAGTGGTCTAAAGAATTTTTAAAAGTTCCCACCATCTTCTCTAATTGTGTTCAAATTTTAGCTGTAGCACCAGTCAGGTGTTATCTGACCAGTACTCAGTCAATGTGTACATGACATTTAACAAAATGCCATTCTTGAGGTCTAATACAATTGAAACTAAATGGATTGTTGTAGGTTTTTCGGGCTATATGGCCATGTTCTAGAAGCATTCTCTCCTGATGTTTCGCCTGCATCTGTGGCAAGCATCCTCAGAGGTTGCGAGGTCTGCTGATTCCAATGAAATTAATTTCAACATTATGGATGCAAAATCCAATCAAACAATCAAACAAGACTCAAGTGTGCATCAAAATGTGTTGCAACTCATTGTGACTAATTCGGACCAATATTCAGATTGCAACAATTAAGGACCTGAAATTTTGACCAAACATTATGTTTGTGTTGGACATAATACTGCCAAATTTGCAACTACCCAGCATCTATAACCACCATGCAGGATCTCTTCAAATTTGTCACTGCCAGCGCAAATGGTAAAATCTATCGAAGTTCAAAGCCAATTATTTAAAAAGAGTCTCTCTGATATTGCTTTACAAGACTGATATGTTTTTGTTTTATAATGAGACCATTAAGTATCAATTTACTCAGCACAAAGTATGTTGTATTTTGTGCATTTATGCATCCTCATGGCCCTGGTAGTTCATTTTATTACCCGCTAAAACACAATAGTTGCTGGATTTCAGAACAACTTATCACTGCTATTATTCCAGCTCCATCCATAATATCATCTGGTCGGCAATATAGTTTCCCTGAAATCTTTCTACTGCAGATCAATGATGCTTTCAGAATGATGAAGTAACTGAAGAAGACAGGGTTGGGAACCTGAAATAAAGATACACACTTGTGGCTGTTATTGCATGGCTATCGGGAGTGGCCCCTTTGGCGATGGGGATGCACAACGTATTATATTAAAAACTGCGGAAAAAGTGGTGTGTCTCTGTGTGTAGGGGGCCATGCAAAAAGTGATCTGTCCTTCCTGGAGTTTTCCAGGGGAGACAATCCTGTTTTGCAGGAAGGCAGAAAGAAAGGATCACATGGGGAGCCTGGAAAGAAGCAAAACAAGCAAACAAAAGGATTGGGGACCTTACATGATTTTGCCCACCCGCAGAAAGAAACTGCAGACAGAAAAAATTTAGCCGTGTCCATACATTCAGGCGGCCAAACATACACAACGTTCATACTGTTGGGGTGGTCAGAACAGAATTGAATGTATAGATGGAAGGCCTATTTCAGTGAGCACATTGAGGGTAGATACACATTTTCCTCCAATATATTTATGTAGTTCTAGAATGTTTCACTTCTGAGTACTCAGCTGGAAAAACGTATGTATAGAAAACATATACAAAGACAAAGAAGTAGCAGCAATAATTTCTGCATCGGGTTAAAATTGCTGGCAATTCTAATTCAAACCACAGATAGCCAGATTAGCATTCTTGTAAAGAGGACACAAACAGAACATTAACAAAAGCCACAAAAACACCAAGCACGGCAGTAATATATATTACATTAAAATACTACATTTGTTAACATTCTCTATTACAAGTCTGTGCGTTATTTTTTTCAATGTCATTTCTGCAAACTCACTTGCAAATATTCACACTACAGCTAAGTATGTATTCAAGGTGAAAGAACATAATGGAGAAAATTAGCTTTTAATCTCTAAATCACAGCACTCCAAAGTCGGTTATCAACCTGCCTAATTTTCCCTGTCACATCTCCCTAGCATACAACGAAAGCACTTAAACGCAGTGTATTTCCAGACGTTTAAATCGTGCAGGCTCAAGGTATTAAGCGAGTTTTGGTTTAGTATTTCCCTGAGTCTTGAAGCCTCAGAAATGCTTTGTACAAAAATAACATTTGATCTCTTTGGAATCAAGTTATAACAGATAGCTTTAGTTATATAAGCAAAAAATACAGACATTTACTTCATTTTTTTTTTCAAAACAAAGAAGGCAAACAGCTGAATAAAAAATTATGTGAAAACAGTTAAATGCAAGAATTGGCTCTTTTACATGACGTTTTTACTCTGGATGATCACGGTTTAAAATTTGAGAAGGCTTAATGGCTCACAGCCTCTCTCATAATGTTATTTGTGAGAAACTACTATTCTGAACGAAAGCCTGAGGAGAACTCCAATTGTCTTGGCAAGATTAGCCAGCTAAGGAATTAAGAAACTCAATTCTCCAGCCCCAAAGTTACAGAGCTAATGTTTCATATTGCATTGTTTATTTTTTTATCCTTAGTTCTTCACCATCCTTAGAAAACTCTTTGACTAAAACATGAGTGGTTTCATAACTTGTTTGCTAGTGAGTGATACATTTAATCAGTCCCAAATGTTGAATTGACTGGCAATTGTGTTCAGGAAATTCACCACTCCAGCTCGACGGGATATTTTCCAACAAGGCAGGCTATGCAATGGCCAATTTTCCCAGCCCGGTACTTGTTTGTCTTCAAGCTGTTTTCATTGTCTTGTCTTGCTTTGATACTCTCTTGTACAGAAGAAACCAATCCTTCTACTGAGAGATAGACCACGCTGTCAGCTCCTGGAATGAGGAAATGAAGGGGTAAGAAAAGGAGAGAGGAAAACAATTATGCCGTAAAGTGAAATACAGGAGTCAACAGTTCAGTTAAGAGCCAGTGTGGTAGGTTGGATGTTAAACTAGGACTCTGGAGACCAGGATTCAAATCCCTGCTCAACCCTGCGATGTATGAGTCTTGTTTTTAAATGCTTGCGCCCATTGCCCAATTGTTTGGCTGGCATAATGAGTTGGGATCTGGTAGATAAATTGGGTTGCTGTGAGTTTTCTGCATTGTATGGCCATGTTCCATAAGCATTCTCTTCTGACGTTTCATCTACATCTATGGCAGGCATCCTCAGAGGTTGTGAGGTCTGTTGGAAAACTAGGCAAGTGGGGTTTATATATCTGTGTAATGTCCAGGCTGGGAGAAAGAACTCTTGTCTGCTTGAGGCAAGTGTAAATATTGCAATTGGCCACCCTGATTGGCATTTAATGACCTTATAGCTTCAAAGCCTGGGTGATTGCTGCCTAGGGGTCCTTTGTTAGGAGGTGTTAGCTGAATAAATATGAATACATATTGTTTATCTGTCTTAAAGTCTGGCTAAAATATTTTCATATAAATTATAATAAATAAATCCTATAAATGCCTGTTCCAAAGATACATCTTACTGAAGTGGCACTTGCTGTCATTCCAAATAGATGAGGTTAGGATTGCAGTCTTAATACTTATTGTTGCAAATGCAACTGCAAGCAAGACATTAGGAAAAAATACAGTAATATTTAATTTTGACTGCCAACATTTTAAGGCCTTTTTGTAATGTTGTGTTTCTGCTTTCACTGACACAGTTTGCCACTCTAACTGTTTTGCGTTTATGCAGCTCTTACGGTTGCTTTTGCATTTGTTCCTTGTTCTGACCATACTCTTCTCCATCTCCCACCCAACTTGCATAACCATCTGTGTACATATGTCAGCCAATTCAGACTTTGACCTCGAGGAACTGAGCTGGAAATTTGTTCAGGAAAGCTTATGTCATTGCAGATCTGTTAGTCTTTAAGGTGCCATCTTTGCTATTTCTGAAACAAGATTAAAATATCTTTCCTTCTGGATCTCTGTGTCTGAATCTGTCTGTCTCTCCTCCCTATGTATATGCCTTCAAGTAACATATTGACTTATGGCGACTGAATTTCATAAGGTTTTCTTAGACAAGACCTTCTTCAGAAATCTAGTCTGAAATATTTAGTATTTGTTGGAAGACTCACACCCAAGTACTAACCAGGGTTGACCCTGTTTAACATCAAACACAGGATCCCATGCTTTAGGGTATTTAGGTCCTCTCTCTATATACAATTAATCAAAAGATATTTTGCATATATTTTTGCTGTGATATCAATCAGGCTTAAAGACTGATACTTTTTACAATTAAATATACAATTACACACACATATGCCCGGATATTTTGCTGTTGATATAAATGTGTAAGTTCTCTTTATTAATGAAGTTGATATACACACAGACATACATATATAAAGGTAAAGTTTTCCCCTTGACATTGTCTAGTTATGTCAAAACTCTGGGGGGGGGGGGGGTGCTCATCTCCATTTCTAAGCTGAAGAGCCGGCATTGTCCATAGATGCTTCCTAGGTCATGTGGCCAGCATGACCTAGGCACCTACTGATCTACTCACATTTGCATATTTTCGAACTGCTAGGTTAGAAGCTGGGGCAAACAACGGGAGCTCACCCTATCCCGTGGATTTGAACCACCGGCTTTCTGGTCAGCAAGTTCTGCAGCTTAGCAGTTTAACCCGCTGCATAACCATGGCCCCTGACATACACATACATATCCATATACACCTTTATTGATGGGTGGTATATTAAAACACTTTACCGATGTAATTGGCCAGGTCATGGAATTCAGGCTTGTTGGCAATAAGTTCTTCTTTTGTTGGAATATTGATTCCCATGTAACAAGGAAATCTAATTGGAGGTGAAGCTACACGAATGTGTACCTGAGAGAGAGAGAAAATATATCATTGACATTGTTTTACAGACAACAACAGCAACATTCAAAGTTAGTTCAAGAAAAAGAGAGACTTGATTGGTTGATAGTACAACAGTCAGATCAATTTGGTTTTATATTGAAAAATAGATATTGTAGTATGAAGAGATAAGGTATAAAAGGTATCACCCTGGTCCTTTTATTGCTTCTGCTACAGTAACTAAACAGCAGTCATAGTCACAAATAAAAAAGTTCATCTTCTCCTTCGGCAAGGTCTTGCTCACTATAAACTGAATTTAAAATCTATACACATAATAAAAGTGAAAATATGTATGTGGGTATGTGTAGCTAGACAAGCCCCTGCCTCCACAAACAGCTATAGCTCCCACTTCTCAGGAGACACCAATGGCCCTCCTTCCAATGACATTGCAGCTTATAGTGAGTGCCATGAACATGTCCAAGGGCCCTGCCAATGTCCTGCCAACACCATATTGTCCTCCACCCAACTGAAGACTTTCATACAGGGACAATTTCATCCTAGATTTTATGTTTTTCCTCCACCACAGACATCCCAGTGTTTCTGACTCTCTCCATTGGGGAGAATTCACCATGATTTATAAGAGTTGTAGGTCCTGGGATGTATAGTTCACCTGCAATCTAAGAGCACTTTGAACTCTCAGCGATGGACCTGAGACTAACCTGGCACACAGAACCTCAATGACCAACAAAAAAAAAAAATACTGGAGGTCTTTGGAGGAATTTATAGGAGTTACTGTACACCTATATCCAGAACACACTATGAACCCAAACAATGATAGATCTGGACCTGATATGCATACCCAATATGTCCAAATTTGAATACTGGTGAATTTTGTTGGGGATTGGCCTGGACATTTTGGAGTTGTAGGTACTGGGATTTATATTTCACCTGCAATCAATGAGCACTCTGAACTCCACAAAATATGAAACTGGATCAAACTTGACACAAAGCACCCCATTACCGCAAAAATTACTGGTGGTCTTTGGGGAAAATTCACCTTGATTTGAGGGAGTTGTAGTTCATCTACATCCAGATAGCACTGTGAACCCAAACATCAATAGATCTGGACCAAACTTGGCACACATACATGATATGCCGAAATGTGTTTACAGGAGAGGTTTGGGGGCAACTGACCTTCCTTTCTGGGAGTTGTAGTTCACCCACAACCAGAGAAACTGTGATCTCCACCGATGAGGAACCTGGACCAAACTTGGCACACAAAACACCCATGACTAACTCAACCTACTGTAGGGGTTTGAGGGGACTGACTCACCATAGTGGGGTTGTAGTTTACCCTACAGCCAGAGAGACCCACCAATGATGCATCTAGAGCAAACTTGCCCAACATAACAAATTTTAAGTACTGATGGAGTTTTCTGGGGTTAACCTGGCATGATGTAAGTTGTAGTTCACCCACAAACTTATGCATTTTGTACAATTTAAATTTTGATTTTTTTCAAATAACCCAAGCAACACCAGGTACCTAAACTAGTAAACCAATAAAGTCAGGTCTTGCAAAAGAATGGGTGGAAACATTCACTTACTTCTTTAGCTCCAGATTCTCTCAATAGTTTAATTATGGGCGAAATTGTGTTGCCTCGCACAATGGAATCATCAATGAGAACAACACGCTTTCCTTTGAAGTTATCTGACAAAACCCCAAACTTTTTGGCTACGCCGAGTTGTCTTAACCTCATATTTGGCTGAATGAAAGTTCTTCCCACGTATCTGTTTTTGCACAACACTTCAATATATGGTAATCCGCACTGTAAAGAGGAGAAAAAGAGGACACGGCACAATAGTTTGTGAAATGGCAAAAATCAATTCTCTATCAAGCTTTGGTGCGTTTGGATGAGCATCGCTTCGCTCTTCACTAAACAAGCATGCAAGTGAAGGAGAGAGCAAGCAAAGCTATAACTCTTAAGAGCCTAGTCCTATCCTTTGCTGGCTTGGAATCAAGCCACATTGACTTTGGCAGACTCTATTTCTGAGTATGATTAATAAATCAGTGTCTTATTTTGAACTCTGAAACACAAAAGACAGGAATGGAAAAATTCTGGATAACAGAGGATCCTATTACAACTCCAAGTTTCTTCTCCCCTTATCTCTGATCACTAAAGCCTTGTTGGTAGTTTCTTTCTCTCACATGTTGGGACAGAAGGAAACCAGAATGTCAAATCACTGTATTTACAATAAACAACCCACAGAACAGAATTGGTTTAGCCACTCCATCTTCAGGTGGGAGCAGCTGGGAGGTTTCCTGGTTTATCATTAAGTCCAAACGAGGCCATATATGTCCTTTCTCATTACTTTATTCTGTGACAATAAGACAATTTGCTGTTAAAGGAACAGGCAACCGCAATACCTTTTGTGCATAGCCAAGTGCTGCAGGCGTTGCTGATTCTGGGACTGTGCTAACCAAATCAGCTTCCACTGGGGCTTCAATAGCAAGCTGTTGACCACATCTCCTTCTTACGGAATACACCATTTGACCTATGGAGATTATCAAAAGTATATCTTTATTCTGCCTGTACCGATTAAAAGATGCATTTTTCCATCACTGTTGAAATCCCAAAGTGTTGGAGAAATAGCCTCGGTCTATTGAGTAATTGGATTTGTCAGATTTTGTCACTTGACTGAACATTTTATCACTTCAAAATATACAAATAAAAGGACAGCTTAAAATTGGGAGCTGAAAGAGGGGTTCAAATGTTTCTCGTGATATAAATGGAAAAGGAATACCATTATCTCCACACATTTGAGGTTTTGACTTTTGTGGATTTGATTATCCACAGATTTGATCTCTGTAGGAATCTCCAGGTCCTCTTGTGCAACTCTAGGCTCAATATCCTTGAGTTATTAATGTTGGGGATTTCTAGGAAATATCTAGATCCCTTAATGTGATAATGTGGTCAACTTTCAGCAGAGGATAGCCATAGAGTCATGCTGGAAGACCTAGACATTCCTAGAGAGGTGTTCTCTTAGTTTAGTGGTTCTCAACCTGTGGGTCCCCAGTTGTTTTGGCCTACAACTCCCAGAAATTCCTAATAGTTCAGAGAGATAACCAGGTATATCAGTCTAAAAGCTGAGGCGCCTGCCCTGCATGAATATTAGTGGATATTATCACTAAGGAGAAGACTTGACTCAAGCAAGTTTTTAACTCTTCTCAGGAAAATCATACTTTACAAAAGGTTACAAACTCTAACAAGGTCATGTCTTTCCAAAAGGTTATGATTATTCCAAATAGTGTGAATGCCAATTAGTCACCAAAAAGGGTCATGCTTCCAAAAGCCTGTGGAAATTCCTGTTTTTCCCAATATCTGCTGTATATATTAGACAACTTATAACAGATGTATCCTCACAATCTATCTTCTTACAAACACTTGAATATAATTTCTGTCAGTTTGAAGCAATGCTGGGTAAAACAGATCTGGAAGCTTGCCTTCAAAAATGCTGTCCGGTCGTGCGAAGTACACATATTCAAAAATACAGAATGCAGCTGGGTCTCCTGCTGGCCTTGGCACAACATCCAGTGTCTGGACTTCGTGTCTAGATATCTTCACAATCTCTCCAGGCATGACTTCCCGGTAATACCTTTAAAAATATGGTTGCACAGGTGAAATAGCTTAATTAGTATTTTAAAGAAGATCGCTAGTCATTAAACACTGCTGCAGTTGCTATCTCCAATCATTTACATAGCCATCAGTTTGCTTAAAATTGGGAGTTTAGTCATTGATAGAATATGCCTCTTCAGATCACTACTGTCTTTAAATGAAATATTACCGTATCACAAAATGTACTAACAACATCCAGGTTCATTTTTAATTCTGGGTTGTTGCAGGTTTTTCAGGCTATATGGCCATGTTCTAGAAGCATTCTCTCCTGATGTTCTGCCTGCATCTATGGCAGGCATCCTCAGAGGTTGTGAGGTCTGACAACCTCTGAGAATGCCTGCCACAGATGCAGGCAAAACTTCAGTAGAGAATGCTTCTAGTACATGGCCATATAGCCCGAAAAACCAACAACAACCGAGTGATTCCAGCCATGAAAGCCTTCAACAACTCATTTTTAATTCTTTTTAAATGAACAAACTTACTCTGCACCAATAGATAAAAAGCTGCAGGATTCTGAAGACACGACCCATCCTTCAGTTTCAGCGTATTTTTTCCCTGGGAAGGAAAGTAGCACAGTAATAAGATTTTTTGTAAACAGATGATACACTCAAAGCAATTTGCATCAGTGTTAATCATTCACATCCAGTACAAAGTCAGGATATACTGACATTACTGGCAAAACATCCCACCTGAATGATTATAATGATCCAGCTGTGAAGCCATTCCACAATTTATGCAACAATTTTGTTTGATTTAGCTCCACTGGTGGTTCCCTTTGCAAGCAGAAGAAGTGCAAAATTCTGACTCACATTCCTAAATAGGCAATAGACTGGCCTGTGAAATCAGGGCTCTTCTGCATGTCTGCTTAGGGAAGTGAATTTGCCCTTCACAATTTTCAGGTGCTGCAGAATATGTTGTGTGTAACAACAAGGCTGGCGCAGCAAATCATATCTGCCATAGAAAGGATTAAAGCGCTCCATGATAACATCAGAGGAAAGTGGTTTATCTTTATCCAACCTTGGTGCTCTCTAAATATTTCAGACTTCAGGTTTCCATGCTAGCTGGAGCATCAATATGAGTGCACTGCATAATAAGCACATATTTACTGTAACTACAATCTAGCTTTCTCCTGCCCTGCTTGCTTTCTCTGATTATATACTTTTCCCCTTTTTTCTGCCTCCTAATGTACTTTGGGAGAAAGATGGAAAGGAATGGTAATCCATTCAACCAACCTATGTCAATAAGTGGATTATGTAATTCCTGGTTAGCATGGAAGAGTTACATAGTAATTCAAAATTCAGAGTTTAAAATTAAAAGAGCAGTAATGCTAATGAATGTAGTTTTCATTACAAGAACTTAGAGAAGTTGTACTTTGGGTCCCATATATTGGAAGAAAAGCAGAATATAAACATAGTAATACCTTTTTTATTCAGGTCTCCTACTGGAACCAGACGGCCAATGCAGAGTGGACGGTTCCCATAGGGGTCGCGTACTGCATAGATGATATCTTTATGCATCATTAAAATTGAGTAGGAAGTTGGTGTTTCATTCATCAGATTTTTGATCCTGAAACAGGAAGGAACTCGATATATTATTTTTTTTGATCAAAAAATTAATAGTAATTTTGCCCAGCATCTAGTTTGAGTGCTTTCCCTTAAGTCGGGGGTCCTCAAACTAAGGCCCAAGGGCCGGATATGGCCCTCCAAGGTCATTTACCCGGTCCTCGCTCAGGGTCAACCTAAGTCTAAAACGACTTGAAAGCACACAACGATGACGACGACAACAACAACAACAACAACCACCTTATCTCATCAGCCAAAAGCAGGCCCACACTTCCCATTGAAATACTAATAAATTTATATTTATTAAAATTGTTCATCATTTTAATTTTTGTATTGTTTTAAAGTGTTTTTGCACTACAAATAACATATGTGCAGTGTTCATAGGAATTCATTCATTTTTTTCAAATTATAATCCGGCCCTCCAACAATTTGAAGGACTGTGACCTGGCCCTCTGTGTAAAAAGTTTGAGGACCCCTGCCTTAAGTTATGTACTTTACCTTGCTACCCAATCTGGTGTATCATCTTGCTCTAACGGAGGGGTGAATGCCAGCAGCTGAGTGATTAGTTCACTGTCAGAACTGGTGGAGAGTCCCACCCCATGGCGCATTAGCTGTCAAACAAAGAAAACAAAATACATTGTGTATTAGTGTTAAAATGCAGCTATATATCAATAATACACCCACAATCCCCAAGTATGTACAATGCATCCTTGGTATCCTCCAGGGTTTGGTTCGGGGACCCCTCATGGATACAAAATCTGGAATGCCTGAGTTTCATTATATATAATAAAAGCCCCCGGTGGCGCAATGGGTTAAACCCTTGTGCCAGCAGGACTGCTGACCGAAAGGTCGATGGTTCGAATCCGGGGAGCGGGATGAGCTCCTGTCTGTCAGCTCTAGCTTCCCATGTGGGGACATGAGAGAAGCCTTCCACAGGATGGTAAAACATCCAGGCGTTCCTTGCAGATGGCCAATTTTCTCACACCAGAAACAAATTGCAGTTTTTCAAATCACTCAAATTATAAACATAATTTTGTATTGGTGTTAAATACAAAATTTACTATCTTATGATAGTAAAACAGCAAAATAAAGTTTTGCTTTTTGGATATTTGTGGAGAGTATTTTCAAGCCATGAATGGTGGAATTTTGTGGAAGCAAAATTATGAATATGGGGGGCAAACTGTACATACCAATGGGCTTGAGCAGTATTTCTCAAACTGTGCTCCGCGGAGCCCTTAGTGTGGTGTGATCTGAGTATTGACCCAGGGTTTGAATCTGCACTGAATGATGTTAGGCACATATGCAATGCGAGACAGAGATGAGAGATATGATAGAGGTACATCAGTCTTGGTCAAATATGCCTCTATCATATCTTTTCTCACTGCAGTCAACTGCACATACAGGTTGCCTACCTCTGGCCTCCAAAACATTAAACTCCACCAGAAACACTATAGGTTATGAATGATTGTCATCACTAAAATTCATTGTTTTGTTTTTTCAAGAAAAAAAATTAAGAAAAAGAGATGGGACAATACTTTTTTCCACAAGGCTTTGCATAGAATAAAACACAAGATGGCAATGTGTATTGGACTGCCATTCCCCCTTATATTCAGCAGCAGATTCTGAGAAAGCTACTCATTTTGATACATTCCTCACATTTTTAGCATTCAATAAAATACTAACTATGCCAAGGATAGGACAAATTTGCTATCTCCGTCTGTTCCCTCATGCTTTGGATGATTGCCTACCTTTCTCCTCAGTCGCCCAGCATTTGTCAGCTCTCCATTGTGAGCTACGGCAATCTTCCCATGCAGTGTTTCCACCACAAATGGTTGACAATTATCCAAGACAGAGACTCCGGAGGTTGAGTATCTTGTGTGCCCAATCCCAAGATTGGAAACATACAGCTTCTTCAGGCTATCTTCACTGAAAACATGATTAACCAGACCCATTCCCTGAAAAAAAAAGAAGAAAATGGTGATATGCTCTTAAATGCAGTTTCCAGGGCTACCTAAAATAGTCCAGGACACTAAAATTGGTGCTCCTACACACCCAGACAAGATACATTCCCCTTAACTTTCTTTTTTATGGACTTTTTTTTTATTTTGTTCAACCTGATTTTTTTTCTATGTCATTTTTCCTAGATACAACTTTCATTGTACAATAAATGAATTTAACCAACTATTGGGAAGTTTACAAAGTTTTCCTCTTTTGGGTAGCTCTTTTCTTGCATGGAAAAATCAGTTGTGATTATTTTGTTGCTGAGAAAACACAATGCCTCCCATGTAGACAGATGCTCAGCATCATACACCTTGAAAATGCCATACACATCTATTCCATAGAAACAGCTTTACATAAAGTATGTAAATCCTGTCAGTAATTTTTAAATAATTCTCAGCAAAATGGGTTCCTGATGGGAACATGCCAGTAGAGTTATCAAATGTTCTGTCACATCTATATATCCTACAAAAGTAAACAAAACATTTGTGCCACAGGTTTAGGTAAAATCATGTCACTTACCTACTACCACCACTTCTTCGTAAGCACAAAAGAAGGTAGAGCAAACATGAAGTTCATTTCATAATATGCCTTTTCTTTTTCTGTCCCATATATTCTGGTCAGTCATATTTTCATATCATACAAAAACAACAGAATGGCCCACTAATAATACAATTTCATACTTGAAGAAAGGGAAGCGATAACATGAGAAAAACCATTCTTACGTTGTTTGATGTAGTTTTCAAAGGAGAATATTCAGAGAGAATACCTCCTGGGTAGTGTCACTGAGTAAAGGTAAAGGTTCCCCCTTGACATTAAGTCTAGTTGTGTCCAACTCTGGGTGGTGATACTCATCTCCATTTCTAAGCTGAAGAGCCGGCGTTGTCCATAGACACCTCTAAGATCATATGGCTGGCATGACTTCATGGAGTGCTGTTACTTTCCGTCAAGGCGGTACCTATTGATCTACTCCAGTGGTTCTCAACCTGGGGTCCCCAGATGTTTTTGGCCTTCAATTCCCAGAAACCCTAACAGCGGGTAAACTGGCTGGGATTTCTGGGAGTTGTAGGCCAAAAACATCTGGGGACCCCAGGCTGAGAACCACTGATCTACTCACACTTGCACGTTTTAGAACTGCTAGGTTGGCAGAAGCTGGGGCTGACAGTGGGAGCTCGCCCTGCCCCATGGATTCCAACCTTCCGGTCAGCAATTTCAGCAGCGTAGCAGTCTAACCCGTTGCGTCACCATAACCCCTATGCCTTATTAAGAGCTAGAAGCATATCATGATAAATAAAATTGTATATACCACTAAATGTCTGTGAAATTATGATATATTTATTTATTGGTCTTTTAAAAAAGAGTTCTGATATAGAAGTTAAAATACTAAAAGGCAAAAACTATGGCATTAAGAATTCCAGAACAAAGTATCACCTCTGTGTATAGGAGAGAAGTATTCAGATTTTTCCCACAGAGACCTACTTAAATGGGTACTCTGTGAAATTACATTATCTCAGATTTAAATCAGGAGGAAGTATTTTCCTTATTGGAAGAAATGGATTTTCTTAACTGGCTCCCTTCTTTTAAAAGTTGAACATGCCACCATTCTTGCACCCATTTGGCTTATACTCTGCTCCTTTTTCCTAGGATATTTCAAATTCACCTACAAGGCAACTAGTATTTTGTCCCTGTACATTGGTAAAGTACTGTACAGATGTTGTAGTTAGAAAGTAACCTTTGGAGGAAGGAGGACATGTAGCAAATCAGTCAGCCAAATATGCATAAAGGAGATACAATGCACATAACTGCACTACTGATGGTGACCCTGGGTAGCTTGGGGGAGATGAAACTCCAGAAAAACTCCAAAAATGAAGCCTCCCTCTATGCTTTTCTTGTATGGGTAAAGAAAGCAGGATCTATTATAACATAATGGCTAGCCATGGGGAAATCATTCTTGCCGCATGTTTGTGTCATACTAGGTTTTCTGATGTATCAGGTGAACAGTAATAAACAAACAGGTGACTTCAACTATGGGTACTATGAGTCTGATCTACAGAAGTTTGTCATAACAGAGAAATGTGAATTGAAATAGTTGCCAATTTTACTTCATCCACTGCATCTTCTCTGTTCTCCAAAACAGCAAGCTTGGTGTATTTTATTTTGCCATGCATTTAGAAGAAATAATGAAGATACAATTCTGCTCAAAAGAAGTATTTGTGGCAATATAAATGTTTCAGAATGATTTTGTTTTTCTAATTCTTGGTGCAGGAAGATTATCAAACTCAAAGTAAAGCTTCCTGATATTACTTGTAACAGACTAGTTTGGCATTATGACTTGGACTGGGGAAACTCAAAATTGTGCTTTACTCTCTAGTTTCCATCAGGTTTATTCCAGTAGGTATAGATGCGAAGTTACATAACTAAGAAGCTTTCCATGTTACCTTGTGCATTTTGAACGAATGCGCTGACTCTCCATCGCTTGTCACAATTCCAGCACTCTCTTGGCCCCTTTGAGAAAAGGAAAAAGCAGCTTAATGCAACAAAACCACATCTTGCATACAAATGATAACATTATTCTTAGGGCATGAACTTGTATGTAGGCAAAACAGACCCATCCGTGCACATTTCAATGTGTTTCAGGGCATCCTAAGGATTTGCAGATTTTCCTTTCTTTCTTGAAAAACCCAAGAAGGTAACCTTGTACTGTACTAGTTCAGTGTAATACGGAGTGACAGAATGAGAGAAACTGTAAGTGGAATTAAGCCACTGGTCAAATAACGCAGTCATCTAGATTAGAATATTGAATAGGAGGTTGCTGCAGATACCACTTGTAGTTACACATCAGGGGCATAACACAAGGGTGACAGGTTTTGTGGCTCCTATGCTGTCCTGCTCCCTTTGAATAATTCTCCTCTTGGCATCTGGTACTGCTGCTTCTGTAGTACTAATGGTAACATGAAACAACATGGCCCATCAGAGGGAGAGAGAAGTGCTAACCTTCCCTTTCACAGTGAAATCATCTTGCTCAGAATCCACAGATTTGGGGAGGTTTAAAGCCTTTCCACTTTTGGGTGTGCTCATCTGAATGCCATACACCCCTTGCTTTTTGGACTAAAAAGATTATTTACTCCCGCTATACAAGATCACAAAGGGTTCATCATCCCAGTGATATTACTATTTATTTATTTATTTAGAAGTTTTCTATACCGGCCTTCTCACCTCAACCGACTCAGGTCGGTTTACAGCATATATGAAAGTACAATAATATATAAGTACAACAAAGTGCAACGTTATTACATATTAAAATAGTACAATAAAGTACAATAAAGGATTGGTGTCATCGAATGCAGCAACTCAGGGCCCTTACACACAGTCATGGAATATGTCCAGAGGAAGGCAACTAAATGATCAAGGGTCTGGAGAACAAGCACTATGAGGAGTGGCTTACAGAGCTGGGCATGTTTAGCCTGAAGAAGAGAAGGCTGAGAGGAGACATAATAGCCATGTATAAATATGTGAGAGGAAGTCATAGGGAGGAGGGAGCAAACTTGTTTTCTGCTGCCCTGGAGACTAGGACACGAAACAATGGCTTCAAACTACAAGAAAGGAGATTCCATCTGAACATTAGGAAGAACTTTCCGACTGTGAGAGCCATTCAGCAGTGGAACTCTCTGCCCCGGAGTGTGGTGGAGGCTCCTTCTTTGGAAGCTTTTAAACAGAGGCTGGATGGCCATCTGTCGGGGGGTGCTTTGAATGCAGTTTTCCTCCTTCTTGGCAGGGGATTGGACGGGATGGCCCATGAGGTCTCTTCCAACTCTATGATTCTATGATTCATATAACCCAGAATATCAAGGCAGAATAACTGAAATATCTGCTTTGAACTGGAATATCGGAGTCCACACTGCCATATATCCCAGTTCAAAGCAGTGCAATAATATAATATAATTGGAATATGTGCAATGACTATAGAATGACCTCAGACCACAATTTTTGGATGGCGTGATTTTAATATTGAATGTAATTTTTAAAAGGTATTAATTTTGATTCAATGGATTTTAAACTTAATGTTATATGTGTTTAAGGCATTGAAAAATTGCCATATGTAAGCTGCCTTGCCCCCCCCCCTCTCTTGGGGTGGAGAAAGGCAGGGTATAAGTAGGGTAAATAAATACATAAATAAAGTGGGATTTTATTCAATGTGGAAGGGGCCTCAGAGTGTCACTCTCATGGACCTCCTCCCTCACAATACCATGCCACGATATTTTATTAGCTAAAATACCAGAACAATTGACAAAATAAATGAAACCAACTGTGTGTGCTTCTAGCAAAAGTTGATGAAACAACAGGATTCAAAGCATCATTGTAATTGGGGAATAATTAAAGATCTGACCAGAACATATGAAAGTTGAAAAAGTAAATTAGTATAATGTTTTAGCCTTGTAAGTATAGTTTACAGACATATGTTTTGGTCTCACTATCTCTGATGGTGTCACCCCCTGCGGGTCACACTTCTTGAATCTTAGTGACACCAATGCCCCAGCCTAGGCAATCTTGCCCTGAGCAGCTCAGTCAGGGATTTTTACTGTGAAAAAGGTCTAGGAAATATTATATTATATATATTTCTCTTTTCCCTCCTGAAATTTCTTCCTCAGTCCTAGTCAGACATAGGCTCCTTCCACATAGCCCTATAACCCAGAATATCAAGGCAGAAAATCCCACAATATATGCTTTGAACTGGGTTATCTGGGTCCACACTGCCATATATTCCAGTTCAAAGCAGATAATGTGGGATTGTATTCAGCTGTGTGGAACAGGCCTTAAGTGTACCTACAAGACTAGGGATCAAGGTAGTAAAGTTACTCTACTGCCTTGCTGGAGTCTTCATCTGATCTTACACATTTGCTTCTGTACTAAGGGAAAGAAAAAGAATTGATGTAACAGAAAATACTACACATTAAAAGAAACATTCTGACCCTGAGGCACACTGGTTTTCAAACACTATTTTCCTTTACCAGCCAGGGATCTCTTCAAATAAAAACTCAATGGCCCTTAAGCTCACAGTGGTACCATCGCTACAGGGGGGAAAGAGAAGATAATTGAGGCTACCACCTTTCAAATCTCCCATACTGAGAGATGAAACCTGCTCTATGGTTAGTTTAATCTCCCAAGAACTCAGAGGTACTGTTTCTGCTCTTGCCCCAAATCCATCAGTACCCTCAATGAGAGAAGCAAAAGTGATGAATAAGGAATATATCAGGGGTCCTCAAGCTAAGGCCCGGGGGCCAAATACTGCCCTCCAAAGTCATTTACCCAGCCCTCACTCAGGGTCAACTTAAGTCTGAAATGACTTGAAAGCACACAATGACAATAACAACAACAACAACAACAACAACAACCCTATCTCAAAGCAGCCCCACACTTCCCATTGAAATACTAATAATTTTATATTTGTTAAATTTGTTCTTCATTTTAATTATTGTATTGTTTTAAAGTGTTTTTTGCACTACAAATAAGATATGTGCAGTGTGCATAGGAATTCATTCACGTTTTTTGCAAATTATAATCCGGCCCTCCAACAGTTTGAGGGATTGTGACCTGGCCCTCTGTTTAAAAAGTTTGAGGACCCCTGGAATATATAACTGAATGGTAGTTCACAGCATCTCCTTGGGTACAATAGTATTAGGAACTCATGTCTACACTGATTATATTATCTCTAAAAGATGAAACTTAATAGATTCAGCAGTACCTCTTCCAAGGACACTGTAATCATTCCAAAGGCAGCTTTGTATTTATTTCTCTGTTGAATTCACTTTATTACATGCTATCACAGCAGCACCATCTCCTCTCCACATCCTCATAGTTCAATGTCTCTTTCCTGCAGGTTTCCTTGAAGCCGATACTGGACTCCCCACTGAGTGCCATAAATGATAAGGCTGCTACTGCATCTTGAAGGGCTCTCATATCTGTGCAGTTAGTGCTAAAAGCCCAGTTGTGTCCATTGTTAGGTTTCACTGAACTCTTTGCGGTGCCTGACAACACACATTCCCAGTTCTGCTGGTATGCGTATAAAACCTTCCTGTATAGTTGAAAGTGGAGAAAATTTTGCCTCATTGAGCAGAACCCAAATCTCGTTCCACAAGCCATTGTGGTGGAGGAAGGCTTTTGAAGACATTAATTGATGTCTTATAGGAGCCCCTAGGGGCACAATGGGTTAAAACAGTGGTTCTCAACCTGTGGATCCCCAGGTGTTTTGGCCTACAACTCCCAGAAATCCCAGCCAGTTTACCAGGTGTTAGGATTTCTGGGAGTTGAAGGCCAAAAACATCTGGGGACCCCAGGTTGAGAACCACTGGGTTAAAACCTTGTGCTGGCAAGTACTGAAGACCAACAGGTCATGGGGAGAGCGCGGATGAGCTCCCTCTGTCAGCTCCAGCTCCCCATGTGGGAACATAAGAGAAGCCTCCCACAAGGATGGTAAAACAACAAAACATCCGGACGTCCCCTGGGCAACTTCCTTGCAGACAACCAATTCTCTCACACTAAAAGCAACCTGCAGTTTCTCAAGTCAATCCTGACACAGAAAAAAAAGATGTCTCTTAGTACAACATGAAGCAGTCTGCGGCCTGCTACATAGCATGTCCAGCCCTCAGTCCAATCTACTGGTGAGATCCTGACACAGTGGCAGATGTATGTATTCTCTATGTGGAATTCATCTTAGGATCATCTAAGATGCTAAACAAAATAAATACATAAATAGCAAAAAAAGCTCTCTACCTCTGAGGATGCTTGCCATAGATGCAGGTGAAACGTCAGGAGAGAATGCCTCTAGAACATGGCCATATAGCCCGAAAAAACCCGAAAAAACCTACAACAACCCAGCAAAAAAGCTGATGGAACAGTATACAGTTTGGGGGGGGGGGGGGATGTAATGGAAACTCTTAAATCTGCAATAGTGTAAAGTTTTAATGTGGTTCTGTTTCAAAATAAAACCTTGTGCCATTTGTTTGGGGATCAAGAAGTTCAAACAGTACAGACCTTCCCTAAAGGGTTACTGCTGTTTTGTAATATTCAGAGATTCTGTTTCAGGATCACAAGATATAAAGGAAGCCTGTACTACATTTGAGACTGAGAAAAATATAATTCCATGGAGTCACAGTCCACTTTCTTAGATGCACTAAGGAAAGGGACGGGGAAGAGGAGTGTGAATAGTTATAGAAATGCAGAATGCATGAGTAGGTTGATGAGTGTGACAAGTTTAGTTAAGGAGTCATAAAAAGTATTTATCGGGAGAAGAGCAAGTTTTGCATACAAGCCAAGATAAACGTGTAAGCGTATCAACAGTGCATTGTGTTATTGGTTTTGTATATTTAACAACATCGTTAACCTCTTATCGTTAGGAACTGTGTGTCTTTACCAATGCGCAGATTGAGGATAGGCAGAAGTGTATCTTAAGCTCTCTAACTGACAAGTAAAAGTTGTCGATTCCAACCAAGCCTTTAGGGAGACAGAAAGTACCCTCAAGTTCAAAACAGCTGTTGGTCCCTATTGTGTTGATGGCTCCAATTCAAACTGGAGCCTGTTATTCTCATTTCCTTTCATATGCAGACCAAGATAACAACATCCTTGGTAGCAGGAAAAGAAAACATAATCACTGGACTCTGTCATTCAGAGCATCATCCAAATAATTTCTTATCAAGAAGCAATTGGCTATTCAGTTCCTGTTACATCATATCCCAATTCTGGAATATCAACATACTTTTCTTGAGGCCAGCCAGGGAAACCTACTACATGTCTTTCATTGCATCAAAGCACCTTTCATAATGCTTAAATGTTGGAAATAGCAGCCTTCTTTAAGACTCCGTTAGTAATTTGTTTTATATATGATTCTGTTTGCTTACTGTATTGTGTATATATGCTTTGGTATGCAGCTTTCCCTTTATTCTATGTTTCTTGAAGCTGTGAGAAGGGCTGCAGGCCACATGATCAAATCTGAGACTGCTCAGAGCTCAGACTCCATTTTAGAGGGCAGACTGCACCAGACTCTCAGAATGCAAAGACTCCATTAAACTCTCAAAATTGAAAATATGCCTTTTAGACTTTGGACTGTTAAGAGCAAACTCATGTTGCTGTTGATTGCAAGAAAGATGGCCTGTGTTATCTGCACAGAGAAACCACTTCAAACATATCTGTAACTGGATTATGTACCTGTATGCTGAATACATGAAGGTTGTGAGTAAAGCAAATACGTTACTTTTAACAAAGTCTGTTTCTTGAGAGCATGATATAAAAGCAATATATTTTATGGGAGAGTAGATGCATTTTGGGGCAACTGAAAACAAAACATTTCTGAAGAACTGCTATATTTTGTTCATTGGCATAATCTCTGTTCCTAACATATCAGTTCATCGTTATTGCTAGGCTCGCAATAAAAAACTTTGCAGTAAGAATTCAACTTGTGGCCTCCTCCTTGCACTGCTGCCGGGGCCTTTGAGGGGACTCCTAAGCTTGTGCATTTGGAGTGCTGGTGAGCCCGTGCCACAACATCGGTGCCCTTTCAGTATCCCCGTGGATTTATGCTTGGCAATTGGTTTTCAGCTGTTACACTGAGAGAGATGTAGTTTTAAAAGGCATTTTTAAGAAATGTTCCCAATGCCCATATGTCCTGATTTATTGCCATATTGGCCTGTTTCTGTAGACAGCCTTTGTTTACAGAAAATGCTGATTGATTGAGAATATGTTGCTGCAGAGAGGAAGTTACTTTTCAAGGATAAAAGTACATCAGGAGCTGGTGGCTAGTTAGAACTCCCAAGTTTCCCAGTTGCTGTGGAGTTATGCTTGCAATAGAATAATAAATAAGATTGATTCACTAAGATATTCATAGTCAGAGAACAATAGACCATAGTTGTGCCATTGTTAAGGTCCTACGTGTGCTCTTATGTCAGTCAAAATCATAAGCAACCAATGAGTGTCTGTGTAGCTGGCTTAGACCAATGAAATTATTTGTCTTTGAAAACCAACAAGAATGTGTATTCAATTTACTGCCAAAATGATAAAAGCCCCGCAGCCCCATTGGGGGTTGCGACAAACCCTTGGATTGCATTCCTGTATGCATGTTTGTCGTTATTGTTATGGCCATGCAATAAAATAGTTTTTTGCAGTTTGAAGATTCAACTTTTGTGATGTCCTTCCTTGCCCTCCCCACTGGAAAGAGGGTTCCTGCTTTTCAGATTTGGATTTAAGGAGTATTTTGGTTCTTTTCTCTTACATTTTTGGTAGTAGAGGATGGTTTAGAGGGCAATTTTGGAGGCACCACAGAGAGAAAGAGGTTTTTGGAATCTACGGCTTGGTTGCCCCTTCTCTTGGCAGCAGGTGAGAAGAAAACTGCCTGTGCAAAAGCCGGGCCCATTATAAATCAGGTGATTTCCAGGTGACTCTGAACTCTTAGGAACAGAGAATATGCCAGTAAACTCTCTCTCTCTCTCTCTCTCTCTCTCTCTCTATATATATATATATATATGATCTTCAGAAGTGTTGTTTAGTGTTCAAAACATATCTACTCTCCCATAAATATTTTGCTTCTATCTCATGCTCTTAGAAGAAAAAATTCAAGTAGACTTCTTTAAAAATAACTTTGTTTTACTCACAACTTAATGCATTTAAATATATTGAAGGAGACGTGGTTTTAAAAGGGAATTTTCAGAGATATTCCCAATGCCCATATGTCCTGATTTACTGCCATATTGGCCTGTTTCTGCAGTAGGCCTTTGTTTACCGAAAATCCTGATTGCTTGAGAAAACAGTGCTGCAGAGAGGAAGTTACTTTTCAAGGATAACAATATATCTGGACAAAACCAGCTACTTAGTGGCTAGTTAGAACCTCCAAGTTTCCCAGTTGTTCTGGAGCTATGTTTGCAACAGGATAACAGATAAGACTGATTCATTAAGACAGTCATGGTCAGAGAATAACAGACTAAAGTTGTGCTATAGTTGTGTCATTGTTAGGGCCCCACGTGTGCTCTTCTGTCAGTCAAAATTATAAACAACCAATGAGCATCTGTACAGCTAGCTTAGACCAATGAAAGGATTTGTCTTTGAAAACCAATGAGAATGTGTATTCAATTTACTGCCAAAAATGATAAAAACTCTGCAGCCCCATTGGATGTTGTGACAAACTCTTTGATTGCATTCTTGTATGCTTGTTTGTCAATATTGCTATGGCCACGCAATAAAGCCTTTGTAGTAACAATCCAACTTATGGCTTCCTCATTGCATGGCTACATTGGGCCATTGAGGGAACTCCTAAAGCTTGTGCATTTGGAGTGCCCCTACATCAGCGCCCCTTCATTACAGGTACATTTCTTATTAGTTTAAACTTTGAAACATTTTGGTTTGTGTCTTCAACTTTTAGTCTTTATTAGACTATTCAACACTGTACAGTTCTGTACAACTCTCTTTTATTAGAGGGGACATGGTTTTAAAAAGAGAATTTTCAGAGATGTTCCCAATGCCTATATGTCATGATTTTCTGCCATATTGGCCTATTTCTGCAGCAGGCGTATGTTTACAGAAAATACTGATTGTTTGAGAAATCAGTGCTCCAGAGAAGAAGTTACTATTCAAGGATAACAGGTACATATGGACAAAACCAGTTAGTGGGTGGCTAGTTAGAACCCCCAAGTTTCCCAGTCACTCTGGAGCCATGTTTGCAACAGACTAACAGATAAGATACAGTCGTTGTCAGAGAACAATAAACTATAGTTGTGCCATAGTTGTGTCATTGTTAGGATCCCATGTGTGTTACAATGTCAATCAAAATAATAAACAACTAATGAACAACTGTATAGCTAGCTTAGACCAATGAAATGATTTGTCTTTGGGAACCAATAAAAATGTATATTCCATTTACCACCAAAGTGATAAAAGCTCTGTAGCCCCATTGGCGGTTGCGACAAACCCTTTGATTGCATTCCTGTATGCTTGTTTGTCGTTATTGCTATGGGCACACAATAAATAGTTTTTTGCAGTGCAAAAGATTCAATTTCCATGGTGTCCATCCTTGCCCTCCCTATTAGAAAGAGGGCTCCTGTTTTTTTGGGAAATATTTTGGTTTATTTACCCCTACATTATATCTGTTTACTTCCAACTGTCCCATCTTCAACGGTTATCCCTCAACTGTCAACTTTTAAACTGTGTTCTAAACAGTCCCTGAGCTGGTCTGCAGCCCCTTCCACAATCTCAAAAACACAATTAGGAAAAACTGCACACCAAAGAACACATATGCACTTCAGCAAAATATATACAGACAGATCATTAACCAGAAGAGGCTTGAGATGGTTGCCCATTTCCAACAATTAGTGCATCATTGTCGAAACCAAAAGAAATGGCGTCTTAGATGAAATCACTGCTAACACCTTTTGATTCTCACAACTCTGCTCTAACAAAATCTGCAAAGGTGGGGATCCAACCTGGCAAATGCGTCTTTAGAGCAGATTAAACCAGTATCCATGCCAGGGAAATGAGTCACAGATTCGAGAAACAATTCTAAACAATTGCAACGCATATTTTGCTGCAAGGAAAGGCACACTACGCCGGATAAGAAACACATACAGCGCCAGGGCGCAAAGCTATCGTCATTCAGTCAGAACAAACCGGAGTATGTCTTTAGAGCTTTAGCATTCATTACAAAGCAGTGATTATATTTAAAGCACATTGCATAACCAGAGTCAAAGAAGGTATTTCTGCACACTTTCGGGGTTGTGCCTAATATCTGTCAAGCTGGGGGGGAAAAACCAGCTTATTCCGGGCGCCAATTAAATCAGCATACTTTGCAGTCATTTGTGCCTGAGCTGCTTTATTTCCCTGCCTGCCTCTAATAGGGAACCTGCTTATTTGGCAGTTTCTCAAGTTACTCCCCTCAGGCGGCTTGAGCCAGTAAAACTGGATCCTTTCATCTCTGTGGAGCTTACTGACAATCAGCCGTCTGGTTTCCTAGGAAACAAAATCTTGGCTCGAAATAGTGAATCATTTCCAGGTCACTTTCAACATGGAGAGTGGAGCAGGGAGGCACTGGACTGAAGAGGAGGTGAAAGCCCTTCTCAGCGTCTGGGCTGAGAAAAGCATCCGAAAGCAACTCCATGGCACCCTCAGGAATAAAGGGATCTTCATTTACATTGCCAAGAGGCTGCAGGAGCTGGGCATCTGCAGGGACTGGAAACAGTGCCGTGCAAAGTATAAAAACCTCAAGTATGAATATAGGACGGTTAAATATGCCCACCACTCAGGGGATGCGACCAAGACCATGAAGTTCTTCCATGAGCTGGATGCCATATTGCAACATGAGCCTGCCACACAGCTCTCAGAGGAAGACAACGGCAGGTGCTCAGCCCATGAGACCCTAAGGGCCACCACCAGGGAGGAGAACAATGAAGGTAAAAGGGTGGGTGGGGGGGAAACCCGCTCTCTTCCTTATTATCTTTCTCTGAAATACAGGCAAGCTGGTAGGACTCAAAGCCACATAATGCACTGCAGATGGCACACTTGGCAGAACAAACTGACTTAATGTGCTCTCAGCTTATTCGTTGGGAGGAGGGAATTTGGGGGAAGAAGGTTATTCTGTTCTCTAGCATTCCTAGAAATTCCTATAAACATGGGGAAGTTAAACTAGCTCTTAGAGCTAACTGGATTCACGAAGCCATCTCATTGTAAAGGGGGGGGGGGGCTGCAATCAAACAGTAAGGCCCTCCAACCTTCAGCTGGTTTTTATTACCGATCTATCTATAACAGATCTTATCGTGTCTTTGCAGCTGACTTGCTTTGTAAGAAGACAAAACAAATGTGCATGGAGCAATAATGTGATGTTGTTGGCTCTCAATCACAAATGTAGAATTAACATGATGTTGGACTGAAAACAGAAGCGCCAAGCATGGGAGTCATGCATTAGAAATTATAAAAAGGATGCTATTTCTTTTCAAGTTTCCTCCCCAGGTCCAGTTTTTATTAATGGCAAATGAACTAAACGCTTGAAACAGGCACAACATGGCCTTAAAGTCATTTGTAGGTTAACCATTTAAATGGCATAAAAAGACCATTTGATATTTTGGATGCAGCATTCGTTAACAGAGTAATGCATGATGCTGTTATTCTACTAATCAGAAAACTTAGGAAGGTTAACTGTTATGAAATAAGGCCATTTGTATATTATTATTATTATTATTATTATTATTATTATTATTATTCCACCAAGCACTCAAACATTTTATGACAGTGGGATAAGATGTCTTTTAAAAATATCTTTAGAGCAGATTTTAAATTGCTATTGTTTACATTCTCTTCAGTGTACACTTTGACAAATGTCTGACTGCAATGTAAGGGGACAGAAAAAGTCTCAAAATCATTTATACAATACATTTTAAAAACCTCAAAAAGCTATTTCTTTAGTGTATGTGTGTGTGTGATACACACACACATACACATACACACACACACTATACTATATTTATGTGGGGGGAAAGATGTGTTCCCCAACAACCCTCCTATATTCTGGCCTGTTAATGAGAGCTAACAACCCTCTAAGGCAGTGGGTCTCAACCTTCCTAATGATACAACTCCTTAATATAGTTCCTCATGTTGTGGTGACCCCCAACCAGAAAATTATTTTTGTTGCAACTTCATAACTGTAATTTTGCTATTGTTTATAAATTGTAATGTAAATATCTTATATGTAGGATGTATTTTTATTCACTAGACCAAACTCGCCACAAATACCTGATATGCCAAAAATTGAATACTGGTGGGATGGGGAGTTGATTTTTGTCATTTGGGAGTTGTAGGTGCTGGGATTTATAGTTCACCTACTATCAAAGAGCATTTTAAACTACACCAATGATGGAAATGAACCAAACTTGGCACACCATGACCAACAGAAAATACTGGAAGGGTTTGGTGGGCATTGACCTTGAGTTTTAGAGTTGTAGTTCACCTACATCCAGAGGCGACCCCTCTGACACACCCTCATGACCCCCCCCCCCCCGGGGTCTCAACCCGAGGTTGAGAAACACTGCTTTAAGGTACACAGGGTAAGACAATGACAGCCAAAATAGACAGATTGTGTGTTTGTGTGTGTGTTTTTAAAAAAACCCACAATTCCTAGATGGACTGCCTGATCTTTTGTTCCTGCTTGAATGAAACGCAGCACCTTTCCCTTTTAGTTGCATTCCAGTTGCTATACAAATCATGATATTCTGGTATTACTTGTTCATTTCTCCAGACTGAATGGATAATAACTCTAGGTGATATTCTGGAGATTTGCTGGAAAATGTTCAGGGGTTAAATGCATGACCAGGATTTCTGAACAAATCTCTTTCTCCCATTACTTAAATAAACACAATCCTATCCAGTCAATAAGAAGTTTGAGAGTTTACATATAGCCTGCCCTCTGTCCCTGTATGAATTTTCATAACATCAATTGCTATACCGTTGGATATATTATGCTGGAATGCAATGACACAACTTTGTGGTTGAGTAGAATTTGGGACCCAACTATTCCCTTTCAAGTCTAATCCAGGGGATGGAAATTGTGTTTTCTTCCTGGTGCGGTTGAATTACAAATTGGCATAGCAATGGTGAAGTATGCTGGGCCTTGCGCTCCAGCAACATTTAGAGAGTGACATGAATCCTCTCCCTCCAGTCAATATATCATACTTGAAAACAAACCATAAAATGTTTTTCACACATTTTGTTCCATTGTAGGATCACTTCACAATTCACCATTTCTGGAATACTGATGATATAACGTTTGCTCTACACAGAAAACAGCTGGCGAGCCAAAACTGACATCCCTCTTGTTTGTACAGAATGATAATCTTTGTGAAACCTGGTTCATGTCTCAGTACATACAGCTTGTTTGCCTCCACTTGCTTCCTTAATCTATCACAAGCAGCGAAGTAAATGAGCAAGTGTTTGTTTAGCATGTCATCGGCAAGCACATTCCAGGCTTCCTCTGTCAATCAAGGCATGGCTCATAAGCAAGGGACAAACCCTAACTTGCAAAGGGAACAAAAAGTCACTTTGGATGGCAAACCATTTCTAGTACATTTAGCCACTTGGGATATTGAAAGGATCAATCAGAAGGAATTGCATGTGTGCACCAATAACATCATTGCAAAGTAACAAATGATGTTCTGTGTGAATATGGTCCAAGGATGTTTGTTCCATGAGGTCATGGCAAATACAATGTGACAAAACTAATACAATGTGGCTTGAAGATTTTCACAAATAGGATGCCTCTTCTATTCATGCAAAGGGAGCTGGGCAGAAAAGTGCTACATTAGAAAAGAAAATCAAGATACTGTATAATAATATTGTTCCATTTCTGCAAATGTTATCTATTTACTTTAATTCTAACCTGGCTTTAATGTCATTATAGGGACTCAAAACCACAGTGCAACCACAGTGGTACAAAATAAGTTATTATTTCTTTTTCTTTTGGGTTTCCTGATGTTTTAACTTTGGTGAATCCTTTCTAATATTAGTCAAAACTACTAGACAGGCCTGCCCTAATAGTGCATTCCTTTGCCACATAAGATGCAGACATGTTGCCATAGGGACTAAATAGTCAGCTAGTTCTTGATACTACAGTATTTAGAGCAGGGTGAGAGTAATGCAGCCTCCAGATGTTGTTGGACTACAGCTCCCAGCATTCTTCACCACTGGCTAAATTGATTTGGATTACATCCTGTTTTAGGGAAATATTCTGAATAGAATGATATGTCAGAGGAGAGGAAAGACCTGCTCTTCCCTGGCAAACAATGTGTGAATAGCTGTTTTTGTTAAAATATTAAAGCTGGATCTTTTGTCTATGCAGGATGTTTGCAAAGAAATACAAATACTCCAAACTATCAACAACCCTCTAACATTCTCCTTCTGAAGTGAATTAAATGGCATAATGTACTTCTGGAACTTCTTGAATTCACTGAAATGGGATGCACATGATGTCATTATATTAGTTAAACTCCCTTCGCAAAAGGGACCCTAATGCCAAGGCAAAAGCCTTGCAGAGATGGGTTGCTATAAGTTTTCCAGGCTGTGTGGCCATGTACTAACAGCATTCTTTCCTGACGTTTCACCCACATCTATGCCAAGCATCCTCAGAGGTTGTGAGATCTCTGTCACCTCTGAGGATGCCTGCCATAGATATGGGTGAAATGTCAGGAGAGAATGCTTCTGGAATATGGCCATACAGCCCGGAAAACTCACAGCAACCCAGTCATTCTGGCCATGAAAGCTTTTGATAACATATTGAAAAGATGCTTGTGAAACTTTAAACACCAAAGTGGCTTATAATGAAATAGCATATGACTTATTTTACACAATTATTTCATGGACTGTGACATAGCACTATGTATACTCTACAGGCACTGTTCTGTCGCGCGCTGGGCCTGTAAATAGTTGTCTTTAAAACAGGATGTGCAACCTTTGCCCAGTGGGAAGCAAGGGGGCCTAAAGAGAAGTTCTCAGAGGTTTCCACCACAAACAGTCTTTAGATGGTTTGAGAAGTACAACAAAGTCTTTTTTTAATGAACAATCAAACAGAAACTTCTCTTGTCTTCAGTAAATTAAGCAAATGATTCCAAGCTTTTGAGCAACTTGTGAATTCCTAAACTTGCCCACGAAGGACAGGCAACTATCTTCAATAACTGCTTCTTTAAAGGAAAATCCCCTTTTTAACTTCTCCCAGGCTGACTGAAACTTAAACCTAACTGATGTGGGCACCACTACCAGGTTGAACTGCGTCTCAAAGCACAGAGTGGACCTACCAGCAAGGCCTGTAATCTCTTCAGCTGGAGTTCTTTGATCTTTAGGGCTGTATCCCTGGAAAGTCTTTGGAGTCTCTTTTCCTTCTGTTTCTGTTGAAATTTCTGTAACCCTGGAAATTCTTAAAGGCTGAAGCTTTTGTACAGAGGAAGTTTACACACATCCTGTACATTGGCTAACCTAGCTGAGACTAACAAAAAAATGGCTCCCTTCCCTTTCCAATTGCCCTGAGCAAGAGGTGAGACCAAAACTTAATGATGATGGACAGGTGGCTTGCCCTATAACTGCAACCAAAAGAAGCCACCTCTCTGCAGAGTCCCTGAAACCTAGGACTGCAAACAAACATTTAATGTAAAGCAACAAAATTGGAGCTCTTGGTACATGGGGTCACTATTAATAGATAGGCATCGTAAAGATGCATGTGCACACTTTATGAAATGGAGTAGCATGGATCATGGACTATGCTGAGCTCTCACCTGAGATAGGTAGCAGAGGACAGAGTACTCACCATGGGACCTTGTTAGACATTATCTATCAGAAGTGTACTAAACGATCAAGTATTAATGAATATTAATAGAGTGATTTTGTTGAGCCTCCCAAGAATAATAAACACTGCCTATAATCTAACCTATGTACACTTACCTAGGAGTAAATGAAACTGAACAGTACTTAACGTCTACTGTCATCATCATTATTAAGATTGACTGTAAATGATTATCAAATGTGACCAAAACATGGCTAACTTTCCAAGAAATCTACAGATAGAATAATTCTGCCCCAGGACAGTTTGCATCATCTTGCTGACCTTTCCTGACAACAACATCCTCTTAAAATTCTTCAATGGTGAATTGGATACACAAAAAGGAATTTCAGTTTACACAAGAGAAACCTTACTGGTCATCAATGATTACTTTACCCCACAGCAAGCTGTTTTCCAGACCAATCTAGAAGTACTCTAGCCATTTTGACATGTATTTTCAAACATGCAGAACTGTGTGGAAGAAGCTTGTGCTTCTTTGGACCTCAACCATTCTGCAGTCTCCTCAAGATGGTTACAGAAAGGTCCATCATAAATTTCTTTCCATCCTTACCTATTAGGCAATTTCTAGAGCCTAATAGATTATAATTCTGTGTAATTTTTGCAGTTTCAACATGACTTATACATTAGGAATATCTAACCCACAAGTATGTAACTATTTTAATATGCTTTATGCATTTTCTATATAAAATATTTTTTCATCTCCCAGGTGAAGTTTTAGTTACGCTGGAAGATGAAGATGACGCTCCTGCAAATCCACTACTTTTTATTTCCCGCTGCAGGCCCATTCAACTCGGTAATCTTTTTGTGTGTGTGTCTGTGTGAGTGAAATACAGATGTTTGAGTGATAAGAGATCTTTATATAGCACACTGTCTCAGAGATATAAGAATGACAGGGCTATGTGAAGAGACAGAGAAATATGTTGGGAAAATGAAGAGTCATTTTCTGGAAAAATATGGTCTCCATCTGTGCCAATTTGTCAGGGACAGTCCTAACTTTCTGCCATTTCAACTTTTTTAAAAGATCGTAGCTACTCTTTCCTCTTCCCCCTTTGTCCTCAGCTATTTCAATTGCTCCAAATTAAGTACAAAGTGAAACAGGGTGGGCAAGTTGTTTCTATCTGATCCTTTCCAATAGGCTTTTACTATCTTGGCTTGACAACTCATTTCCCAGTTCTGATCATGGAAACGTTGGAGAATGTGAAGTGTAAAGCAACATTATCTGTTCCATGAGTTAATACACTGCATTGATTGAAATTTTAAAACACGGTTGTGTTTGGAAGCTTAGAATTTAACTTAAAGATTAATTTACCAACATGATTGTAAGGCTATGAACAATGTATTTTCATTGGCTGAGGTACAGAGAGGCCCATCCATGGGGGTGTGCATTGTGTTTCCTCCTATGCATAAGAGGTGGATCCCTTGCCCTTTTGTTTTTCCTCTCAGGAAACAGCCTGTATCACAGGAGGATACTGCTTCAAAGAGATCCCTCTGTTTACAGGGTCTTTTGGGAGGGAAATGGAACATTTCTGTGCAGTGAGGAGTTCTTTTGAACTTGATTTTCAGAGCTCATCTACAGTAACCACTTAGGTTGGTTTGGAACCGGTTTGGCAGAAACTGGTTTCGCTGTGCAGATGTTTAGATTCACATGTCTGGAACAGGTTTGAGGCCAGAAAGGTGATTACACAAGTACGGAAGCTGGCCTTGAACTGGTTCCAGATTAACCATCAGAGAATGCTTTTTTCCCCCTCTCCCATTTTCCTGTCGAGATGCGCACTAACTAGCACTCTGGAGGCACACAAGGGAGGGGGAAAAAGGGAGAATAACAGTTAAGAGTGTAGGGGGTGAACTGCCCTTGGGGTATTTTTCCTACAGCCCCCGCCCCCAGTTCCAAATGTTAGAAAGCACTCCAGCACAGGCAGATGTCTACAATGCACTTTGCATTCTGCAGAGCCTAATCCACCATGCAAGGTTGACAATTAGGGCTTGCTGAAGCACATTAAGGAGTGTATTTTGGACTTCTCCAAACTTTGCTTGATGCACTTTAAAGGCCTTAATGTATACTGCTGCATGTATTTTGTAGCCACTGCAGCTTGAAGCTAGATTATATGGGCTGTATAGATATGCCCTCAGTCATTATATTTTATATTTAAAATATAAAAAGCAAAAAAAAAAAAACCAAGGGGAAAAAAGAAATCTAGTATCACCTTTAAGACAAACTGATTTATATTTTAGCATCGGCGCTCATTCCACGGCCTCAGACCTCCTGATAAGAGTGATACAAAAGCCATAGTACTGTATTTAAGAATAGTTAAGGCAGCCACCCCCAAAATCAGGCCTTCCAGCTGTTTTGGCCTCCAACTCCCAGAAGCCCTAGCCAGCTTGTCGAATGTTCAGGAATTCTGGGAGCTGGAGGCCAAAACAGCCAGAGGGCTGGATTTTGGAAATGCCTGAGTTAAAGAATGGGATGGAAGGCAATAGACACAGAAAGACGCAAAGTATGAACTTAGATATGAATCCCCAACTGTATTGGTTGATACAGCTTTTTCCAGTAGTTGCCAGTAGTTTTTTAAAGTACTCACTTATGTCCATTTTAAAGTAGTCTGTTAGTATTTAAAACAAGGCCAATAAGCCTGAGTACAGGACGTGTAGTATAAATATTCTATTGGAAGAACTACACTACATATCTCATCTCAACCTCTCCAGGACTCATCTTTTAGCCACTACAGCAGATACTTCATGGCCATTTAGTGGCTGGTGAAGAGTGTGAGGCATTAGGAAATAATCTATTTATGTTCCTAGTCAGTTGAAGAACAATTTCTGCATCCCCTGAGACCTCCAAAGGACCCTAGAAATCTTTCTGTTTTGCTTTAATAATGCCAATAATACTGACCTTACCTGACAAGCTTGTAGGTTAAGCAACTTGCCATCTACCTTGTGTTTATGTCAGCATTTTCCTAAACGTTTTGGGGAAAGAAACCAAGTTAACAGAAACTTCTCTCTTTTGCCATCTCTACCTGATCCGGACCCCACCCTACCCAATGCAGGTAATTCATATCTGTGTCTCTCTCCTATCCTACCTGATGCAGGTAACCCAACCACAATACTTGACTCTTCCAAAAATGTGCCCTTCATACCATCGGTAGCAAATGAAGGAGGAAAACACTGGACTCTTAATGAAGTCAGAGCTCTAATACGGGTATGGTCAGACAAAAGCATCCAGCAACAACTGGAGGGGACAGTGAGAAACAAAAGAATATTTGAACACGTTGCTGCTAGACTCCAAAAGTTTGGAATTGACAGGGACTGGAAGCAGTGCAGGACAAAATATAAAAATCTAAAGCACGAATACAAGAGTGTTAAAGATGCCCGCTACTCAGGCAACACAAGCAAAAATATGAAGTTTTTTAGAGAACTGGATGCTATTTTGGGACGCGGCCATGCGGATAAAACAAGAAAATCAGATAATAACAGAAGCGAGAAGCCTACAGACTGGATTGTAAGGAGGACAGAAAATAATGTTAAAGGTAAGAATTCTAGCTACCGAATCTATTTGATCTGCTCTGCAAAAGTGCTTTTATATAATAGCAAGAAACATTTTAAAATAGTGTATGAGCTTAAGTATGTTTAAAACACACTGCATTTTTTTAAAGATGGAGGGGGGGGGGCATATACATAGAAAGCTAAGAAGAAATACTATGTGTGCAAAGTCTGCCATGTGTTAAAATTAGAAATGATATCACATAGAGAACATATGAATACAATTTCAAAAATGAAAAGGAACATATACTACAGTGAGATGGTTCACATCATACCACTGACTGCTACTGAACTCTGTTTGGCTAAATTGGTCACAGGTTGTATACAACTGTGCTCTCCATACTGTTCTACATCAGCCCAAGGCTGACACTACACTGTAGAATTAATGCAGTTTGACACCACGTTAACTGCCATGGCTGAATGCTATGGAATCCTGGGATTTGTAGTTTGATGAGGCATCAGCACTTTGGCTGAGGATGCTAAAGGCTTTGTAAAACTATAGTTCCTGTGATTCCACAGCACTGAGCCATAGCAGTGAAAGTGGTGTCATCTACATTAATTTTGCAATCTAGATGCACCACAGGTTTCAGTTCAATTTGGAAAATCTATTGTCCTTAACACATGCATTGTATGTTAAAAGAAGACATTATAGACTCAGTTAAGTGTTTAAAAGGAATACAATTGCTACTAAAAGTTACAGAACTGTGGTTCTACAATCTGTAACATTTCATCTTGAATTACACCAAGGTACTGGTGAAGAGGACTCAGTCAGTAATACATCAGGAGACCTGGGATTTGCAGACACACGGAAAGCAACAGATACGGGTGAATACAGAGACAACATTCATGAATTCCTTCAGTAGAATATTTGTTAACTCGGCAGTATAATGATATTATTTTGCTATTTTGCAGTAGACAGAGATAACGATGCAAATGGCCACTTGGAAGAGCAAATTAGCACACATCTGAAGGAAGACATAAAAGAAGAAGTTACTGATTTAGGTGAGTAGAGCTCAAGTTTAACCTATTGTTATTTAGTAGAGACAGCCCAATGGGAAAAATGGCCTCTTGCGTCTTTAAAGTCTGTTCCTGAGGTCATCACCTCTAGTTTTTTTGGATATGGTTATCATGGTTTTCCGTGGGTGAGAAGATGAAAACTGCTATATGGCATTTGTTCTGTATCGCAAAAAGTAGAGCTGATAGGGGGAAGCTGGTGCCACTTTTGGAGCAGAAGGTCAAATATAAACAGAAACAGGTCTAACATTTGAGGCACCAAATGTGTGTTGTCCAGAATTTTTGAATCATGGAGGTGTCAGGAGAGATCTTATGGGCCATCCGTTCTCATGTAGAATTATCCCTATCAGGTGGCCACTCAACTTTTATTTTAAATCTTCCTTTTGAGATAATCTAGTTCACTGTCAAAAAGTGATCAGAAATTTCCTCCTAATTTCTGAAACTACAGTATACCTGTTTACAAGTTACATGAGCTTATTTTTGCAGGTGCATGACACACCTGACTCATTCAGCTTGCCAAGACAACATCTGGATCCTTTGTATACTTAATGCCTTCAAGCCAGGTGTCATCCATTTTATACATGTGCATCTGATAGAATTTATTTTGTTGTTTTTGGCCCTGTTATCCAGTCTTTTCTGATTCTTAGCAATTATAATATATATGTGTGAAGCAATCAACAATAAAATTGGAAAAACAAAAGGCAGAGCATGGGAACAATAGTTTTGTGGACATCATTACTCAGAATGCCCAGTGGGCATTTGGGCCCTGAAGTCCAAAAAAGTAGCATTTCCAAGCGCAGAGCTGAGAAGATATGCACAGATGGCACCTGGTGTTTTCCATAGAAGAAATAAAATGTTTTATGGATTTATTGAGGAACAGTCATCCCTCAATAAAACCCGCAACATAGCATTTTTCATTAAGTATTTGGTATTTGTCTTCTTCCATCTCAAAAGCAATGACTGTTATATACTCCAATCATAGCTTTAAGTTAATAATGGAATGGCTAATATACTGTATTTGAAGTCTCATTTTATCTTTTCAGATCCATGCATTGAGCTATCTATCTTATGTTTGTTTGTTTTTAATGCAGTGCTTCCCAGCTTTGACATCCCTAGATCAGTGGTTCTCAATCTGTGGGTCCCCTGATGTTTTGGCCTTCAACTCCCAGAAATCCTAACAGCTGAGATTTCTGGGAGTTGTAGGCCAAAACACCTGGGGACCCATGGGTTGAGAACCACTGCTCTAGATGTTATACTGGCTCATAATTGCTACCATTACAAATGAACATAACCAATTACAATGTTGGCTGATATTGATGAGGGGTATAATTCTATACATTAGGGGTTCCAAAAGTCTGCTCCTATGTGTATGCACATTCTTCTATGGCAACAGTTTTCAATCCTACCCAAATTTGAGCATGCTCCCTACTTCCCAATTTATGGCTTTGGTAGAGATTCCAAATTTTGAGGCTGTAGGATAGGAAATTATTGATGATATTGATATCAGGCATATGTTTTACTTTCTACTCCAAAACCATGAAATCTAGTTTGCATAAAGCACAGATTACATCACTTTTTATTTATGAAACATAAATCCAGTGGGCAAAATGACCTCCAGTTCTATTTGCTAATTCTATTACATATTAAGTTATCCTACAAACAGAACAACATTCCAAAAAACTTTACTACATGTTTCAGTTCAAACAATTTGATGCTAGCACCAGTTTTTTGCCAGTAGAGGGTGCCAAATTATTCCCTCTTTGCAAGTTATAGCCAGTTATATAAAACGGAAAGCAACATGTGACTGCAATTTTAGAAACAACAGAAGCACCCATTCTCTCAGATAATAAACAAATCTAATACTGTCTTTCAGTACATCTACACTGCAGAATTAATGCATTTGACATCACTTTAGCTGCTATGGTCCAATATGATAAAATTGTGAGACTTGGAATTTAGTGAGACACCAGCACTCTTTTTGCAGAGAAGGTTAAAAACTTTGTAAAACAATATATCCCATTATTCTATAGCAATGAGTCAAAGTGGTGTCAGACTGCACTATTTCTACCACAGTACCCTTTGAATAAATGATTCAGCAATAACCGATTAATAAAGGCAAATCGGGTGTGTGAGTATAAGAAACCACAAAGACCAACAACACTGTCTTGCCCAATGTTTGCTATCAGTATTATCTAACATGGTTAGGAGTTAGGTAAATGCAGTCACTGACCCTTCTGCACAACCTTGAACATTGACCTCTTTGTTGGGTCAATCTCTATGGCTGTAATTGAAGCCTTGCATGGTCACATCCCGTCACAAGGAGGCCATCACCAAACAGCAAGAAACCAATTATATTAAAGGTCAATACTCCTCCCCTTTTTAGAGAATTCAAAGACAGTAGCACACAAAAAGGCAAATATTCGGCATTAAGTATAATTACACTTTTTTTCAGTTACCTCACTCCATTTACAATTCTTACTGTCCTGCACGTTAACCAAAAAATATGAATATGGACCCACAATAAGCAAGGGACTGTGTGTTTTTTGTAGTGGAGATCTCCAAACCTTAAGTTGTTTCTGATCTATAAACTCAAGGTAAATGTATCACAAGGTTTTATTGGCAAACTTTGCTCAGAATACATTAATTCTGCTTTGCAATTGCCTCTGAGGTCGAAAAAAAATGTGACTTGCCCAAGGTCACCCAATGAGTTTCATGACCAAAAGAGAGAGGGGTCAAACCCTAATCTCAAATTGTAGTCCAATGCTCAAACCACTACTCCACATTGATAGCCAGAATACTGGGAGTTTCTCAATAAATTCAGTGTAAAAGCCAAAGAGGGAGGTGGGTACCTCATTCAGCCCCAGGGTCAAATTTGAATGATGTTATCAGGGCTGCATTCCTGCAATTCATGGTGCCGAGCCCAAAGTGATAGGATCAGGATCAAAACAATGCCAGTTCTCATTGTTTGTAACTACATCTGAGACACATTTACACCTCTGAGAATATTGCAGGGTGGCGGGGGTTATCCTATCCGAAAGCTGGGAAACAACCAAAGAATGCCATAATGGGAAATGGGCCATGGCCACCTAGGAAACCCCAGAGGGCAAGCTTGAACCCACAGACTTTTCATTTCTCCAACTCTAACTTATGTCTTCACCAGAAGTGAAATAGATGGTATAGAAGTTCAATTTGTAACAAAACTAATGCCATTCTATGAGCAACACTGTCTTGAGCCTAGAAACAGAACCATTGTTTCTTCTTGTTGTGTGCCTTCAAGTCATTTCCGACTTAAGGCAATCTTAAGGCGAATGTGCCATGGTTGTTGTTGGTTTTTCTGTATGCAAGATTTGTTCAAAGTAGGTTTGCCTTTAGCTTCCTTTGAGGATGAGAGTGTGTGGTATACCCACAATATTCATGTCTTGAGTGGAGATTCGAACACTCTCTACAAAACGTCAAAACGCAATGCTTCTGGAACATGGCCATACCGCCTGGAAAACTCATAGCAACCCACTCTCTAGTGTCCTAGTAAAACACTCAAACTGCTACATCATGTTGGTTTTTGAGCTGCTCAATAATACAGTAGAGTCTCGCTTATCCAACTTTCACTCATCCAATGTTCTGTATTATCCAACGCAGTCTGCCTCCCATCTGGATCCACAGCTGTTTCAATACATTTCAATGCTAAATTCGCAACTACAGTAATTACTACATAACATGACCATTTATTGAACTGTCGATTGAACTATCCTGCCTTTGTTGTCCAAACAAGAATTTGAAAGGAGCTTGCAAAATGAGAGCTATAATATAGCTAAAGCAGGGGTCCTCAAACTAAGGCCCGGGAGCCGGATAGGGCCCTCCAAGGTCATTTACCTGGCCCTTGCTCAGGGTCAACCTAAGTCTGAAATGACTTGAAAGCACACAACAACAACAACAACAACAACAACAACAACAACAATCCTATCTCATCAGCCAAAAGCCCACACTTACCAGTGAAATACTGATAAGTTGATATTTGTTAAAATTGTTATTCATTTTAATTATTGTATTGTTTTAAAGTGTTTGGGTTTTTTTGCACTACAAATAAGATACGTGCCGTGTGCATAGGAATTCATTCATTTTTTCCAAATTATAATTCAGCCCTCCAACAGTTTGAGGGACTGTGACCTGGCCCTCTGTTTAAAAAGTTTGAGGACCCCTGGCCTAGACTATATGATCTTTCTGATCGTTTTAATGCCACTGGTTAATATTCTCAGCCCTAAATGTCTGCTGCAATGTCTTATTCAATGTTTGCTTGTTTAAAAGCTCATCCCTATTGCAGCCATGTAGCAAAGTTCAAATCAACTTCAAAAGTGTGTAAAATGAAATGGCATATTGCTGCACAGCAGGTCCAAGACAATTTTCTCCCTTAAATAGGGCAGCAACTGCTTTTTCCTATCAAATTCAAGGTAGCTACAGCAGAGAGGTCAGCCAGATTATCTTGGTACAAGAGATAGAAAAATGACAAACTAAGTAACCGGAAATTTGCTGCCTTTATAGAATGATCCAAACTTATTGTCTAAGGCAGTCACTATACGAAATGGAATAGTTGGATGTGTATTACTGTGTCCTTGCTAAACTCTTGCAGATTCTTCTAGGACAAAGGCAGCTAAATCAAAGCAATACTTATGCTTTGAAGGGTCCTCAAACTTTGTAAACAGAGGGCCAGGTCACAGTCCCTCAAACTGTTGGAGGGCCGGATTATAAATTGCAAAAACATGAAGGAATTCCTATGCACATTACACATATTTTATTTGTAATTCAAAAACATTTTAAAACAATACAATAATTAAAATGAATAACAATTTTGACAAATATAAACTTATTAGTATTTCAATGGGAAGTATTTCAATGGGAAGCCTGCTTTTGGCTGATGAGATAGGATTGTTGTTGTTGTGTGCTTTCAAGTCATTTCAGACTTAGGTTGACCCCGAGCGAGAGCCAGGTAAATGACCTTGGAGGATCGTATCCGGCCCCGGGCCTTAGTTTGAGGACCCCTGCTTTAACTACACCATAGCTCTCATTTTGCAAGCTCCTTTCAAGTTCTTGTTTTGACAACAAAGACAGGACAGAAGCGGACTGACAGACAGACAAAACAGGACTAGAATTTAATGGTTAATCTGAAAACAACTTAGAAAAAAATCTTGGGTGTGGGATATACACTTCTTAACTCAAAGCTCAGCAATATTTCTTTGTTGCTGCAAAAGACTACAGCATCTTTTGAGATAACTTGGTTATATTATGCTCTAGCTATAATAGCCAGCATTCTTCAAGAGAAATATTAACCATTGATCATGAGATGCAATATAGTGTAATGATTTCAGGGTTGAACTACGACACTCTGCTCAGCCATGGAACCCTACTGGATGACCTTGGGTCACATTCTCTCAGCCCCAGAAAACTCTGTGATAGGGTCACCTTAGGGTCGACATAATTCAGAAATGACATGTAGGCACACAAGTGCAAACATTTCTCAGTCTGAAATGCTCTGGCATGTCTTCAAGTCATCAGATATTTCTTAAGTGACACGTTAGTCTCTATTTCCCTAGAGGAAGAATGCATCATTCTAATGGCTACTAAATAGGCCGAGTACCCTTCGGAGTGAGAAGGATGGGATATAATTGTGGTAAATAAAAAAAACACATTACATAAATGAAAAAATAATAGGTGTGCCCTCAAGCATACTCTCCTGTGAATGCCTTATTGGTATATCAAGGGAGATCATGTGAAACAGCCTTTTCTAATGTGGGAGAAATCCAATAAGCCATCACTGAATTATATTGGAAAGAAAATCAAACTTGATTCTAGTCACATATATATTCTGATTTTGCATCTAGTTCATAGCTATATAAACAAACTATTTCAATCTGTCATTGAATCACAGCAGGAGAGATTTGGGATGGTGTGACTCAAAATACAGATTATATGATATACATGAATGTTCCTTGAGGGTACTTGGGGACACTCCAGATTTTTTTCATTCATACTAAACAATGTTGCACTCAATATATTAAGTTGTTTTAAATACCCTTGACAGACTCTCTCTCTCTCTTTCTCTGTATGTATATATAATCTAAATGCTGTTTTAAATTTACACAGTGATTCCTGAAGATGGTGATTCCATCAATGATGCTCCAGAAGTTATAGAGTTCCCACAGATAAAACAAGAGCCAATCGAAGTAGGTAAGTCAATGGTTTGCAATGGAAATTTATAAACAACCCAAGTACAGAGATTTCATTACAAGAATACACTCTAACTTACTTTGCCTTATTTTGTGTATGTCAGGGTGGTCTTCTATAAATAGATTTGAGATGATTTTAGACAAGCAAGGATTTTTTGCAGAGGGAGGAATGGATTATTATGTGCAAAGACGATTAATCTTAGTTGCAGTTTCAAAACAAATTTAGGGGCTCAAATTCTTTCATTTGTTTGCCTGTGGTTGATAGTTATCAAGCTTCGAGGTGGGGAATGTAGATCTTATAGGTCTCACATCAGCTTTCTGAAATACACAAGATCTTGTCCACTATCCTAGTACTTGATATATTTGCTTCCCAAAAAGGTTTGACATTTTATGAAAATCTCTTTCTGTTTTTTTTTCTTTGCTTCAAGCCAAAAATTTGCTCATTGAAAACCTTTTATAGAGCTTGAACACAACAACTGTATAGTTTTTTGTGTTCAAGGTAGCAAATTGACTCCTCACACAGCAATTTTTGGGTACTATAACTGCATCATAATGTACATGAATAAAATGAGCAGTGTCTGTTACCGGTATACATGCGTAACTCCAGATTGTCCCATCTGACTAATATTGATCAATGATTTGCCCTCTTACTGATCCTTTTGAAAAGCTATTTTGGGGAACCACCAAGGATGTCATACATTGATCATGCACATTAACTTGTGATCTTTTTTTTAATCACTGTGCATCAACTTATTATTATTTGAGTGTAAGTTGCTTTCATTCATAGCTGTACTTTACCATTCGAAATGTGAAAAGTTTCCCAATCACATCTGTGCTATAATGCCAGAAGTTTGCCATTGCCTTCATCTCTGAGAAAGAGTGATTGGCCACTGGTCACTAGTGGATTTCTATGGCTGAGTGGAGATTTTAACTGTGTTGTACCAGAATCATAGTGCAACACTTGAACAAGATTATTCTGCTTTTCATTAACAGGGCTTGCTTCTAGGAAACTTAGTTTGCATCCTTAAATCAATTATATCTGAATACAGATATTTTCCAGCAGTTGTCTACCAAATACTGACCAGCCCTGATTCTACTAACTTTGAAAATTACACAGCAAACAATACTTTTTTTTGAAGTGCAATGCAATACTTGGGGTCAAGAATAACATCACAGACCTTCCATGTTTTGACTAGAAATGGCACCAGAACCTTTGGCACTCCAATTAAAAAAAGAATGCCATATCATTTGTACTCCAAAAATTGAAAGTTTCTGTTTATGGGAATTACTATGTGTTTTTAGAAGGCTCCCAATATTGGATGTTTACTTAGGGCATGAAGAAGAAATAATCATAACTCAATCCACAGTCTAAATAGATGGCTCCAGACTATTGAGTGATTTTTCTTGGGTGATATCATAAGAACTCAGGCCTCTTCTACACTGCCATATAAAATCCAGATTACCTGCTTTGAATTTGATTATATTGCAGTGTAGACTCATATAATCTAGTTCAAAGCAGATAATGTGGATTATCTGCTTTGATAATCTGGATTATATGGCAGTGTAGAAGGGGGCTCATGTAGCAGTTAAAATGCTGGTTGCATCCTGAGTACACAATGCAATTAGCACTGCTGTCAAAGGATAGGATATCTTTGCATAGCTTCCTGTCTCATCTCATGTCATCAGCAATGCTAAGAATAGTTCCATTATCTCTCTTTCCATCCTGGCTTTAATTACATTTGACCTATCTTATTTGACTTCTTTTACTTATCCGATTTCTTTTTTGCAGTCACAGCTTCATTTTCCGTTCAGAATATATTCAACTAGGCACAATAGTTGAAAGTACTCCCACAATAACATGAAAATACAGCAATTTCCCTGGATCTGCAGTTCCTGCTGCATAACATTCAAAATAGTTATTATCACATAATGCTTTTGATTCTGTCTTTGTCTGACTGATAAAAAATCCTGTTAGCATTGGCTCTTCAATTGTTATGTCAATAGATTCTTAATAAATCTTTCCTATTCAGTGAATGGCCTGAGCCACTAGCCACACCAGGGTGATTCTCCTCTGCAGGTTGTTTGACAATCAGGCTCTCTACCTTATGGAGCTTGGTCAATTAAAGATAACAATCTGGATATTTGACCAATACAATATGAAAACACATCGTGGTAAGTGTACTGTAGGAAAAACTGTTGAACAGATGAATGATGAAAGTACAGCACTATTGTGCTATTTTCTCTCACTCACTTAGTTCAGGTTTCCTTTAGAATTCTTCATATGCATCAATTAAATTTCCTTTTTTCTTTTAAATAATCTTTTCGGGGTTGGCGGGGAGGGACATATTATTAAAAGCAGTAGCAAGAGCTGGGTTCAGATAGAGTTAGGAAAGATCTCAAGGAAGCGGGCATGGGGTGGGTAAAAGGGGATGGAAATCCCTGGGAAAAATATCAGGAAAAGGGTTAGGGAACTAAGGGAGGAACTAGCAGAGCAACACATAAAAAAGAAAAGGAAGAAAAAAAGGAGGGGTGGATCACTAGGGTCTTTCTCGGGTCTTCCAGTCTTCTTCCTTGGTTTATATGTGTCCTCTTAAAATCTTACATTAATTCCATAGTCTTTTCTCTTTTCATACCATATGACATGATCGCAATTTTCTAGTCATCTAATGATCTCAAACATTTGTCTTCTGAATTCTCCTTGTTCATATAGTCCCTAAATAACTGCCAATTGGTTGTCTTAATAGGTCTTCCATTGCGTTTTTTCATTAAAAAGGTATGTCTATCCATGACCATAATGTCCCATACCTTGTCCAGGCTCTGATTATTTTTTTGCATTCGCCAAAAATTGGAAACAAGAAGAACCACCCACATAAATTATATTTCTAATTTCCTTCACCACCCTGAAGTTTGATGGAAGATGAAAGAAAAGTAAACTTTAACAATTTCGATATACTTTACTCGATTGGAAGATTTCCATAGTTAAAGCTAGGAAAGTTTGTCTCTTTTTTGTATGTTGTGAATTAGTTACCCTTGTGGGAACTGTTCATTAATATCCATTTATATTCCAACAAATGCTACAATTTCTGCCAGGATTTGGACACTAACTTTTCTCAGCAAAGTTTTCCAATGGCTTCACCAGTCATTCTTCTCTCTCTCTCTCTCTCTCTTCCTCCCTTACTGCATTAATGTGCCTATCTGGCAACACTTAAATTATTTTGAGGAATCTTTTACAACATTTGGAAAATTAGAAGATTGCCAAATATTGTGTGTTCAGAAACACTGATAAACATTTTAGGATAATTTCTAGCTCTTAGCTTTCTGTACCAGTCTCGTTCATGATCTCTATTAAAGACTTGAAGACATCTTCCATGAGGAGTTGGCAGTAGAAGGCATTGTATAATGACCATACCAAACATTTTAATTTGCATTTCTTAGAAAATGTTCCATTAGGTAAAGCAGAACTTACTTCCAAGTATGCAAAGGAATGTAACTGAAGTGCTGATTCACAGTGTGTTTATCTGTCTCTGTGTTTCCTGTCCATTAAGTCCTTTAGTATAGGAAGTGAGTTGAGGTGAAAGGTGCTGGCAAGCTTCACTCTTTTCTGTCGGAGAACATAACTTTTCCCTTTATCCTTAAATTTCCTTAAAGCAGATTTCTAAGGAAGCACAATTTTGAAAATACCATGCTTTTACATTGTACATGGACTTGGCATCCTTGTCCCACATGATGAATTACAAGCTGTGGCTGACATTAGTGCTTTGTGCCAAATGCTCTGCCTCAGATATCATCAAACTGTGCTCCTCCAGATGTTGTGGATCTCAGCTCCCACAATTCCTAACAGCTGGTCAACTGGCTGGAATTTCTGGGAGCTGAAGTCCAAAACATCCAGAGGAGCACAGTTTGAGAAACAGTGATTTAACTCAAGCTGCATGATGCTTGGGAGACAAATCTGTTCCAAGGATCACCCTGAAAGAGCCTGTCTTGGAGATGCTTATTCCAATCTCACCAGAGTTTTGGCCCCTACTGAAAGATCTGATGAAAACTAGGAAATTGCAAGAAACTTGGGAGTCAAAGCCCTACTTCCAGACTCTTACAATTGTTTTCATTTCTGTCACAGGCTCTTCTTCTACTCTGTAAGCAAATTAGGTTGTTGTTTCAGTCACATTCCAGTCTTACTGACTGCATATAATCCTCTTGCTTTTGGACACACTATTGTTTCTCGGGGTTAATCTTTGTATTTGCAAAATCAAAACATTCTTCCTCATGTGGCTTTTGTGAGCAACAATGGCAAAAGACTTTTGAATATGTTATATTAAGAAGTGATATCAACTACTGCATTTGAGTAGGACATTAGTATGGTTCAGCAAGACCTGAATTCAGTCTTGTACATCTCATCCTCTGTTCCTTTGATATACCAATATGCTTCCAATTAATCATAGTTTGCTATGTCATCTGAATGAAGCCGATGATGGTTTAATAGAGGTAAATTTAAACAAATCAGCTTTCTAAACCATGGTTTATAGCTGACTTGTTCAAAACTCACAATATTGAGATTGACCACAGTTGCCTAAATCTGAAAGACATGCAAACAGAAGGAAATCCATTTGAATTTCTTCTCTCTATCATGTGAAAGTGGTTGAGTGGAAAGTTGAGCACTTAGTCTCCAAATCTGGATAAGTTACAGTTTAGTGTGACATGTAGACACAACCGGTTTAGTAAACAATGACCAGGAATATTATTTTGAATTTCAGTTGTACTACATTTTTTATCGCAATTATTCTTGACCACCAGAATGGTTCAAATTACTATTGCAGGGGCCGGACTTCAATATTGATTAATACTAGTTATCAGGGCATATAATTTACATTTAGTAGAGCAAAACACATCAAAATAGTGTCATGATAGAAACCTCAGCCTTAGTGTTCCACAGAGGGAGTTTAATATTTGTGAAGGTTCAGAGACATAAACACATCACATGAACTGAACTTAGTAAAGCATTCCCATACTGTAAGATACTATGAGAGATAAAACATATGAATACTGCAACTGATTCTCTTTCTCTATAAAGGCCACTTTGTTCCTAGTACGTAAAAGGATAAAACTTCTACATAAGTTTTTTCTTTGTGAGCAATGGAATCTGTATGCTGTTGGCTTAATGCAATGATAATTGCATTAAGCCAACAGCATACAGATTCCATTGCTCACAAAGAAAAAACTTATGTAGAAGTTCCAAAAAGGGTATGATTGAGAAAGAACACTGATATACAGAGCATTTCAAAACACAATAATACCTCCATACACTCCCAGTTCTTATTATCCAGTAAATATAATAAATGAAATCACTTAATATAGAAGTGCAGGGGATTTCTCGGAACACCAAGCAGGCTTAACAGAATCTTCCTTGCAACTGGCTTCCTCCAGTTCAGTTTTCATCTTCCTTGCAACTGGCTTCCTCCAGTTCAGTTTTCATCTCCCATCCAAAATCAATAAGGATTCTCGGGGGTAAAGCCTTACTGGGGAAAAGGGTATTTCAAGCTTTGGAAGACAGTTTTGTGATCATGGATGTGCCAATTGGCTGCCTAGTAAGCTCTGACATAGAGCACAGGGCACACTGGGAGGCCACATGGCTGAAGCAGAGTAGATCAGATTGTGGAGAGTGGATCACTGCTAAGTGCCTAGATCACTTGGGAAGATATGTCAGGGAAAACAGGCATGATATGAAATATGTAAAACAAAAACATGGTAGTGTTGTAATTCAAAATGTCTGTTATGATATATGACATATACAGCATATATGTTTGGTTGCAGGGTGATTCAGCCCGGTGTATTATGTTATGAGACCAGGCAAGGTTTGAGTCAAGTCTGTGAACTACTTGGATGTCTCTATCCAACACACATTTTGGATTTCTGGGGTTTGTTTTGCTCTACAATGAATGTTTATAAGTTTATTGCGATTAAACTTCATATTTACACTTAAATTGGCACCCTTAACATTTTCATACAAGTTTGAGATCAATCAGCAAACTTTTATTTTAGTTTTGAAAAATTGCTGGGTTGCTTCCCTTTGCTTCGAATGCACTCAGAAATAAGTCTGGCTACTGGAGCTATGATAGAAATCTGAATGCAGGTAGGGAATATTGGAGTGTTGTTGTTTCTTAGTATCAATATATAAACAATTACTACAACTTTTGGGAAAACCAAGAATCTTCAAAGCCTTTTGGAAATGTGACCCTTTTGCAGATGAATTGGCATTCACACTATTTAGAATAATCATAATCTTTTGGAAAGACATGACTTTGTTAGAGATCGTAACCTTTTGTAAAACACAATCTTCCTCAGAAGAGTTAAAAACTCATTTGTGTCAATTTTCTCCTTAGTAGTAAATATCCACTAGTATTCATGCAAGGTAATTTAGGCTTCTCAGTTGTTAGACTGATATACCTTGTTCTATCTTTGAAATGTTAGAAACAAAGATATGCCAATGCAGAAAATATATAGCAGATCAGAAGTGTTATTTCAGTTGCCCAAAAGAACTTCTACTCTCCAAAATACGATTGCTTTCAAATTATACTCTCAAGAGATCAAAAAATAAGTAGTCTTCATTAAAAGTTAACATACTTGATTTACTTACAAACTTTGTGTGTTTAGCATACAGGTACATTGCTTATCGGTTTCATGTTAACTGAATAATACAATCAAACTGTATTATACTGTACTATACTTCTGATGCAAACAGACTCATAAGTTAACTGACATCTCACTGCAGCATACTGACTATACTCCTGCCCTAACTGACATCAACTGACTTCTAACTTCCAAATGACTCGAAACCCAGCCAACTTCTAACTGACTTAACTGAATCCAACTGACTTCTGATTCTAACGAGTTCTAAAATGGAGTCTCACTCTAATATTTTCAGATTTGGTCACATGGTCTGTAGTCCCTCCCACAACCTCTAACAACATAGAGTTAAGGGGAAAACTGCATATCAAATCATGTACATCCAATATAGTAAGCAATCTCAAATAACTAGTATAGGAGGCTTGTAGAATTGCTATTTCCAACAACTGGAAAACTACTGCATCAGGAGACTATTCAAATAGGCATCTCTCTCCTGCAATCTCCAGGGTTCAAAGTCATTATAATACATCTATCTATTTTATTCTGCTGACATGTAGGTGGATATACGGGCTGTGATAAATAGAAGTGTATCAACTATGTGTTTAATTCTCATTGTGTAACATATGAAAGGATTACTAGATACAATTTATACTTGCACTTAAACCCAGATTTCACCCTTCATATGGTGAGTAGGTATCCTGTACATCCTATCCAAAAAAGATAGCTCTTTGATCACATTTCCTTTTGTAGAAACATATTTTCAAAAATATTTTTTTCATCTTTACCATGTCAACAGTGTCATCTAAACAGAAGGCTGGGAAAGAAAATCCAGACTATCCTGGTTCAATCCTTCCACAAATATCTGAATCCTGGCTGTTTCTGTATGTGTCTCAAAACAACCATTATTCTAGTATATCTTATCAGGGCAGTAAATTGTGGCAGTCATGATTTCAAGCAGTAGGAAGCAATTAAGCCACAATTAAACCAATGCTGTTAAGATGTATCCCCTCTAGGTCAGAAATGCTTGAGCTCACTTATATTTAACTGAGTGACAGGTTGCTTATATAAATATTATGCAATTCATAATACTGCAATACAGTACTGGAATTTTGGCAAGGGCTGGAATGATAGGGAAACAGCAGAAGAATTGTAAAGTGATAAGACATGTGATATTCAAACTTCATACCCTGAAGAAAATTCAGAGAGATATTGCAAACAGATTCACTGCACCCTTTTTAACATGCTTTTATTTAGAACCATGAACATTTGACTAGGTTTAAAAGTGGAGGGGGAGGGCTGGGTGTATTAGTATTCAAACCTATGTGTGTATATTGAAGGTAACAAATGAATATATGGGCTTTAGCCCAGCATTGAAGTACTGGAGGCATAGCCAAGCAGTTTCTATGGCCAGGCATCCTTACTTTCCATAGCTGACACTACTTGCATGTTAGAGATATTAGACGAGTATCATAGTGCCCCTTGTCCAGTAATGTATGTTCTATGGCTAGCTTGAAAAGAAAAGGTAAAGGTAAAGGTTTTCCCCTGACATTAATTCGAGTCGTGTCCAACTCTGGGAGTTGGTGCTCATCTCCATTTCTAAGCCGAACAGCTGGTATTGTCTATAGACACCTCCAAGGTCATGTGGCCAGCATGACTGCAGCGAGCGCAGTTAACTTCCTGCAGAGGTGGTACCTATTGATCTACCCACATTTGCATATTTTCGAACTGCTAGGTTGGCAGAAGCTGGGGCTAACAGCAGGAGCTCACCCTGTTCCCAGATTCGAACCTGCGAATTAGCAAGTTCAGCAGTTTAACCCACTGTGCCACCAGGGGCACCCTGAAAAGAAAAACCAATATTATATTTAACAAAATATCAAGAATATAGCATAACATACTTAACTACATTGTCATGCACAGTGATGTAAAATAAGTCACCTTACGTAATAGGCAAGAGCTGGCAAACTGTTACTCAGCCCTGCTTTTAAAACACAAACACCACTGATAATGATGCATCTTCTGCATTTTTCCTGCCAGGCAGTCCCTAATGTGGCTGTCAAAACAAGTGTGCATCCAGAATAATTATAACCACACTGCTGGGTGGCTGGATTGGTCACACTCAACCATGACTTTCAACTTGCCTTCTATGTAAAAATATCTGTTTCCTTGGGATAATTTTCAACAACAAAACCAGATGCTGTTCGCCTCCAATGTTCCTGGTATTGCCTAATTCACATTTGCTTTAAAGTCCCAGGATAACTATTCAATTCATTCTCTAAACAAAGGCAATGCTAGTGTTAGTTTGGATAAAGGCAAAAATAAGATGTTTCTATTCAGAGAGATTAGTGTGAACTCTGATGTGAGGTGAATAAAAAGTAGATTCTCTTGCTCTCCCCAAAACTGCTGTTTTCTAACTTGTAGCAGCTTCAAACAAAGGGCACCAGGCATCACTCAGTAGCTATTTGAATAACAGGAGAAGTTTTCACCAGGGAAACTAATTGGTAGCCTACCATTTCCACTCAGCCTGAAATATAGTTTCCAACTCCTAATTATTCGAAATAGAAACCTTCCAAGCCTCCATTAACTGTTTGTAAATGTGTGTAATTGTTAACCTATATTGTATGTACATTTTGGTTTGCCAGATTGACTATACGTCTTTGGCGTGGGAGGGGCTTCAGACACAAGGCTCCATTTTTGTTATATAGTACGTTTTTAGACCTCAATGAAGGTGGATGCATTTGTCTCCTTTCAGACTCCAGTGAGTACAGTTATACAGTTTGGACTATATCTATATGCTTAAAGACATTGGACTATGGACTAGTATGCTGAATATATACAAGAAGTTTGTTAGTAAACCTGATACATTATTTTTAAAGAAGACTACTTTGTTCTCTTTAGTGCATATTTTAACTAAGAGGTTTTAAGGGAGAGTAGATGGGCAACTGCAAATTCTACATCCAAGAAACAACCATCCTCTACTAACCCAATATATTTTTGTAGTGGCATGTCTTTATCCTTGGCTGTTTAAAGTCATGGTTCTTCAGTTTGACAGCTGAGTTCCCTCTGTGCCATTACATTATTGGCTGCAAATTCACTTGTTCAAAGGATTGACTTCTAAGGTCATGCTTTTCTTGACTAGTGGTTTTCAAAAGGTGGTCTCCATATGTTCATGGAGATACACATTTTGCCAAACGGATGTGACATCATTTTTACCTTTTCAATAAGGTTATGGTGAACTTATTTCCAACAGGATAAAGAATTTCCAATTCAAATGGACAAACGATACAGTACATGCCTCTAATGCAGGATCAACAGTTTTCTTTGGAAATTGAAAACATCCTCATGAGGCTTTTCCTTTTTTGGTACAAAAGCACAGTGAAATGTTGGAAGTTATATTGAGCCCTTTTCCATCCAGACATCTCTCCCCCTCTCCTCCTACTGAATTTCAAATGTTTGCTCGTTCTTGTAGTGTGTACTTTGGTCCCTCATCACCATTTTGCAACCTGTCAAAGTTAAAATAAAATTTCCCAATGTTGACTTCTCTTTCTACATGAGTTCCTGCATGTTGGACTAGATTCCAGAAGCTCACTCAGGTCAGCTGGGCCTTGGTGCAACCCACTGAACAGGATCAGAAAGCACACAGCAGTCCCTTGAGTTTATGCGTTATACAGAATATCTTCTGCAAATAGACAAATGTCCTTCATAGAATCCTGCCTTAAATTATACCCGTGACATACAGGAACTCCACATCCTTTCAAAGAATTGCAAAAATTTAAAACTAAAGCCAAAATTCCTGTACCATTCCTCACAAAACAGAACTTGGATCTGCCTCTTCCTCTGTTGACATAGTGTTATTCTTTCTTTCAAGGACTTGGCAAATACTGTTTCAAACAGACCTTGTTTCCAAAAAGGAAGCTGTACAATGTTTATTATTTTGCAATGAGTAAAGGTGTGGAAAGTTTCTCTTTTTTGCTATAAAGGATCAAAAAATGTTTTGGACCTCCCTATTGAACTTTACTGTAGACCAGGCTTGGCCAATAAGAATGGCCTACACCACATTTTAGGTTAGATTTATATGATTGAAACAAGGCTTTGATCTTTAAAAGCTATCATGTTTACACAGCAAAAAACGTACATTGAACCATATTGCATCCTAAGGCAACGACGCTACCTAGCTCATGAGTCCTTCAGAGTTTGGAAATGCATAAGATTAAAATTATGATGGGAAATTATGATTCAGTTATCCATACTTGTGTATGTAAAACAGTCAGAAAGCTCAAATCACAAGAAAATGCTTGTGATCATTTTATTAATGTGAAATCATGATGTGTGTAGATATATTTTGAAATTCTCTTGACTGTAAAATATATTCTTAATTACATTAAGATTTTTGAAAATGATATTGAGTGGGGAGCTGATGGTACTATTGCTATTATCCAGATGGAAACATTTTTTCCCTAAAACATAGTAACCAATAATTCTAGTTAACAATAGTTTGCATGGATTTTGCTTTGAAGATGTCTTGAATTCTAGTGAATGGTAAAGTATGTTATACTTATTTTGCACAAGTTGCCATTTGAATATAGATCGAGACACGTTTAGTTATTTTTGAATGTATATTTTCTGATTGTATATTAGATTGTTTGTGTCAAATAATTAATAAAATAATGTTCAAAAAATTATGCAGGAAAAAAGTTTGCCATAGGCATAGAGCAGCAGATTAACCTGGACATCGGTAGTTGAAGTCCAGTTGTTTACAGCCCAGTTCTCTCAGGAATATGCATGTTTGCAGTATATTTCATGTGACTTTTAAAGGTAGCAATTTTAAAAGTGAATGAGAAAAAAGAAACTAATGATGTGATGCCTCCTTTCCACATCAGGAAGTACATTTAGCATATCATCAAGAGGAGGGCTGCTTGATATATCATTTTATTCCAACTACTTTTAAGTTTAAAATGTGAGAAAGGGGGGAAGTTAGGTCTTGTATATCAGCTATGTGTCCTGACATCATCGGAATTATTTTCACAGATGATGATTCTATCAGCACTGCCTCAGAGGATGCACCTGGATTCTCGGTGTATAAAGAGATACCTGGGACAGGTAAGTGATTTGCTTTTTGAAAGTCAGGGGAGAAGAGGAATACCAGTCCTTGGTCCCTCCTCCTCCTGTACATTTATAACTGCAGAAACTCCACACTGAGTTGCTGCAATTTTACTAAGACATGAACATAACACTATGTAACAGAATTTGGGGGGGGGGGGGGGGGGGAAACATGTTTATGGTTTGAAAGTGTTATTCCTGTTTAATTGTGTGGTACTTACTTTGAAGTAGTTGTTATACTCTAGAAACTTCATTTTTGTGGCTGCAACAAACTAGGTTGAATTGGTTGAGACTGGATGAGCTATTCATTGAAAAACTATAGAAAAATGTGCAGGGTGTCCCACAAAAACAAAGTTTCTGCAGTTTATTAAACTTTTTCTATGTTTTTATGATATAACCCATTAGGAGATGACATTTATAATCCAGGAACAAAAATTGTGTTGCATAGTGTAATATTTGCTAATGTGGAATGTTAAATATAACAGTAGAGAGTTGCTTGCTATTACAGTCCAATTGCTGCTAGTGTCAGTTTTGTGGATAAGAAATATCAAGAAATCATTTTTCAGGTTTTGTTATCTGCTATTCCAATTTTGATGATGTTATTATTACTATAATTCCAGTATGAATGACATTTCCTACAATCTGGTAACTCTAAATATAATTATTTAGGAGTAAGTCATATGGAACACAAACATATTTTAAAGATTTCTATAGTGCTGCAATCAGCTTAAGGTTCTTCAAAACAGTTTGCATCAGAAGAGCTACAAGACTGGGAACAAGCCACGAGACAAAAGACAATGATCCACCCAGAGAAAAAATGTTCTTGCCATACATCAAGGGAACCACTTACTGCATAGGGAAGCTGATGAGGAAACACAACCTACAAACAATCTAGAGACCCACTAGAAAATCCAACAACTGCTACGTTCAGCAAAGGACAAGAGGGATCCTCTCACCTCTGCAGGAGTCTACCATATACCATGCAGCTGTGGAGAAGTCTACATAGGGAGAACCCAAACACAAATCAAGGAATATGAAAGGCACTGCAGACTACTTCACCCAGAGAAGTCAGCCATAGCAGAGCACCTGATGAACCAAACCGGACACATCATATTATTTGATTATACAGAAATGCTGGACCACTCTCACAACCACCAGAGAAGCCATTGAAATCCACAAACATGTGGACAATTTCAATAAAAAGGAAGAAACCATGAAAATGAACAAAATTTTGCTACCAGTAAAAACTCTAAAATCATTACAGTAAATAAAGAACAACATTCAAAAACAGGTGAACTCCAGACAAGAAACAATTAGGGACAGCTAATCACCTCTCATCAAAGGATTTCCCCAGCCAGGAAGAAACCACATCTTGAAAACTGCTAGGCCAACTCTCAACTGGCAAATTGCAGCACCATAGAAATCTTTAAAATATGTTTGTGTTCCATATGACTTACTCCTGAGTAATTATATTTAGAGTTACCAGATTGTCAGAAATGTCAAGGTGGTCAATTGAAACATTCACACCTCCCTCCAACAGACAAGAGTTCTTTCTCCCACCCTGGACATTCCACAGATATATAAACCCCATTTTCCTAGTTTCCAACAGAACTCACAATCTCTAAGGATGCCTGCAGGCAAAACGTCAGGAGAGGAACATGGCCATATAGCCCGAAAAACTTACAGCAACCCAGTGATTCTGGCCATGGAAACCTTCAGCAATACATTAGTTCCCATCAACCTAGCCAATATAGCTATGGTATCATAGGAGTTGTACTCCATTAATATCTGCAAAGTTACAAGCTACATGCCCTATCTGTCAATTATTCACAAATCCAGAGGGCATCCACCAGCAGAAGATCCATCCTCAAACTACAGTCCTCCAGCTCCTTTGGCCTCCAAATCCCAGAATCCCTCCTGGCCATTGCACGAGATGGCTAGGGCTTCTGGAGGTCGGGGGCCCAAACTGCTGGAGGACCAGTTTTAGGACGCCTAATGTAGACTGATATCACAGCTGTGGCTGCACACTGTCTACTTATGGTATTCCTCACAGTTTCCCTGTGTGATGAACCTCCTGAGCATCATACGCTTATGCTTAAACGTTCTGCCTAGGTTTGTAACAGGAGTGGGAATTGTGCAGCTGTCCAGCTGCTGATGAATTGCAACCTTTGGAACTCTGGTCAGCATGCTTTGAGTTGCAGCCCCTCATCACCTGAAGGGCTGCATGATTCCCACTCGTAGTCTGGAACATGGATAGAAACAGCAGTTTCTCAGTTGTATCTCACACTTAGAAGACCAGATCCAAACACTCCTCAAAAGGAATAGACTTCTGTATCAAAATAGTGTGACCAGCATAGCTTCTATACAGTAACTCAGCTGTACACTAAGAATATAAGAACATTTCACGTTGTTCAGATGTTCTCCTACTTAAAATTATGAATCTAAGATTTCTGGTTACTTTAACAGGTCTGCTTTACTGCTTGAATATTTATATACTATTTTATGTTGTTTTTTTCTTTCTTTCCAGACAATCAAATGTCCTTGGATGAAGCACAGAATCACTTTAGGGTTGTTACAATTAATGACACAGGAACAGGAAAGCACTGGTGTGACAATGAAGTTAGAGCTCTGATAAATATATGGTCCAATGAGGAGATTCAGCAAATGCTCGAAGGAGCAACAAGAAATAAAGAAATATTTGAGGAGATTGCAAGAAGACTAATGAAAGTTGGAATAGACAGAGACTGGAAGCAATGCCGCACAAAGTACAAGAACTTAAAATATGAATACCGTGCACTTCAAAAAGAAAATGATCAGCATGGGAATGCAAGAAGAAAAATGCGGTTTTATGATGAGATTGATTGTATTTTGAGAAGCCATCCCTCAGGTATGCAAACCTTCCAAGTTAGCAAAAGAAAAGGTAATTTAATAATCAGATGTTAAGAATTATATAATCTGCAGAACTTAATACTGGATGACAAGATGACACTGAATTATGTCTAATCTTTGCTGTTCAACTGACAAGTAAATCATATCTCACTGATGGCTGTTTTACATGCAATTTTCCTGAGTGGCTTAAGTACCGTTTAGTAATTGGGAGCAGATCACCAACATAACTCACTCCATCCACCCACTCCTTTCTCCTGCAGTTAACACAAGTAATTTAACTTTTAACTATTATATTTAAAGTCCTTTTTATGGAAAGGAAGAGTATATTTTAAATGATCAAACTATCAATAAACATTAAAAATGTCAACAAGCAAATGTAACTGTTTTTTGAGGGAAAGCACACTCTAAAACAGGAGTCTTCAAACTAAGGCCCATGGGCCGAAGTGACCCTCCAAGGTTATTTACATGGCCCCCACTCTAAATATTAGACTTAGGCTTGCACTAAATCTGAAATGACTTGAAGGCGCACAATAACAATGAGCCTAAATAACTTAACTATCTCATCAGCCAAAAGTCGCGTCACGCTTCCTGTAAAAATACTGGTGCATTTATGTTGGTTAAAATTGTTCTTCCTTTTAAGTATTATATTGTTCTTCTGTGGTTTTTTGTTCTACAAATAAGATATGTTCAGTGTGCATATGTATTCGTTTGTGTTTTTTTCAAACTATAGTCTGGCCCCCCAACTGTCTGAGGGTCCGTGAACTGGCCCTCTGCTTAAACTGTCTGAGGACCTCTGCTTTAAAATCGGACGTAAGATACCTTTATTCAGACTTGCCAAAATATCTCAGAGGTGCATTCAAGTTTTCTTAACAGGCTGGATATTAAAAAGGGGACAAGGACAACAGAGCTCTAAATTAGGCCAGATGTTGCAGCTGTGAGACCTGAAGTTCAGGTCCATTTCAGGCAAGATTCAGTCTCATAAACATAGTACTAGCATGCAATTTGTTTATATTGTACAGATGTTAGTAGACTTACGCAAAGAAGCTCCCTCTAACCACAGAAACAGTACTGTGGTACACAGGATTCAGCTGTAGCAGCTCAGTAATGGACTACCCTTTGATTTAGAGGCCTCATTGGCATATATATTTCTTTCACTCCAGTGTCATATGAAAACACGGTCTGTTTACATATAGATCCGTACAGATTTTGAATTGGGGAAATAGGGTTAAATTTATAAAAACCAATGCTACCAATTTCTTTTTCTCAGTTAAGTTTCAAAGGTGCTAAAAAATCCCAGATCCATCACATGCGTACAGTACTGAATTGTTTTCTGTCTTCTTTTAGCTTGTTAAATTATTTAATAGGTTTGAGTATTTTGAGTCATTTTATTGATTATACCGTTTCAAAATGACCATGTCTTTGATATAGAGGGTGAGATATACATATCTTTTTAAAATTAATATGAACATTTATATATAAATACATATCATGGAGGGAAACCAAGTTGAGTGATAGAGGATTCATGGAGAGTTCATTGTACAGCCTGCTGAAGGCTCTTCCAAATAGGCCCTATATCCCAGGTTCTGAAACCAGGTTTTCTGTTTATCCCAGATTATCTGGCAGTGGGGACTCATATAATTCAGTTTAAAGCAGAGAACCTGGGATCAGTTCCTAGGATATAGGGTGTGCCTAGAAGGATCCTCACCTGCTTGGTATTATTTGTACCTCTAACATTGAAGTGCTTCTTTAACAGGATTGAGTTGATCGTGGTTCCCTCTTCACACAAATTCTTCATTAAACAAACTCCTGTTAAACTTTAATTGTAGTCAACTCCAGTGGCATGGTCAACCTATCCAAGAACTTATGTCTACAGAAACCCTAAAAGGGATAAATTGGGGTGCTAGGTGATTAGGATTAAGAGCAGTAGAATGGGGTACATGATAGAGATAAAAACAAACATTACAGAGTTGTGCACAATGTGAATAACACTTCTTTCCCCCTTTGAAATTATTTATACGCTGTGTAAACTTAAAAGTATCTTCATAGTAAAGAAATGCCACTCCAGCACTCTTTTCTGTTTTCTGGCATATGAAGAGGGTGAGAACTGGGACGAACAGTTTTATGCATTTAAGTTTTATAAATATTCCATAAAGAAAACCAAAAAGCTAATATTCAAAATGCTTCCTGCTTTGGAACTTTAAGATTACAACTTACCAGGATGCACTTTAAAACATTTTATAACAGGGTACTTATTCTTGTCTTTCTAAAGAGACAGTTATAGAAGTTACCACAGATACACCACTGAGAGTCAAGAGAAAAGCATCTGAAGAAGGTAAGAATTGCTTTCTGCTATTACAGGACTATTTTGCTCTCATCAAAATAAGAAGTACAGCCAGCTCTAGCCATATGCAGGTTTAACATCTGTGGATTTGATTAATTTATATAAATAAAAATGTAATGTTTGTTTGTTGAATTAACATAACTCAAAAACCATTGGGCAAATTGATACCAAATTTGGACACAAGACACCTATAAGGTCAATGAGTGACCATCACTCATAAAAACACTGAAAAACACAGCAGAAGAGACTTAAAAAGCCAAAAAAAATGAAAATTACATTACAACTCATGCGCAAAACCACACAAATACACACACAAAACACATATACACAGACCAGGCCAAAGCAACGCATGGCAGGGGATGGCTAGTATATAAATAAAAATGTAATGTTCATTTGTGGGATTAACATAACTCAAAAACCTCTGGACGAATTAACACCAAATTTGGATACAATACACCTATCAGGCCAAAGAGTGACCATCACTCATCAAAACACAGAAAAACACAGCAGAAGAGACTTTAAAAGCCAAAAAAAATTAAAAATACATTACAACGCATGCGCAAAACCACATATATACACAAACACACACAAAACACATATACACAGACTGGCCACAGCAATGCATGGAATACAAGGCATGCGCAAAACCACATATATGTACGCAAACACACATATATACACACACAAAACACATATACACAGACTGGGCCACAGCAATGCGTGGAATACAACACATGCGCAAAACCACATATATATACAGAAACACACACATATATAAATATATACACACACAAAACACATGAGAGTCTATAGTCAGCTTCCAGTGAACAACAGAGATTGCCTTGGAGGATCCAGAAATTCCTTGAGAGGTGTTCTCTCATATTTTTTTTTTAAAAAGTGGTTTTATGTATGTCTTTTCCATTTTTTGAGTGAATTCTGCATCCCTAACCTGAGCAAAAGTGTTTGGCAGGGGCGGGCTACTGTACTCTTATCATTCTAGTAATGAATGATAACAAAAAGTTACCGGAGACCAAATTTGCAGCACACTTTCCATCATAATGCTGGCTGGAATGTGTACAGGAAATCTGAAAACAATCAAATATGAATAAGGAGGAATGAAAGACCCAGTGATTTCTCTCCAGTCTGTATGGGATGCAGTGGATGAAACTATGTGGGCAAGCTGCCCAGGAATATTCATGGGGCCTGAGACTATTTACTTAAACACATGCAAACCTACCTTTTAGAGAACAGAGAAAGATGCACTTGTCCCATCTGTTCTCCGTTGTTTTTCTTACTTGCTATCTAAGCACTGTGCTCACAAGCCACACACAATATATTGCTATATTCAGTTTTCCCTGGGTTTGGGCTATGGGTATGTACATGTCCTTTCACTGGTCACAGACTGATTTAGAAGCAGGGAACTTACTTCACATTGTTACAGAAATATCAACATTATATATTGAGTCTACATCAGAAGACAACAAAAGAAAGGAGTAAATGAAGAGGAACTTGAAAATGTTATTCAGAAACGTATAAATGTTATGCAAAAGTGTGTATATTTGTTACAATGGTATATAACAAATTGACATCTCAGTGTGAACTATACACACTCATTGAGAGCTGGCATGATGCATTGGTTTGGGTGTTAGGCTAGGACTTTGGAGACCAGGGTTCAAATCTCTACTCAGCCAGGGTCATATTCTCCCAGCCTCAGAAGAAGGCAAAGGCCAACCCCTACTGAACAAATCTTGCCAAGAAAAGACCAAGATAGTTTCACCATAGCCTTGTCGTATGTTAGAAACAACCTGAAGACACACAACAACAACAACCCTTATATTAGGTCAGACTTTCATAAAGATGTATCATACCTGAAATGACTTTTTCTCCTACAGAACTCTCGCCTATTCAGTTTAAGAAAAGTGCTTCTGAGAATATAGCAGTCCAGTCACAAACATGTATATCTGACACCTTGCATACAGTCATCACAAACCGAAGGATGCCTTTCGAGAGATTTTACAAGCAGGAAGAAATGCCGAATAACAGAACACAAATGAATGACATTCTTCCTGCCGTACAACAGGTTGGTGTTGTTTTATCTCTCTTTTACAAGGAATGAAGGAATATGATCACTGGTTGCCACCCTATATCCCGATCTGCCCATGACTGACCAAGAGAGCCTCTGTCTTATCAGGATTAAGCTTCAACTTATTAGCCCTCATCCAGCCCATCAGGACACAATCAGGACAAACAGCAGCATTCCAAATCTCACATCTGGTTGAAGTAAAACAGCAGTCTATTTCCTCTGATCTCCAAGGAAATACTAAGTATCCGTTCCATAACATTTTAGGTCCCAATCCAGATAATGTAAGCCATATGAAACCCTTATAGAGATCAACTTGAAAAGTTTAGTAGGATGAATTCTAAATCTCACTCATCTTGTTTCAAATAATTAAAACTGAACATTGCCTCTTTGGGGACCCAAAGGATTTTTTTAAAAAAATTTGAGCAAATTACAAATCTTACTTTAAAGATTCCACAGATGTATAAACCCCACTTGCCTAGTTTCCAAAGACCTCACAACCTCTGAGGATGTCGGCCATAGATGTGGGTGAAACTTCAGAAAAGAATGCTTCTGGAACATGGCCATGCAGCAACTCACAGCAACCCAGTTTAAAATACCATTACTCTTTTTGCCAATGATTATCTACTAGGTTCTCCATTAAATTGATAGAATTTTAGTAAGTTTCCAAATAACTTGAAAAATAGCAAATAGTAATATAATATAGGTTGCATAAAATGAGAAAATGCTTTTTCCTTCCAAATAAATAGTCAAAAGATAAAAGAATAAAAGACCTTGCATTCTGAAGCGAAGTTGCAATACAATATCAAGAAACAAAGGCTGAGATACAACAGAGTACAAGGAACTATGTATTATTATTTTTGCAACAGTAGCCGAAAATAAATCTAAAGAGTATACATTTTTCACTAATCTCTGGCAAATTTTACTCTAATTCCAATAAAATTTATCATACGGATTGGCTGCCAAAATGTTCTCATGATGAGAAACAAGAATGCATTCAGAAACTCTCTTAATCAGTGAACATCTAATTCTTGCCAAAATGTTTCTCAAAATGGAGCATGTTTTAGGCAAAAATTAACAAGCCGCAAGCTTATTCCAAAATGCATGTTGCAAAATTGGCAGGGTCAAGGACTCACATGACGTTTTTTTCCTTTATTGATTAACATGAATCAAATTCACGAAGCAAGATGTTTATAATATGGGCTCAGTCTTCTTTCCTTACTTGGCATCCTAGTTTTATAAAATGTTTCATAAGTATCCAGTAGGTCTCATAATCACAGATAGCAAAATGCTCAACTTTTGCAACAACACTAACTATGTAAGTGTTCAGTAACAGGATTTCTAACACTTTAAAACTGAAATAAATAAAAACTTACCTTTAACAGACATTGTTAAATTGCACTATAAATCATTCTGCTATTAAGCAGATGATGTTGGATATAAGAAACTCTGTACCATATTCAAAGGAACTGTCCTTTTACCACAGATGGACTTTGCCTTTGTGTACCACAATGACTTGAAAATACATCTGTCCTTCAAAAATTCTACAGCTTCCATTATAAAAGTATATGGTGCAGCAAATACACATTGAGCATTCCATATGCATAAATCTGAAATATAATCTGAAATATCCAAAATCCAAAGGTTAAGATAGTGATATCTTTGCTTTCTGATGATTCTACATACACAACTTTGTGTCATGCACAAGATTAAAATAATGTACATAAAAGGCTGCAAGATGTCGGTGAAACAACTCATAACCCTTCTCTATGGTATCCAAAACCACTCTCCAACAGCTTTTACTCTCAGGAAGTTCTTCCTAATATTTTCAATCAAATCTCTTTTCCTGCCATTTGAAACTATTGCTCCCCTATACCCTTGTCTCTAGAGCAGCATAAAGTCAGTTTCCCCCCTCTGCCTCAATCTGGAAACATGGTTCTCATGTTCCTGCTCAATAATAATAATAATAATAATAATAATAATAATAATAATAGTTTATTTATAACCCATCCTATATCCCTGAGGGGACTCAGGGCTACCTTCTCTTCTCCAAGCTAAACATCCCCCAAAAGAATAAGAGGAAGGAAAAAGAGAAGGAAAGAAGGAGGATGAATGGAAGGAAAGGAGGAAGGGAGTGGAAAGAGGAAAGACAAAAGGGAAGGAATGAAGGAGAAAGCGAGAGGGGTAAGTAGGAAGGAAAGAGGGAAGGAAGGAAGGACAAAAGGGTGTAATGGAAGGAAGTAGGGAGGGAAGGAAGAAGGAATGAGAGAAGGAAGGAAGGATGGTGAGAGAGAGGAGGGCAAGGCCTGATAAAAGAGCCCAAGAAGCTGCATCCACCCCCAGGCCTGGGTTTGCCCACACCTGATCTATATGTGCTCTCTCTCTCTCTCTCTCTCTCTCTCTCTCTCTCTCTCTATATATATATATATATATATATATATATATATAAGAGGTTATAAATGAATAATGTTAAGGTGGTGTACCGCTAAGAATAAATCTCCTGATATAACTTTAGACTACATTTCCTCAAAAAGCCATAAAAGGAACTTTCAGAGAAGGAAATGTGGGGGGTGACTGATCTGGATTTACTTTACTAAACCTGTGCCAGATTTTATGTCTTATCCATTAGGACAAATTTCAGCACAAAATGGCACAGCAATCACCAGAATGTAAACTAAAAACGACTTTGAGATGCCCTGTAGAATAAATATTGCACAGTAGTACACAGACTCCTTTCTTAAAGTACAAAAGTCCACGAGTTGCAATAGCTAGAATTTTATCTGGTATGTAAAGCCATGATGAGCTATTCAGATGAAGTCTTTAGTACAAAGGGTCACTGGAGCTACTCCAGAAAAACAATGATACTCTAGCTCAATTATAATTATCCAATTCCTCAAAGCTATGGCATATTACAAACAGAATCTGGTTAATCTACACAGTAAACTACATTTATGTTGTTGTGTGCCTTGAAGCCGTTTCTCACTTGTGATAACCCTAAGACAAATCTATCACAAGGTTTTCTTGGAAATATTTGTTCAAAGGGGGCTTGTCTTTGCTTTTTATTTATAGTATACTTCTTCATAGGGTTGAACTAAAATGTAATATCTAATTGGTTTGTTAAAAGACCAAGCCAGTGTGATCTGCATCAAAGGCATCCAGCCTTTACTCAGAGCTCAGTTAACATAGCAGCACAACTGTAACCTAAATGTGAAAATCTGGCCTTGAAATTTTATATAAAACAATACAAAATTGTTGACATATATAATATGTGGCACTTGCCAATTGCAATCAAGTTAACCCTTGTCCACCATATGGCTCGACACTGTTGAGCAATTGACTCAACCCGAGTGTGTGACTAACTACATTTCAGATGTGAAGTTGCAATTTCTTAAAGATATTCTGTGTTTAATTAACGAACACAGCTTTCTGAAAAACAACATATAATATGTATGTTCTGAATTAAAACAACAATCTAAAGCAGGGGTCCCCAAACTAAGATCTCTGGGCTGGATCCAGCCTTCCAAGGCAATTTTCCCAGCTCTCACCCCCTTAACCTAAAGCCACCGATTCAAAGCGTTTGTTGACTAAAACACAATACATTGGTTGTTCTTTATTTATTGTTATGATTTTAGAGTTTTTTAAAAATACTGGTAGCCAGATTTAGTTCATTGATTAGCGTTTAATAGCCTAGATTAGCATTGATTGGCCTATTACAGGCATGCTTTATTACTGTCAAGCTTAAGGATTTTCTTGGGAAGGAGTGGAGTGGATATTTGACTTTCCCTCTCTCTGAGGCTGAGATTGTGACTTGCCCAAGGTCACCCAATGGGTTTCTAAGGCTGGACAGGGATTTGAACCCTGACTTCTAGAGTCCTAGTTCAACACTAAAGCCTCTATAACACACTGGCTCTCTCATGTTTGGGAGACTGTGATCAATGGGGTCAGAGGAAACTATAATGCAAGAAATGAAAACAATTAGTAACACTTCAACTGTAACATTAACAAACAATAGTTGGGTGGATACAGACATTCTTACATTGATATGCTAATCAATACATGGAATGTAATGAAGGCTTTGTCTCTATTCAAACCAAAGCAGATAGGCTTCTATGTCATGCATGAACTTTTACCCTTGCAATTCCTTCCCCCCCCCCCCTCAAGTAGGGTTACTCAAAGGTCATAGCCAAATGCTCTTGCCATTTCCGATATCAGATTTATTCTATTGCATTGAGGCTGACCTATTTTCTTATGTAGAATGCAATAGAGCATTGCTAGAAAATGATGGCATATGTCATGTTGCAAGGTTTAGATTTTGCTGCACTAATCTGACACATTTGACCCACTAGAAACTGTTATCTTTGGAAAAAAGTTACTTTTCCAGGAATGTTACGATCCTCTGATTTCATAATGGCTACAAAAGAGCATCAGGAATTCAAGAATGAAAAGGGTTAGTAACCCAATTTAAAATCTAACTAAAGAGCTGTCAGTTCAGGTTTCATCCCTAGAAAATATGCTGTAAGTCTACAAGACTTAGAATGGAGTAAACAGGTATATGATTAGGTTATTGGGCCTGAAAATCCATATAAGTAGATGTAACTAGATGCAAGATAGCACCTATATAGCTATCTCTAAATACTTTAAATGGAATTCAAACAAATGTGAGATTTTGAAGCAAACAAAACACACACCACTTAGTAATCTAAAAAACCCATTGATAAAGCAATTAAGATTCTAAAGCACCAAAGAGTCATGTGAAAGACAATAAGCAACAGGAAAAAAGAGCAAGCATATGTTTGTGTAGAATTAAATCTGGTCATTTTGCTTTTAACAATTATGCTTCATACCTGACTTGTATGTGTGTACAATGTGTGTGCACTCTAAATGGTTACATGTGAATATTGTATTTATGCAGTGTAGGTTTATCATGAGGAAGAACGATGTGGTAATCCAGCTATTGCTGGATTATAATTCCCAGTAGCTCCAACCAGCACAGACAACAGTGGGAAATGTCAACAGGTTGTGTTCAGCAACATCTAATTCTTAATCTTCTCTATGGGAAATTGCCAAACCAATAAGTGCTTTACAATACATGAAAGTGGAGGGAAAGGTGTGTCTTTACAATATGCTACTCAATGAATATGTAAGTAGTTAAGTTAAGGAGTGACAAAATCATAGAAGGAATGGTTGAGAAAAAGTCAGATTGCTTTAGAGGAGAAATCAAGGTGAGGCCAGGTCTTATCAGTACAGTGATGAAACTCACCTCCGCCTATAGACTCTGGTGTAAGTTTAATATTCAGTTATGCAACGTATTGTTTTGTGTGCCTGTGAGAGATGATTATTTTCTCAGTTAGCTCTGGCTTGCAAAAGTAAAGTAGTTTAGTGAGTCGTTGATACAGAAATAAGCCTGGGACAGAGGTTTTCAGCACCAACCTATGCCACCTTTACTTGCAAGTAAAGCCTGCCATGTTTCCTGGGGCTTACAGTTGAGTCATTGTTTTGGTGTTTAAAACATTTGGTGATACTAGTCAGAGAAGGAGTACTTCTGCTTACTGTTAGTATCCCACTAATAATTGTTTCCCATCACAATCCTGCTAGACTACTAAGTAAACAAGAATAAGGATCACTCCTAAACCAAGTAATGAATTCGTAGGTGACCTGATTAACCTGGGAATGTTTTTATTTGTATACAATTAAAAATATTAGAAGACAAAGACAGACAGCATGGCCACCATATGGCTAGCAATAGTGATGCTTGTGGCCCAACACATCTGTTGTGCCATAGATCAAGAGGGAGCAAAAAGAGAGTGGTAGACTGAAGTGCAAGACTTAGGACCCTTCCACACAGTTGTATAAAATCCACATTGAACTGGCAGTATATGGCAGTATGGACTCAGATAATTCAGTTAAAAGCAGATATTGTCAAATATCTGCCTTGATATTCTGTGTTATATGGCTATGTGGAAGGGCCTTTGAGCCTCTTCTACACAGCCATATAAAATGCAAATTATCTGCTTGGAACTGGATTATCTGGCAGTGTAGACGGGCCCCAAATCCCAGAACCTACTACAGATGTAACACAATGAGGGATCACTTGCATCTTGTTCTGATGATCCCTTTCAGATAAGCATCAGCACAAGTTCTTTGCTCCTACTTAAGCTAAACAAAACATGATTGCCTTGATGCAATTAATTACAGGTTGCATATCCCTTATCCAAAATTTTTGGGACCAGAAGTACTTTTAATTTTTGAATCCCTGTATTGGTTTACACATACATAATGATACATCTTGGAGATGAGATACAGGCCCCTTCTACACAGGTGTATATCTGCTTTGAACTGGGATATATGGCAGTGTGGACTCAGATAACCCAGTTCAAAGCAGATATGGTGGGTTATTCTGCCTTGACATTCTGGGTTATATGGCTGTGTGGAAGGGCCCTAAAATAATCCAGTTCAAAGCCAATAATGTGGATTTTCTGCTTTGATAACCTGGATTGTCTGGCAGTATAGAAGGGGCCCCAGGTTTAAGAATGAAATTCATTAACCTTCCATATGCACCTTATATAATGGTCTGAAAGTAATTTATACATAATATTTTTAAATAATTTATGTATTTAATCCTTTATGCTGCCTTGTGGGCAATTTCAGATTTAACTTTTTCGAATTTGTGAATTCCAGATAAAATATACTCAGTCTGTACCAACATATCATCCCTTGAGTTAATCATACAGGGATCTTGAAGAGTTTAATACTCACTCTGCCCTGCAAGAATATATTGATACATAAAATGGGAAATCTGTATTGCAAATGAAGACCGGAGCATGAACATGTTATTTTGTTTAGACAACCCTTCCAAAATCCTCCAACCAACATGGCCACATTCCCAAGCTCTGATTTCACTACATATACATAAGGAATAAGAGACTACAATTAGCAATGGCTACTTAAGCTGGATATATATACACTGCCCTATATACCAGGATCTGATCCCAGAACCCTTCCACACAGCCATGTAACCCAGAATATCAAGGCAGATAATCCCACAATTGGGTTATCTGGAGGCCTTTCCACACAGCCCTATATCCCAGAATATCAAGGCGGGAAATCCCACATTATCTGAGTGTGGACTCAGATAACTCGGTTCAAAGCAGATTAAGCAGTCCACCAATAACTTTCCTGTCCTTCCTTTAAGTTCAGCACTTTACATTGGCCCTCTTATCTTCTACCTCCACACGTTTGATTGATGACAGTATTCCCAGCCCCACCTACTGGATTATTGCACTTTCCTTGCGCTCCCTTCAGAATGTATTGTACTCAATGAGCCTGTACCTCAGCTATGTTCTTTATCTCAGCCATATTGCTTAATGTTGTTTACAATGGTGATTGTTTTTTTAATATTTTCATATGTTTTTAATTTGTTGTGTTTCATTGTAATTTTTGGGCTTGTCCCTTGTAAACCACCCCAAGTCCCCTTGGGGAGGTGGTTGGCGGGGTATAGAAATAAAGTTATAATAGGTAAAGGTAATGGTTTTCCACTGACATTAAATTAAGTCCAATCGTGTCCAACTCTGGGGTGTGGTGCTCATCTCCATTTCTAAGCCTGCATTGTTTGTAGACACCTCCAAGGTCATGTGGCCAGCATGACTACATGGAGCACCGTTACCTTCCTGCCAGAGCAGTACCTATTGATCTACTCACATTTGCATGTTTTCGAACTGCTAGGTTGGCAGAAGCTGGGGCTGACAGCGGAAGCTCACACCGCTCCCCGGATTTGAACCTGCGACCTTTCAGTCAACAAGCTTAGCAGTTCAGTGGTTTAACCCAATGCGCCACCGGGGTCTCCTTATATTATTATTTCTGCCTTGATATTCTGGGATACAGGGCTGTGTGGAAGTGCCCTCAGATATTCAAGTTCAAAGCAGATATTGTGGGTTATTCTGCCTTGGTTATATAGCTGTGTGGAAGAGCCCCGAGTTATCTTGTGCGCCAGCTGCGCCCGTACCTTGGGAAGTCAGACTTGGCCACGGTGGTCCACGCTCTCATTACCTCTAGGATAGACTACTGCAATGCAGTCTATGTGGGGTTGCCTTTGAAGACTGCTTGGAAGCTTCAAATAGTCCAAGAAGAGGCAGCCAGGTTAATAACTAGGGTGGCATACAGGGAGCACACAACTCGCATGTTATGCCACCTCCACTGGCTGCCAGTTTGCTACCGGGCACAATTCATAGTGCTGGCTTTGGCCTATAAAGCCCTAAACGGCCCCGGCCCAAATTACCTGTCCGAACACATCTTCCCCTATGAACCATCATGGAGATTAAGATCTTCTGAGGAGGCCCTGCTTTCTGTCCCGCCACTGTCACAGGCACAATTGGTGGGGACGAGAAACAGGGTCTTCTTGGTGATTGCTCCCCTGCTATGGAGGGTCACCCCCATCCTCCTGTCCTTTAGAAGGATGGTAAAAACTTGACTGTGGGACCAAGCTTTCAGGACAGGGCAATGAAGCGGCAGTGGAAAAGATAACAGGGCCAATTGGATTTGATGCGGATGGCTAGGACAGTTTTAAATGATGTATTTTAATGTATTTTTTTATGTTTATGTATTGTATGTGAATTTGTGTCCCGGCATTGAATGTTTGCCGTGTATGTGCTGTGCTCTGCCCTGAGAAGGGCGGAATATAAATGCTTTAAATACATAAATAAATAAATATCTGGGTCCACAATGCCATATAACTCATTTCAAAGCAGATAATGTGGGATTTTACACAGCTGTGTGGAAGGGGCCTTCGATGCTGAGCAAATTCAATGCAATCACTGTTTGGTGAAAACACAAACTTTGACCGGAATCGGTGAAGGCCCTGTGTAATAAAACATGTGGAAAAGTTGGGGTGTTCGGAGCAAATTTACCTGCAAGACATCAGATTTATCAACCAGGGCCCTTCCACAAAGCCCTATATCCCTGAATATCAAGGCAGGAAATCCCACAATATCTGCTTTGAACTGGGTTATCAGATAATGTGGGATTTCCTGCCTTTATATTCTGGGATTTAGGGCTGTGTGGAAGGGCCCTCAGTAAGTATGAGGGCAAAAACAGTGGCAAAACACTAGCAAAAAGTAGTGTAACTGCTAATGCTCAATACTGTGGGACAATGAGAAGAATCAAGATGCATCTACAGCCAGGCATGGGCAAACTTCGGCCCTCCTCCAGGTGTTTTGGACTTCAACTCCCACAATTCCTAACAGCCTACCGGCTGTTAGGAATTGTGGGAGTTGAAGTCCAAAACACCTGGAGGAGGGCCGAAGTTTGCCCATGCCTGGCTGTAGATGCAAGCTTTAGGAAGACTCACAGCCACAACTGGTTGCCTCCAAGGCTCCAGCACTGGAGATCAGACCTTTCCCTGCAGAGCCCCCTTATGTGTGGCCCCCCAAAGCCCCTTCCCTTACCTGTGCTGCAGCCCCACCAGCCCCAGCGTGATCACATGCGGCACGTCCAGCTCGGTGGGCCAGACCCCGGCGGCGAGGCATCCGAAGACCCCGCACTCCTCCCCGATGCCCAGCTCCTCAAACTCCATGGTGCGTCGCACACGTGTCGCGGCCGCCCCTGTTGTTGTCGCTCCTGGCGCGGCGCTTGTGGCCGCTTGGGCTTGTGGGCGAGGACCGAGCCTGCTCCTTTTTTCCCGCCCCTCGGCGCCTCATTTGCATACAGGCCTGATTTGCATAGAGAGAGGGCGCGCACTAGTCTCGCGGCTGCTCCTAAGTTGAGAGTCCTGCCCCTTTTTTCTGCTTTAGGACTCCATCACCTCCCTCGTGTGTATGTGTGATTTGGTCTCATGGCAACAAAAAAGTTAGCCCCCCCCCCTCCTGTGAGGAAGTCGCCCCTCCCCAGTCCCCGCCTCCCCTCTTTTAGGGTTCCCTTGGTATTTCCTGCTTTTCCGAGCTGAAACTTGATTTTCCCTCTCTGACTTTGATTGGGGATAAGAAAGAAGAGTTGTTTACTTTTGCTTCCTGAGGGAATCCTTCCTGGAAAAAGAGAGAAATAGAGGGAGGGGGAAAGAGAGAGGAGGGAGGGAAGGGACGGTAAAAGAAGGAAGGAAGGAGAGGGGAAAGAAGAAAGGAAATAGGGAGAGGGAAGGAGGGGGAATGAGGGAGGAGAAGACATGAAAGAAGGAAGGAGAGGGGAAAGAGGAGGAAAGAAGAAAGGAAACGGGGAAAGAGGGGAGGGAGGGAAGGAGAGGGAATGAGGGCTAAGACAGAAGGAGGGAGGAAATAAGCAAGAGAAAGGGAGAAGGGAAGAGAGAGAAAGGGGGAAAGAAAGGAAAAGGAGAGAAAAAGAGGGAGGAAAGGGGGAAAGAGAACGAGAGGAAAGATGACAGGGAAAATGAGAGAAAGAGCAGGGAGGGGAAGAAAGAAAAAGGGGGAAAGAGGAGGAAAAGAAGACTGGGAAAATAAAGAGAAGGGAAGAGAGAAAGGAGAGGAAAGAAGAGAGGAAATATGGGCAAAGGAGAAGGTGAAAGATGAGGAAAGACACAAGGAGGGAAAGAAAGGAGAGAAAGGGGGAAAGAAAGGAAAAGGAGGGAAAGAGAGGGGGAAAGAAGAATTAAAGGCAGAAGGGAGGAAAAGGAGACAGGAAAATGAAGGGAAGGGAAGCGAGAAAGTGGGAAAGAAGAGAGGGAAAGAAGGGAAAGAGAGAGGAGCGAAGGAGAGGGTGAAAGGGGAAGAAAGACACAAGGAAGGAGGGGAAGAGAGAAAAGGGGAAGAGGAAAAGGGAGGAGGGAAGGAGAGGAAAAAGACAGAAAAGGAAGAAGGGAAAGAAGAAAGGGAAAGGAGCGAAGGAGAAAGATGTGGAAAGACACAAGGAAGGAGGGAAAGAAGGGAGAGAAAGGGGGAGAGAAAGGAAAAGGAGGAAAAGAGAGGAAGTAGAGGGGGAAAGAGAAGGAAAAGACAGGGAAAGAGGAGGGAAGGGAAGAGAGATTGAGGGAGAAGGAAGTAAAGAGGGGGAAAGAAGAATTAAAGGCAGAAGGGAGAGACAGAAGACAGGGAAAATGAAGGGAAGGGAAGACAGAAAGAGGGGAAGAAGAGAGGGGAAGAGGAGGGAAGGGAAAAGAGAATGAGGGAGAAGAAAGGAAGGAGAGGGGGAAAGAAGAGTTAAAGGCAGAAGGGAGTGAAAGAAGACAAGGAAAATGAAGGGAAGGGAAGAGAGGAAAAGGAAGGAAAGAAGAAAGGGGAAAGAGAAGGAGGGAGGGAAAGAGAGAAAGGGGATGAGGAAAAGGGAGGAGGGAAGGAGAGGGAAAAGACAGAAAAGGAAGAAGGTAAAGGAGCGAAGGAGAAGGGGAAAGAGGGGGGAAAGACAAAAAAGGAGGGAGGGAAAGTAAAAAGGGAAAAGGAGGGAAGGAGTGGGGAAAGTCGGAGGAAAAATAGGGAGGGGAAAGAGAGAGAAGGAGGGGTGAAAGGGAAGGAGAGAAGAAAGGGAGGGGGTAAGGAAGAGGGAGAAAGGGTGAAGTTTGCGAGGACTTGGGGGCGCTGGAATAGAAGCGGGAGTTGTTGAGAGTGCAACTTCGCCATGGCCCGCGGGGCTTTGGGGCGGGAAAGAGGCGGGCGAGGGGTGTCCGCCAGAACTGGCCTCAGATTGGAGGGAATGCTTGGGGGAAATTGGGCTGCGAGGGGGCGTGTGCGCGCGCCATTGAGTGTGTGTATTCTGTGGCGCAAGCCCTGTTTGCGGGGCTGCCATTGGCGCGTTCGGGGCGCGCTCCCCGCCCCTCATTGGCCGCCCCCTTCCGCCGCCCGCCCTTCTTACGCCGCCCCGCCAGCGCGCGCCCTCTCTCTCCTCCTCGGACTTGCTCCTCCGCGGACGGCTCTCGCGAGCAAACTTTTCCTCCTTCTCCTCCTCCTTCCTCTTCTCCTTCTTCCTCTTGTGCTAACTTCTCTTTGCCTTTGACTCCTAGGCGCCTCGGGCTCCTGCTGCAGCAGCCATGGCTCCCATCCGCCCTACAGGTGAGTGAGTGCCTTCTTGTCCTCCCCCCAAAGAAGGCCTCCTGAATGCCCCACAACAAAGGAGTCTTTTAACCCCTAGAATTCCTGACTATTGGGCAAGCTGGCTAGGGCTTCTGGGAGTTGGAGGCCACATGCTGAGTCCTCCAGGTGTTTGGGACTCCAGCTCCCAGAAGCCTCCTCTGCTTTGGTGAGTATACTTTCCCCAGGTTTCCTAAACCTAAGATGCTGCAAAATCCAAAATGGATGGCTGAGACCCTGTCTGCACTGTCTATTTAACGCAGTTCAAAGTTAGTTTCAGAGTGTGGCCTTTAGGCAACAAACACCCACAAAAGTGCATAAAAGAAAGATCTTAATGGCTTCAAACTACAAGAAAGGAGATTCCATCTGAACATTAGGAAGAACTTCCTGACTGTGAGAGCTGTTCAGCAGTGGAACTCTCTGCGGCAGAGTGATGGAGGCTCCTTCTTTGGTAGCTTTTAAACAGAGGCTGGATGGCTATCTGACAGGGGTGCAGACAGGTAGAGGGTGCCCTCGGTGGCACAGTGGGTTAAACCCCTGTGCCAGCAGGACTGAAGACAATAGTTCGCAGGTTCGAATCCGGGGAGAGGCGGATGAGCTCCCTCTACCAGCTCCAGCTCCTCATGCGAGGATGTGAAAGAAGCCTCCCACAAGGATCATAATACATTAAAAATCATCCGGGCGCCCCCTGGGCAACGTCCTTGCTGACGGCCAATTCTCTCACACCAGAAGCGACTTGCAGTTTCTCAGGTTGCTCCTGACATGACCAAAAAAAAAAGGGGGGTGCTTTGAATGCAATTCTCCAGATTCTTGGCTGAATGGGCTTGGACTGGATGGCCCATGAGGTCTCTTCCAATTCTATGATTCTAATGTACATCAGTGGTTTGTGTAAATAGCGTCTGAATCTCAAACTGGTTCCAGGTGATCACCTGCCCAGTGAAACCACTTTTCTTCGGCCCTTTCCACACAGCTCTATAAAAGCCACATTGAACTGGGTTATATGGCCATGTGGACTCAGATAATCTACATCAAAGCAGATATTGTGAATTCTCTGCCTTGATATTCTGGGTTAAATGGCTGTGTGGAAGGACCCTTAAACATCATTTTGAAACAGCCTGAAATAGCGACACCTCTGGAATGCTGTGAGTGTTTCAGGCTGTATGGCCATGCTCCAGTAGCATTCTCTCCTGACATTTCACCTGTATCTGTGGCAAGCATCCTCAGAGATTTGTTCGAAGGTCTGTGGGAATGAGGCAAGTGGGGTGTGTGTAGAATGTCCAGGGTGGGAGAAAGAACTCTTGTCTGTTTGATGCAAGTGTGAATTTTGCAATTGGCCACCTTGATTAGCTGGTGAGTAGCTTTGCAGCTGCAAAGTCTGGCTGTTGCTGCCTGGGGACATCCTTTGCTTTGGAGGTGTTAACTGACACTTGATTGTTGGCTGTCTGGAATTCCAGATTGGTAATACCGGTTGGACCCTGGTGGCACAGTAGATTAAAGTGCTGAGCTGCTGAGCTTGTTGACCGAAAGGTCGCTGGTTCAAATCCGGGGAGCAGCGTGAGCTTCCGCTGTCAGCCCCAGCTTCTGCCAACCTAGCAGTTCGAAAACATGCAAATGTGAGTAGATCAATAGGTACTGCTCTGGTGGGAAGGTAAAGGCACTCCATGCAGTCATTCAGGTCACATGACCTTGGAGGTGTCTATGGACAACGTTGGCTCTTCGGCTTAGAAATAGAGATGAGCACCACACCCCAGAGTTGGACACGACTGGACTTCATGTCAGGGGAAAACCTTTACCTTAAAACTGATTACGGGTATTTAAAAACATCAGAATCAAGGCAGTAAGAAAGGGACACCTCTCAGAAACAGAAGGATGCCTGCCATAGATGCAGGTGAAATGTCAGGAGAGAATACTACTGTAACATGGCCATACAGCCCAAAAACTCACAGCAACCCAGTGATTCTGGCTATGAAAGCCTTTGACAACACAGTGACATCTCTGCTTTCTGATGACTCAGTGGATGCAAAGGAATTCTGGGAACTGATGTCCAAAACACCTGGAAGACCAAGCCTGTTCAAGACCTCAGCCATCTAGATGTGCTCTTTCCCAGGCTGATTTCAGAAAGTAGACCGAACCTATCTAAACCTTAACAGAATGATTCTATAATTCGGGTTTGCCAAGGTGTTGTTACATGAAATTTCTTTGCAGGCTCAATTTCCTGATAGGGTTTAGTCTTACAATATATCCAAGCAAATTACATGAACTGTCTTTATTAAGCTCAGATGTTGGAAGCTAAGTAGGATCAGCCCTAGTAAGGACTTGGCTGGGAGCCCACCAACAAATGCCAGGTTCTGAAGGCTATATTTCAAAGGAAGGGACTGTTAAACCACCTCTGGGGATTCCTTGCCTAAGGAAAACCCTATGGACTTGTCATAAGGTGACTTGCAGAACTGGATGGTGGAAAATTCTGATGATACAAAGTAACAGGCTCTACAAAGCCATGAGGCTATAACGGTTTTGATGTTGTCTGTAATCTTTTTGAGTTCCTACAAGAAAAAAATTAATAATTTTTTCCCCATGTCTTCCCCAAGTTTGGAGAAGATACTGTTTTGAAGCACACATCCCAAAATCCCTTAGCCAAGATGGCCAGTGACCATGCTAATGGGGATGTTGAGAATCAAGGAGTTATGATTTAAAGCTGTACCAGTCCCCTTCACACACACACAAACATTCTGATGAAATATAGACTGCAAATAATGCCAGGTACAGAGGAAGGATCCAATACAGCCAACTCTATGTAAAAAAAAAAAAACAAACCTATGAAATTAATGGTTTTTCCATAAATTGACAAGCAGTTTGACGTCAGTGGGTTAAAGCGCTGTGCTGCTGAACTTGTTAACTGAAAGGTCGCAGGTTCAAATCTGGGGAGCGGTGGGAGCTCCCAGTGTCAGCCCCAACTTCTGCCAAACTAGCAGTTCGAAAACATGCAAATATGAGTAGATCAATAGGTGGGGTGGTAACAGTGCACCGTGCAGTCATGCTAGCCACATGACCTTGGAGGTGTCTATGGACAATGCCGGTTCTTCGGCTTAGAAATGGAGATGAAAACCAACCCCCAGAGTCAGACACGACTGGACTTAATGTCAGGGGAAAACCTTTATCTTAACCTTTGACAGCATACTTGCCATGCATATCTTCTGAAGAAGACCATCACTTCATTCTATGTGCAATTATAGATTGAAGATGGACTTTCTTTTTTCTGAAGTTTTTATATTGCCCGTTATGACCCTTCTGGGATCACCACTTCATTTGCTGTGTATTAACCAAGAGGCAACGATGCAGCATGCCCACAGAACTCGTATAAAATGACTCCTATTTTTACAAAACAGGAGTCCTTTTATAAGGATGCTTACAAAACTATAAATGTCTTTCGGTTTTGTATACACTGTGTGTGCAAAGAAAGTTGTAAATACTTGGAAGTATTTCATTTATCGTGATAGGTCAGCAGTTTGAATCTGGGGAGCGGGGTGAGCTTCTGTCTGTCAGCTCCAGCTTGTCATATGGGGACATGAGAGAGGTCTCCACAGGATGGTAAAACATCCGGGCGTCCTTACAGTCGGCCAATTCTCTCACATCAGAGGCGAATTGCTGTCTCTCAAGTCACTCCCGACACAAAAAAAAAATCATGATGAAGACAAGCATGTGACTGTCAGATGTGATGATCAGTATATAGTTTGTATACTTTCTTTGTAAAGCTTGACTCTGATTCCATAATTTAAATATACCAGGGGGTCTTTCTGTTTAGGATCTCAACCAGCCAAATATTCTCTTTTCCAGATAGATGCTCCCCAGATAAGTCATCTGGTCATCTCCCATTTCTTTATATCCCAGGCTGACGTCAAAAAATAGACTCAACATATCTAAAGCTTAACAGAATGATTCTTTAATTAGTATTTGTCAAGGTGTTCTTTCACAAAATTTCTTTGCAGGGTCAGCTATTGCTTGCTTCAGTGTACTTTGACAAAATTAGCTTTTACAATATACACAAGCAAATTTGCTGAACTGAAATCTTTGAATATGTCTTCTATTTTTAAAAAAAAGTTGCACTGTAGACAACAGAGAAATGGAGATTACAGTTCTGTACATATTTATCTGGAAATATGGTAGAACGTACCTCTGAGTAAATGTGTAATCAATCAGATTGTAGGCCCTTCCAGACAGGCCCAATAATAATAATAATAATAATAAACAACTTTATACCCCGCCACCATTTTCGCGAAGGGGACTCGGGGTGGCTAACATGAGGCCAAGCCCAAAGATACAATACAGCAAAATAAAATACAGAATACAGACTACAAAATTTACATCAGAATAAATACATACAGTAGCAAAATAAAATAAATAAAGCAAATTAGCACAATATAAGATTAACAGAATGGGCAGGCCAAATAGACGAGGAAAAATGATAAAACCCTGGATGAGGTAGGAATAGAAAAAGTGTAATTGAGAGGAGCCCAAAAAGGATAAACAGTGGGGTAAGGCTTTCAGGTTAAGACTAGGATCTGATCCCAGGTTTTCTGCTTTAAACTGGTTTATATGAGTCTGCACTGCCAGATAATCTGGGATAAACAGAAAACCTGCTATCAGATCCTAGGATATAGGGCCTGTCTGGAAGGGCCTTGTGAAGATTGTATTGACTACCTTGTTATAATTAAGATTGTACTAAAAGCCTTGTACATTTGAAAGAAGGTTACAAAACTTTACAACTGTTTCCCCTTCTTTCTCCAGAACTGAAACTTGGCAAAAAAATAAATGAGGGGAAAACAAAGGAGGTTTATGAATTGCCCAGCATTCCTGGATGTGTGCTTTTACAATCAAAAGACCAGATAACAGCGGGAAATGCAGCTCGAAAGGATCTCATGGAGGGGAAGGCTGCAATCTCAAATACCACGACATGCGCTGTCTTTCAGTTGCTTCAGGAATCTGGTGAGTTTTGAGAATCCATGTGCTGCATTGCAGACAATAAAAAACTAGTTTTTATCCTGACATTTTTCAAATGTGAAAATTGCACAAATGTACTCACCTGCACCACATGTAGCAAAAGAATGACTTGGTCATCAGTGATGGGTCTCATGAAATACACTAGGTTGTCTAGCGTAGTACTAGTCAAAGTGGTGGTCCCTGAGCTAGCATTTGGGACATGAGCTGTTGGAAGTTATTCTCTGCAGGAAAGAAACAAACAATTGTAGCCAGATGGGTACACATAGAAGAAGAAGAAGTAGTAGTAGCAGAAGTAGCAGTAGTAGTAGTAGTAGTAGCAGCAGCAGAAGTAGTTTATTTTTCTACCCCGCCTCCATCTCCCCAAAGGGACTCGGGGCAGCTTACATGGGGCCAAGCCCAAGGCAGTATGCAATTAAAACAGTACAGTGACAAGTTAAAATAGCATAAAACAGCATAAACAATAATAAACAAGCATCAAAAGCAACAGCAGATTAATTTTGATGGGGGAGGGGGGATAGGATAGGAAATACTGTTTCCTGGAAGAAAATAATTACTGGTTGCTGATATCAGATAGCCTGGAGAGCATTGCTTTGCTACCAGTAGTGACATCTATAAACATCACTGAAAATGTGAACAGGAGGATGTAAGACATCATTATGCCTTCTAGACAAACAAAATGAAAAGAAACTCAAAACTCTCAACACTGGCCAAAACGAACTTTGTGAAATCATGACCACGTTCGACCAAAATGGGCTTTCCAAAAATCCATAATAATGTCTTCGCATGTATATGATTTACAGCCATTAATGAGAAAATGGCTAAGATGTGATCTGTATTAGTAACTTCCTTTCCTGAACACTACATGTGATCTGGGAATTAATTTTACAATTTTTTTTTGCTTGTGCATTTTTAAAGTGTACAGCCTCAATCTCACTGTTAGTCCCAACTATAAAAGAACAGTTGGGTTTCCCTACCTGTTGATCCCATATTCATTAGGTCTTCTCTAACTGGGATCAATCAACAGAATTCCAGATGTCTTTCAGATTTCCTTCCTCCCCTTCATGCAACATGTCTGATCTCTGATATTATGACACTAGCTTCATGCACAAAAAGTGTGTAACTACTCAAGAATAAACTTTGTGGGTTATAAGATCTTTAAAACATATCACTTCTAATCAAGCTGACATCAGTTTATTGTGATGAGCCTCTCAAAATTGCTTCATATCAGTGTACTTTGGTGAGATCTTGGTACTGAGTAACTTTATGGCTTAAAAATTACCTTATTTGAAGCTCTCGCTCATGCTCTCAGATGTTTCCCAATGAATTATTTACTGGTGAATGCTTTCCTTCTAATCTCCCCTCATTCTGTCGTGTGTGTTTTTGCAGTACAAAGGTTGCAAACAGATTTCACCTGGCATCTTTTCAACAAGGTTATCAGTCTTGTTAAATTCCCTCCTCTCACCCAGGATGCTCAGGGTCAGAATTTCTGCAGCATGGAGGGATGGAGTCAAAATGTGTAAAGAATGGACTATAAAATTGAAAATTATTTCCTTAAGCAATTGCTATTTATTTCTCTACTTCCCTTCTATTTTCAGATGCTTTTTTACCTCTCTGTGCTTTTTCAGGTTATTTATAAATGTGTTTCATTTGTGGAACTAAAGTCATTTCCCCTCCCTCAGGAATCAAAACTGCGTTTGTGAGGAAACACAGCGACTCAGCCTTTATAGCTGCTCATTGTGAAATGATTCCCATTGAATGGGTTTGCAGGAGAATTGCTACAGGTTCTTTCCTGAAAAGAAATCCTGGTGTTGAAGAAGGCTACAAATTTTACCCTCCTAAAATTGAGATGTTTTATAAGGTGGGTTATATAGATGTGCCTTGGTTCTAATGCTGGTTGTGAAATATCATTTAGCAGAAATAACCACTTAATACAGGTTAAACATCCCTACTCTAGAGAGTAATACCTGAAAACCTTGAAAACCTAGAACCATTCGCTGCCAGCATCCACTTGTATTGTTTTTCCTCCTCTGCCCCTCTCTATGTCTGTCACAGGGAGGGAGGGAAGAAAGGAAGACGGGAGTGCCTCACCTCTCCTTGTTGCTATTGCCGCCATCACAATCTCTGCTTCCATCCCTTTCTCTGTGGGCGAGTGAGCTTATTAACAAAAGACCCTCCTCCTAAATGTAACTTATTAGCAGCAACGTGACCCAGCACCAATAGCCAAAGGTGATAAAAAGAACAAAAACACACAGACCAATGTTATATCTTCCTTTGGAGTCTTTTCTTTATAGCAAAATAATATGGTTGCACCATTTACAACAACAAGGTTTCCATAACTCAAATAAAGTTCTTTATACTTCATTCTTTGCTTCAACGCTGGGCTTTTTTCTCATGCAGATAAACGGCTTTGCTCTCACTGAGCTTCCTCTCACACTGAACTTACACTGTAGTGTTTTACACATAGCAGCCTTCACACTGAAGGTCTTCAATCTGAGACTTCTCTCGCCAAAGCTTCTCACACCAGGCCTTTTCACATTGAGACCTTCCTCACACTGAGGCCTCTCTCAGACTGAAGCCTCTTCATACTGAGAGCAATTAACTGAGGTTTACCTCTCACTGAGGCCTCTCTCAGACTGAGAGCTACTAAGCTACAAGCACATCTGCTTATATTGAACTGTTTGCTGAGTCATTGTATCCATTTAACCCTTTCAATTCTAGACTCACATCTTGTAATTAAAAATACCTAGCTAATTTCTATATTTATGACACTCTCCATGTCATTTTTGGTGGTACTGCCATGAATCCACCACTGTAGTGGTCATGAGATAACAGCCCAATTTGCCTTACACTCATTATGGTGGGGTCTCTTCGAGGGGATGCTGGCAGCAACAGTGGTTGTACAGAGCCAAATTGTTCACTTGCTTTCCCTCCTTCAAGGGGTTCTTTCTGCTCCTTGCCAGCTGGAGATGTAACACTCTCTATAAGACCACCTAGGGTACAGGAATGCCAGAGATATGTGTGTATGGAGGGAAGGAGGGAAGTGGGAACAGCAGACAGTGCTGCTTGAGAATACTTTTAAGTGGGGAAGAGGCCTTTCTTCACACATCTTTTACTTCATACTATTTCTTTCACCTGGTGTACCTTCCCTCCCACAACCCCAAAGTGAGGAATCTGAGGGGTGGTATGAACCAGTATGTCAGATGGGAGGCCTGGCAATGTGCCAGAGGGAAAGCTCTCTGATGCCTGGAAACCTCCAGCATGGTCAGATAATTTATAGGAGAGGTACAAAACCTACTGACTCCATTGATAAGAAAGGATGGGGCATTGGCTAAGTCTGATTGTCACTCAATGTCAGTTATTTGTCATTTGATAAGAGATTAAGCTTGGTCGTAGCCCATACTGGTTAGCAATCCTCGAGAGAAGCCAAAGGATGAAATTTTGGATGCTATTGCTTTTTCCTATCTGGACATAGTAAATGGTGCAAGGCCAAGAGGAGAGAGGGATAGTCTAAGCCAGTGGTTCTCAACCTGTGGGTCCCCAGGTGTTTTGGCCTATAGCTCCCAGAAATCCCAGCCAGTTTACCAGCTGTTAGAATTTCTGGGAGTTGAAGGCCAAAACATCTGGAGGACCACAGGTTGAGAACCACTGGTCTAAGCCAATAGTTCAGTATAACCACCCAAACCCTGGCCTCAGTTCTCAGGATTCCAGTCTCCAGACATAGGGCGGCGTTGGAGACACACCTTGACACCTGGAATTTGGATAGTATACTCTCAAATGCGAACAATGGATTGTTGAATGGCCAAGAGAGATACGTAGTTGTTGGATTTGTAGCATTATTGTGATACCACAGTTTGAGTGTCAAAGGAAATCACAGTTTTAAATCCAGTTGGGGAAGAAGGTAGAAGAAAAGTTATAAAATGGAGAGAAAATGTGCCAATACAGATTGAAGCAAAGTATCAGGATAACACAAAAGGTTCTTCCACGGTAGTATTCTAATAAATAATAATAATAAAAAAACTTTATTTATACCCTGCCTCCATCTCCTCAAGGGGACTCGGGGCGGCTTACATAAGACCAAGCCCAGCAATACAATACATCAGTATAAACAAAACACAGCAATAAAATGTAAGAAAATAAAATAAAATACAAAAACCAATATAAATAACACATCAGCACTATAAAATCGCAACATTTAGACACAGAGATCAGACACTATGGGCAGGGCCAGTTCTATTGGGTTAAAATCAGAATTAAAAATTAAAACACTGGGTGGGACAGCAGTGCAATGTATCTGGACAGGGGATCCGGAGGGTAGAGTAGGGTTGATTGCACTCACAGGTATAATGTGCTTCCGAGGAGATTTTGCCAGAATTAGTCAGGACAGGGAATTATTGCTCATTATTCAGTGAAGCCACACTGGAACAGCCAAGTTTTCAAGCTCTTCCTGAAGACTGCCAGGGTGGGGGATTGTCTAATATCTTTGGGGAGTGAGTTCCAGAGCCGGGGGGGGGGGGGCACCACAGAGAAGGCCCTCTCCCTCGTCCCCACAAGTCGCACTTTTGATGGGGGCGGGAGCAAGAGAAGGGCCTCTCCGGAAGATAGAACAGATTGTGTGGGTTCGTAAACGGAGATGCGGTCCCAAACCATTCAGGGCTTTGTAGGTAAAACCTGCACCTTGAATTGGGACCAGAAAATAAACGGCAGCCATGGAGCTCCTTAAACAAGGAGGTTGACCGCTCCCTGTAATTTGCTTCAGTTAGTAGTCTGGCTTCCGCCCGTTGGACCAATTGAAATTTCCAGGCCTTCTTCAAGGGCAGCCCCACATAGAGCGCATTGCAATAATCCAATCTGGAGATAACTAAGGGGTGGACCAGCACGGCCAAATCCGACTTCATGAGGTATGGTGGCAGCTGGCGCACAAGCTTTAATTGTGCAAAGGCCCTCCCAGCCACCGCCGATGCCTGCGCTTCAAGCGTTAGCGATGAGTCTAGGAGGATACCCAAGCTGTGGACCTGTGACCTCAGGGGGAGTGCAACCCTGTCAAGCACAGGTTGCCACCCTATACCTCGATCCAGTTTACAATTGACCTGGAGGACCTCTGTCTTGTCAGGATTGATCCTCAGCTTATTTGTCCTCATCCAGACTGTTACAGCGGCCAAGCACTTGTCCAGCACTTGAGGGGCATCCTTGGAATTAGGTGGAAAAGAGTAGTAGAGTTGGGCATCATCTGTGTAGAGATGGCACCGAACTCCAAAACTCCGGATGACCTCTCCCAGCGGTTTCATGTAGATGGTAAAAAGCAGGGAGGACAAAATAGAACCCTTTACATCTACTGAGTAAAGTCCATCAGTAGTAGGATGCTAAGTCTACAATTGGTATTGTGTGAACTTAGAAATCGTGCATTTGTATAATGTTTTAAAGTGTCTGTAACGATTTCTAGTTCATTTCCCCTCCACAGGAGAATTGAATCAGGTGTGTTGTGAAAATGTAAAGGAATGTTGCTGTTTATTTTCCAGGATGATGCAGCCAATGATCCACAATGGTCTGATGAGCAACTCATTGAAGTGAAGTTCCAGTTTGCTGGCCTTGAAATTGGACGAACGGAAGTTGATATTATGGCTCAGTCTACCCGAGCTATTTTTGAAATACTTGAGAAAGCATGGCAGCCCCTGAACTGTACTTTAGTGGACATGAAGGTATGGAAAATACTCTTCTGAAACAAAATCTGCTTTCAAAGGAATGATACAATCACTGGCTTCAGATAACATGTCTGTTGTTTGGTGGTTTTAGGTTGAGTTTGGTGTTTGTGTGGCTACAAAAGAGATCGTTCTTGCCGATGTCATTGATAATGATTCTTGGCGGTTGTGGCCATCTGGAGACAGAAAACAGCAGAAAGACAAACAGGTAATGTTATGCCCTGTCTCTGGGTTCTTAAGTTTACGGTTAGAGGGCTAAAGTAAAGGCGCAATTGTGTTTTTAAAAAAGAGGTTGGAGTAGTCACTCTCAGATTTACTGTCCTGGAAATTCTATATGTAGTAGTGATGAATTCTTGAAATTTCACTGCTGCCTCTGAGGGGGAGACAAAGCTGTTTTCTAGAGCCATGGTTCTCAGCCTTTAGTCTAGATATTTTAAACCTCAGCTTCCATAAGCCTGAACCAGTATAGACACAGTGGTCAGCGATTTATTGTCCACTGTCAAGGGATTGCAAGTTGGGATTAACTACCCTGTGAATTCTCCATAGATATTTTCTTCAAATGTTTTACAAACACTTTACTGAACCACTCAAACAACGACCATGTCAGGCTACACAGGGAAGCCATTGAAATCCACAAGTACGTGGACAATTTCAACAGAAAGGAGGAAACCATGAAAATGAACAAAATCTGGCTACCAGTATTTTAAAAAACTGTACAATCTGAACAGCAAATAAAGAGGAACACTAAAAAAAAGAAAAGGGAATTCCAGGCAAGAATCAATCAGGGCAAGCTAATACCTCCCAACAAAGGATTTCCCCAGGCAGGAGGCAGCCAAACTTTGAAGCTGCAAGGCTATTCAATGCTAATCAGGGTTGTCAGTTGCCTCAAGTAGACAAGAGTTCTTTCTCCTACCCTGGACATTCCACAGATATATAAACCTAATTTTCCTAGTTTCCAACAGACCTCACACCTCTCAGGATGCCTGGCATAGATGTGGGCGAAACGTCAGGAGAGAATGCTTCTGAAACATGGCCATACAGCCCGGAAAACTCACAGCAACCTAACTTTATTAATACTTTGACACCAATAGAAACATCAATTTTAATAGAATTAGTCTTCTGAGAACAAAATTTTTTGGTAATAATTTAAAACTTTGTAAAAAAAATTGAAAATATAAAGAAAAAATATATAGGAATGCATTGAGTACATTTTATTGTACATTAAGTATGTTTCACTTATTTTAACATCACTTTTTCATGATGCAGAAATAATAAGCTTATTATATTTATATAAATGTTGCATGGCATGTATGGTTATGAGTGATATATGGTTAGTTTGGCAGAATTTGTTCCTGACAAAACCATGCTGGCTGCTGCTGATCATTGCGTTGTCGTCAATTTACTTGCAGGCAGACTCTTGTATAGAGTAGGTATTCTGTATCCATGGATTCTGAACCCATAATTCCACTATCCATGGCTTGAAAATATTTTTTAATTCCAAACAAATTAATTTATTTTTGCTGTTTGATATAAGGGATCCTATTTTACTTCACTGTGCTATATAATGAGGCTTTCACATCTCAGGATTTTGAGCAGCAGGTGCTAGAACCAAAGGCCTACTGTAATCTTACTATTTTTCCTGGTATTGTGAGGCCAACTGAGTTGTAGTTTCTAAAATAATCTTTTGTTGCCTTTTTTGAAGAGGGGGTTATTACTTGCCCTTCTCCATTCCTTTGGCATTTCACCTGTTATTCCAGATTTTTCTAAAATGATGGCAAGCAATTCGTCATATTTTTTTCAGTACTCTGGGACATTGTGGAGTTCTGAATGCTACTAGTTATACAAATTAGCATTGTAGCTTTCTGGTGAAAGTTGCTGCTTCGGGATCTATACAATACGCACATCTCATGGATTATGCAATATCTGGATCTTTTTCTTATATCTTTTAGTCATACCGTGATCTCAAAGAAGTAACCCCTGAAGCACTGCAGATGGTGAAGAGAAACTTTGAATGGGTGGCCGAAAGAGTGGAGGTATTAACATCAGCCTACATAAAAAAGCTAGCTAACTTTTGTATTTTTCCTCCAAATATTTTTTAATTTGGCCTTTGACTTTCCTTTTTTCTAGATGTTGCTGAAACCACAGAGCCAAGGCAGAGTGGTTGTGCTTATGGGTTCAACCTCAGATCTTGCTCACTGTGAGAAGATTAAAAAGGCCTGTGGAAGCTTTGGCATTCCCTGTGAATTACGAGTGACTTCTGCTCATAAAGGACCAGATGAAACACTAAGAATCAAAGCAGAGTATGAAGGTAAATTGAATTTGTTGACGAAACACCTAATCCTGTGGCAGCAAAACAGTTGTTTTGTTGAGTGCCATGAGAAAATGATGCAAAATTGTCTTTCCATGGACACATATGGCATAAATCTTGTGGATTTTTTTACATGTTACCAGGTGATGGCATTGCCACAGTATTCATAGCAGTGGCTGGGAGAAGTAATGGACTGGGACCTGTGATGTCTGGAAACACTGCATATCCTGTTATCAACTGTCCTCCATTGTCTGCAGATTGGGGTGCTCAGGATATATGGTCATCACTGAGACTGCCCAGTGGTGAGTTCTCAACCTTGAATGCTTTGCAAGAAAGTTATTTTCCAAAGACAGGTCATGCTCCAAGCCAAACTAGTTGCCACCAAAACTGTTCACTCCATCTAAATTGCTGTAGAACTGTGAGCTCAAATTTTCATTTTTGATGTGGATTATCTCGGTTGTAAACATGCATAGAAATGACACAAGTTTTAAGGTTTATTCCATTGTTTCCCATAGTTTAGGTTTCTGTTTAGTCATACTTAAGATACTGTAGACATTGTATTGTCGAAGGCTTTCATGGCCAGAATCACTGGGTTGTTGTAGGTTTTTTTCGGGCTGTATGGCCATGGTCTAGAGGCATTCTCTCACATACTCACTATCTCTGAGGATGCTTGCCATAGATGCAGGCGAAACGTCAGGAGAAAATGCCTCTAGACCATGACCATACAGTCTGAAAAAAACCCTACAACCCACTGTAGACATTCTTAAATTGCTGTGTGTATGTTGTGATTTAGTTGTAAAGATATACAAACAAATTTCTCAATTTTTAATCAAACATATTTATTTATTTATTTAAGACATTTATTTGCCGCCCTTCTCACCCCGAAGGGGACTCAGAGCGGCCTACACGATATATATACATACATTATATTATATTATTAGCATAGTATGATATCAGTATTATATATTACTATATTGTACTATACCATTATATTGTAATATTGTTAGTAATATTACATGTAATATAAAATATATAATTATAATATTGTATCATTATGTATTGTATTGCATTATAATATAAAATTATATGTATATACACTATATTACATTATCTATATATATAAATCTGTAGGGGGCGTCGTACGGAGCCGCATAACTCCACAACCCCCCAACGAAACTTAACCAAAATTGCCATGCCCCTAGGCCAACCCACTCGCTACAAACTAATCTACTCCAAAATAAAACAAACACCACTGCAACGACAAAAACACCACAAAACAACTGAACATGCGCACTGGCGCAAACTCCCCGGCACGCGCGCACGTACGGCCCCTCCCACCCCCCACCCCCCGCGCGGCACACACGCGCCCGCAGCGCAAACTCCCCGCCACGCGCGCACCCGCCGCCCCTCACCCCCCCCCCCCGCGGCACACGCGCGCGGCGCAAACTTCCCCCCCACAAGCGAACCCGCCGCCCCTCGCCCCCCCCCCCCCGGCGGCACACACGCGCGCGCGGCGGAAACTCCCCGCCACGCGCGCACACCCGCCGCCCCTCACCCCCCCCCCCGGCGGCACACGCGCGCGCGCGCGGCGGAAACTCCCCGCCACGCGCGCACCCGCCGCCCCTCGCCCCCCCCCCCCCCGGCGGCACGCACGCCGCGCGCGGCGCAAACTCCCCGCCACGCGCGCACTCCGCCGCCCCTCGCCCCCCCCCCCGGCGGCACACCCCCTCCCCTCCTCCCTCTACCCTCCTAACATTACCTCCAAGCCACGCCCCCTTCTAAACCCATCCCCCCTCCCCTCCTCTCTCCTCACGTTACCTCCAAGCCACGCCCCCTTCTAAACCCATCCCCCCTCCCCTCCCCCTCCTAACATTACCTCCAAGCCACGCCCCTTCTAAACCCATCCCTCCTCCCCTCCTCCCTCCTCACGTTACCTCCAAGCCACGCCCCCTTCTAAACCCAACCCCCTCCCCTCCCCCTCCTAACATTACCTCCAAGCCACGCCCCTTCTAAACCCATCCCCCCTCCCCTCCTCCCTCCTCACGTTACCTCCAAGCCACGCCCCCTTCTAAACCCAACCCCCTCCCCTCCCCCTCCTAACATTACCTCCAAGCCACGCCCCTTCTAAACCCATCCCCCCTCCCCTCCTCCCTCCTCACGTTACCTCCAAGCCACGCCCCCTTCTAAACCCAACCCCCTCCCCTCCCCCTCCTAACATTACCTCCAAGCCACGCCCCTTCTAAACCCATCCCCCCTCCCCTCCTCCCTCCTCACGTTACCTCCAAGCCACGCCCCCTTCTAAACCCAACCCCCTCCCCTCCCCCTCCTAACATTACCTCCAAGCCACGCCCCTTCTAAACCCATCCCCCTCCCCTCCTCCCTCCTCACGTTACCTCCAAGCCACGCCCCCTTCTAATCTGTCAAGGAAGAATCATAGAATCATAGAATCAAAGCGTTGGAAGAGACCTCATGGGCCATCCAGTCCAACCCCATTCTGCCAAGAAGCAGGAATATTGCATTCAAATCACCCCTGACAGGAGAGAAAGAGGGAGGGAAAGAAAGAAGGAAGGAAAGAATATAGGTAGAAAAGGAAGAAAGGAGAGAAAGAGGGAGGGAAAGAAAAAGGGGGAGGAAGGAAAGTTAGAGAAAGAAGGAAGGAGAGAAGGAAAGAAAAAAGGGAAAGAAGGAACGAAATAAGGAGCGAAGGAAGGGGGGAAGATGTAGAGAAAGAGGGATGGAAGGAAAGATGGAAAGAGAGAAGAAAAGACAGACTGCAGAAGAGAAAAAGGAAGAAGGAAGGAAAGAGGGAGCGAAGGAAGGGGATAAAATGTAGAGAAAGAGGGAGGGAAAGAAAGGAGGAAAGAGAGAAGGAAGAAAAGAGAGACAACAGAAGAGAAAGAAAAAGGGGGAAGGAAGGAAAGCAATAGAGAAGGAAGGAAGGAGAGAAGGAAAGACGGGAAGGAAGGAAGGAAACAGGGAGTGAAGGAAGGAGGGAAAGAAGGGGAGATAGGGGGAAGGTTGGCCACAGCACCACTACTTTGTCAGTACTACATTTTCGAAAACAACACACTACGCCACAGCAACGCGTGGCCGGGTACAGCTAGTATTATATATTTAGCATAGCACAGGAGACAAGGTGGAACTGTCTTCTGGCCTTCTCTCTCCACTCTTGCCCAGAGCAGCAATATATGCTTTATTCTTCTATAGTTCTTGGTGATGAGAGAGGAATTCTGGCCCTGAGAATTTAATTTATTTCCAGTTAAACCTCAACCTTTCTGCAGCTCTTGGGTAAACCAAATCATTAATATTTAGGAAAAAATATTTTTAGTCTCAAAATTAGTATTACTCTAGATTTTAAGTACACATGCTCTCAAAATATGCTTGCAATACTGATTTAGAGCAGATATTTAGTATTCACTCAGAGGAGCTGTCTTCTAACCTCTAGTGGTTGAAGATCTTGTATAACCATATTAGCCCCTTGAAAACCAGCAACAGCTGCTTAAGCATACTTCAGTAAGTAATCTTTCCTGGTTCAACCCCCTGAAACTCAACAGAATGTCATTTGTCCATTGACTGATCACTGGCAGAATGGACCACCTCCTCTTCATGCAGCTGTTGACTAGTATCATGAAAAAATGGTGGTTGCCAAACTTCTAGTAATCACAACCACTACTTAGACCAGTGGTTCTCAACCTGTGGGTTCCCAGATGTTTTTGGCTTTCAACTCCCAGAATTCCTAACAGCTGATAAACTGGCTGGGATTTCTGGGAGTTGTAGGCCCAAACACCTGGGGACCCACAGGTTGAGAACCACTGACTTAAGACACAATTGTGACTTTTTTGCCAATGCTGTAATTCCCTCCCTTCTTCCTTTAAGAGACATCAGCTACATGAGAAATTCTGCCAGCGATTGAAATATGGCTGAACGTTTGTCACTTTGGAGGTGGGGGAATTGGGCTAGGAGTGAATAGCTGATATAGAATACCAAGCATTATCTGTAATTGCCCATTAAAATATGTAAATAGGTTAGTTACTATCCCCATGCCCTCTCATTGCCTTTTTAACTAAAACTCTGAGTTCCTTCAGAGGGAATAAAGTTAAGGTGATAGATATGTTGCTGGTTTTCTGTAAATATCAAAATGACTGCTGTAAATTCTATTTTTCCTTTTCTTCTTAAACAGGTCTTGGCTGTTCCACAATTCTTTCACCTGAAGGTGCTGCACAGTTTGCTGCTCAGGTTTTTGGGCTGAATAATCATTTCATTTGGGCCAAGCTGAGGGCAAGTATGTTGAATACATGGATCTCCTTGAAGCAGGCTGACAAAAAGATAAGACAAGACACTGCATAGATTTCTTGTTGGCGTGACACTTCTTAGACAAGAACTCTAATAACAGAAAGTAACTTTTATAGTTCTTTTGTCAGATGTTTTTGCAGGTGGCATTTTTCTTCCAAACAACTGGAGACTGGGGTTTTTTTGGAAGCTAGAACATCATATTACTACTATAGAATAGTTTTCACTGATCTGTATTGATATATAATCTTGCTCAGAATATGCCCACTAGTGATTCACCAAAACTTTGTATTCAAAACTTAGCAATAACAAATAGATTTAATAAGATCCTATTCTGGAATGTAATTTGGCATGGTATTTGTGGACCTATCTATGCTGAAGAGAAAGATAAAAGAAAATAAATCACTACAACTGGTAATAAAAACATCTTTCACTGTTGTTCTCCTTTGCTTTCTTTAAGAACTGTATAAACCATGCATGGAAACACCTGCTTGGCACTATCTGTAACTGTAGAATGTCCAAGTAGTTAAAAACATAGTGGCCACTGTAGTCTAAAACTTACTCACTCTGGTCTGTGTGTATACCGTTTTGAGCCCCCCCCCCCCAAACTCTCATTTATACTTTACAGTTTTAAGAGTCATTCAAGATGCTCCCCCCCCCCCCCACCTTTCAGGAACAAGGAATTGAACAGTAGTAGCCATCCCTATCACAGCCCATCTAGGAAGGAGAAGTTATAGTTACTGTAATTACTGGGAAAAAGGGGTGGTAATGCTAGGAGACAAAAGTTTTTAATTATAGTTAGGCATGGCTGCCATAATGTAAAGACCTATATATTTCATGTGCAAAAGGTTCCAGGTTGTTTTTGTCAGAATTTTTAAAATACTAATAATTACTATGAAGAGCTACGGGGCTATTTTGCCAAGTTAGATACAACATCTTGCAGTTTTAGCTCAATCCAAGCAATCAGATGATGTCTCCACTGAATTTTGCTATTCCTCCAACTCTTCAGTGGACGCAGTTGACATTTCACCTAAAAGTCATGAAACACTAGACAAGATTCTTTTTGTTTGTATAGAACTCTTATTTCTAAATTGATGGCATGAAGATTTGGGAGTCATCTCCCCTCATGCCTGGCAATACATAACAATAAAATATTGATTACATTATTTTTCCTATTTTCCTTTGAAATAAATACCAGTCTTGATGAAACACCCTCCCATAATTTTGATGAGAGCATTTAATTGTGTTCCATTCTACTAAACTCTAAATAGATCTGAATGGTACATTTCCACATATATCAAAACAGGCAGCCCTTGACTTGATTTCTAGCACAAGAACCTTTACTCTTGAAAGTTCTACAGGATCTGGATGGATGTGTGTATTGGACCAAGTTTAGTGTTTCCCAGTTCGTTATGTCTATTCAGATTCACTCATTTTCAGGGGTTTAATTATGGGGATGGGGAGAGTGAGTGGTTCATGATGCCACTGCCTCCTTAATGTGTTTTTGGAAGGTTATGGGAAGAATGGGAAACCCAATATACAATTTGAGAAGGGTTTTGGAGCTGCATTCCAGCAGTGAGGACAACTGCATTTTGCTACTCAAAATTAATTCCATGCATGTCTCCTCAGAAGCAAGTTCCAGTACAACAGCTTTCACACCTGCAAAATACTGTTTTGCTCTAGGCATTTACAAAATTCCTCGTCTTTGGCTAGATATGTCAGGAATGAGAAACACTTGTGCACTTCATCAAATCTGTTACGTGGAAGTTCCCTGCTGTATTTGGTTCACACTGATGAAACGGATACAAGGTTGCATTAAGCATCTTCATCCTTCATGACTGGAAAGCATAGCATACAAAACGTTTGGGCTAAATACACAATTAGAGCCGTCGCAAACTAGGTTCCTGCGGAGAAAACCTTGCTAGCATGTCCCTGACGTCATGAGCCTGCGCCTCTCTCCCCGCCCCTTTCTCTTTGCCAGCGTGGTTTTTCCTTTGCTAGGGCAGCATTGCCCGCATTTTCTCTCAGTTGAATTCTGCCAACTGAGAGAAAATGCGGGCAATGCTCCCCTAGCAAAGGAAAAACCACGCTGGCAAAGAGAAAGGGGCGGGGAGAGAGGCGCAGGCTCATGACGTCAGGGACATGCTAGCAAGGTTTTCTCCCGCAGGAACCTAGTTTGCGACGGGTCTTAGAACTACACACATGTAGAAGTAAAATATGACAAACCCAACAGTTTATCAAAAACAAAAACCTTCCAAATCATGTTTATTTTTAATCCCTCCTTGAAAAAAAATCCTTAGTTATATCTATCAGTTGTTCATGATTTTAACTTCTGGCACCAATTTATATCAGAAACTTTCCCCAGAAAAATTGAGGATTTGAAGGTGGTTGCTTAAAGATTTCCCCTGACCCACTTCCTGTGGACTGAGAGCAATTAAACTGCCGTCATTAGTCCTTCGCTACATAGGTGCCACCTAGGGACACACATTTCTCCCATCTTTTTAAGCAACTGTAAACAACTCGCTTATAGAAGTCAACAGGTTGCTCCAAAAGCCACGTTGTGACATCAGAAATCAGAGTCTCATCATCTGAAAAATGCTTGCCCTTCAAAAATAATTTCATGTTTGGAAAGAGGTGGAAGTCCAATGGAGCGAGGGGTGAATAAGGGGAATGTGGTGGGTGAATAAGGGGAATGTGGTAGAATTTCAAAGCATGCTTCAATTTGGGCAACATGAGTTGTGAACTGGTGCATTGTCTTGCAGAAGGTGGACAACTTTGGTGAGCATGCCAACGTCTCTTGGTTTTGATGGCCTCCTGCAATTTCCACAGTAGTGAAGCATAGTATGCCCCGGTGATCATGGCACCCTTTGCTAGGAAATCAATCAATACTACTCCGTGCTGGTCCCAAAATACTGTGAGCATGACCCTGCCTGCTGAGAGTTGGGCACACCTTTTTTGGAGGTGGTGAGTCATGAGATTTCCATTGTATCAACTGGACTTTAGTCTCACAATCATAGTGATGGACCCAGCTTCCATCCTGTATGGTATCTTATGCATGTTAAGATGGTCTTGGATGATTTTTTTTCACCGACCCCACACAAATCTTGACATTTTGGGCTAGGTGGCAAATGGTTATGCAATGATTTTCCAAAATGGCAACCTCCACTTGCAGAATGATGTGTTCATCTGAGGAACTTGATGACTGCTCTGTAGTGTATTCTACTGGGTCCATTATCAAACCTCACACCACTTCAGCACCTGTAAAATCAAGACCGTTATCAGTTCTGAGTTGTAAATTGGCATGAAACCTACAGAGATATCATCACACGTGCAGTTTCTGCGTCCTGTGATATATAGAAGTGGGTCAGGGTAAATCTTTAATGAACACCTCTCATAACTCAGCATGCATTTCATTAGGCAACTATGCAGGAATATCTCACTAGAACTCAAGTAGTTCCTAATTCTAGCGTCAAAGGAAATATCTAAATGGATAGGGTTGAAAAACTTAGTCTACATAGTTACTTAGTTCTGTGAAACAGCCTAAACATTTCAGTACTTTTCTATTCTTCAAAACAATGATTAATATTTACTCACAGAAAAGTATCTCTATCAAATGCCAATATCTCCACACTAAATTGGATTTAAAAACAAACTAGGTTTCCACTTGTAAGTCTGTGACCAGCAGTTCCCATATTTAAATATTTTTGAAGCCAGTGATCAACTACTATGGCCCGTAGTCTTGCTGTCAATTGATCTCAAATGATAAGAGGTTCTACTATGCCAGTTTGCAATGCTTGTAATTATGCTCTAGGAGCAGATACTTTCCAACAGTAAGAAAAAGGGGACATACATTTAAAAATATATAAGCTTTAGGTTTATTGAAAATTAAATATTAGCAAAAGCAAGATTTGTAAAGAAATATGTTACAAAAAGATTCACATACAAGACAGACATTCACAAATGGAAAACCAGAAAAGTAACTATTGGCAAGCAGAGTGCTAACCTTTGCATTGCAGTGTAATATTGATATGAATAAGGCATGGAAGTCCTATATGCACCACACACTTTCAGACTCTTCAATGACTAGTAGGACTTTTGTACTCATGTTCAGTAGTTCTCAAACTCTCACACCTGTGTTTTGGAAGGGTATGGTGAGTGAGCCACAGCTGATTTAAAGAGCTGTAAGAAATAGTACACAGCTGCATTTTCAAATTCACAAGTTTGTGTCTAGGCATATACACAAATGCTTAGCAATCACTGGTGTGTTCAACTTTTAGTACATTCAGCTTTATTTTTCTTTTGGTTATCTTATTGTGTACTGGAGAGACTACTTTCTGTACTCTGCTGTCATGGATCCAAAACCAGTCTCTCAATGCACAGCTATAGGCAACATGTTCACAGTTTTAACAGCTTTTGAACACTCTTCTCTGTTGTTCTTTAACATGGCTCTAAATTCATACAATCGTTTTTATTATGAAGTATGCAAGAAAATATCTTGTGCCATTATTTAAGATAAGACACCCACAAAACAGAAGGTTGCTAGAGCAACATCCAATACTACATTTTAGAACAATTGTGCAAATAGCAACAGAGTTGCATCTGAGGCAAGTTCTGATTTGCAAGATTTAGAATGTGTATCTTTAAAATTGTAAACCCGGACTGATAGTTTAGATCCTATATTTTCCACCATTTTGAAGTTGTAATGTGGAAATACTGAGCTCTTAGGATTATACATTCTCACTTGTACATAGTGCAAATAAGGTAGAAATTTCCACAAATTTTGTTGCTGGATTGTTTTTCTGTGTGCAAATTTAGTGGTATCCTTCACACTGAAGGTATCTATGTGATGAACTACTGATTCAGGAAAACAGGAAAAGCAGTTCTGATAAGTTCTCAAACCAGCGCTAAAAGTGCAAATGCTGCAAAACCCCCAACTGCAGTTACAGATAGAAAAGGGCAAAGTTTTAGTAATATCCAGGCTGTTAGTCATTTGGACTGATCTCTAGAAAAGTATGTCAGTATGTCTTGAATTTTTAACAGACGTTCTTTCAAAGATTTCATAGAGAGAACTGTCAGCTGGTATCTAGGGTCTACAGGAAGGACTGCCAGAAGCCACCAACACCAAGCAGGTCCATTAGCCGTCTCCTTAAAACAAAGAAGAAGTAGGGTTATATTTGGTATTCACCAGAAAAAATAATTTTGACAAAAGGTTTACAAATATCAAAAGAATAGCTTTTCTGCACCAAATATACATACAGCTGTCTCAATCTTTAATTTCAGTGAAAATTAGATGAAAGGGGACTTCCTTAAAAAGAATCCACATTTTAGGTTGCTGTGAGTTTTTTTTTGGGCTGTATGGCCATGTTCGAGTAACATTTTCTCCTGATGTTTCGCCTGCATCTGTGGCAAGCTTCCTCAGAGGACACTTGCCACAGATGCAGGCGACACATCAGGAGAAAATGCTACTGGAATATGGCCATGCAGTCTGAAAAGTATCACAGCAACCCAGTAATTCCAACCCAGTAATTCCAGCCATAACTGTAATACATAACCTAGATACCTGTATGTTTTCTTCTCTCTCAGGCATTGGACCAAAGTGCTGAAGTATTTGACTACGAAATTTGTTTCTTAAACTTTGGAACCAGTTGCAAGCTTGACTATATACAAAATCATGAAGCTCTCCAAGTTTCTTCACCTCACGGTCATTTTCAACCTATACATGAAGAGAATCACATGACATCATCATAATAAGTGAAGGGAATCACATGACATCATAATAATATACAAAAAGAGGATTCAGAAACACATTAACTTAAACCACACATGGTAGAATTAGGACAAGATGGCTCTAGTACACACTACTTCCTGCACACACAGTCTAACAATAAAGGAATTGTCTTTATTATAGCCACTGAGGTGCAGTGTGTTCAATAAATGTGTGTACAAAACAATCAGGGAAGTACTGAAGGCCAAATTTCATTCAACATTCAAGTCAAGCCTGAAACATTGTCCAAATATCTTCTCAGAATTTGTTTACAATATTGTTTCAAATGAATCTTTGTTTAAAATTCACATCTATATCTGTCCACTGCAAGTAGTACATTTTCTCCTTGCTACTCACTTTGAAAAAAACAAAGGAAAGTTAAAAACACAGAGTATGTAGAGGTGTGCAACTGAATGAGTCATTTTTAACATTATAACTCCAGAATCCAATAGCCATGCTGCCTGTGGGATTATCAATGCTATATTTGGACATATTGTGAGGAGTCATGACTCAGTAGAAAAAATAATGATGCTTGGTAAAGTAGACAGAAGAAGGAAAAGAGGAAAATTGCATTTTAGATGGATGAATTTAATCAAGGAAGCCATGGCTCAGAGCCTGAGATTTGAGCAGGGCTATTGATGATAGAATGACTTGGAGGTCTCTTATTCATAAGGTTGCCATAAGATGAAGTTGACATGACAGCACTTAGCAACTGCAATTCCACAAAATAAACTTTCAAAATTCAAGGGAAATTAATGTCACATGAACACCGAGATGTTACAACCAAGATACACTGTTAAAACTTGTATCTGCTATTTAAGTCTTAAAAGAAAAGTCTCAGTACCTTTATATCTTCCAAATACTCAATGTCTGCAGTATGGTAGCCATCCTTCATCCCTCTTCGAAGTACTCTAAATCTCTTTAATCCAACTGTATCTACAACAGATCGCCCATCTGGCAGATAATCAAGATTTCTAATGTACAGCATGCAGCCATAACCTGCAAAGCTAAAAGAAAGGCCACTGTGTCAACCACTGTATTAGATACATTTTGAAAACTTTTACAGGAAATAGAGACATACCCATTTTGAGGGTCGCTGATGCACATCCCAAATTGTTTCGTCTCTGTTTCTATACTTCTTCGAATCATCAGACGGTATCTTGGTTCAAACACATGGAGGGGGCAAGGCACAGTAGGGTAGGCCATAGTGCAAACAAATATTGGAACATTCTTGGTTAAACTGAAGACAAAACACAAAATAAGATTATGATGTTAGGTTAAAAGTTACATCTTCCTGCTCAGATAGAATTATAACTTAAGGAGGAAGTCTGCCTTCACAGACTTTTCCTTCACAGTCTTTGCGCATCACTAAACAACTTTGCTTGTCTATTCTTAAAAGTGAATGAATCACCATTCAAAAAAATCAGCCAAAGTCTTGCTGTGTCAGGATGAAATAATAAACTCTACTTGTAACCTGCCCTATCTTTCCCAGGGGGGAAAAGATGATGTAAACACACATCATGCTTTTCTACAATTAAACTATAATAATTTTGAGTGCACTCCCATGAATTTATCTTTAACAACATGAAAGGATAACAACCCTAAAGCATTTGAAAGAAAGGGAATTAATATTGAAAATATTATTTCAGTATTATGAAGTTGAGCAAATGAAAGATCACTGTTTACAGAAATATTTTCCTTTGTTTTTATCCTGATTCTTAACAATTTACACAACTGCAAAAATTAATATTTTTTGGGAGGGGGGAAAGCTGTACATTTCATTTTGATTACATACATAAGATTTGACTACATTTCCAATTGTACTGTAATGAAACAACATTTCCTATTTTTTAATATACAACCTAGTATGTTTATGCTTCAGTGCTGAGGCCACAATAATACTGCTGAGACAGCAAACTTCTGTCTGTAGATCAACATTTTCCACAAACAAATAACAACAAGGTGTGTGAATATGACCAGCAAACATGGTATGTTGTGCCATATTTTCTGCTCTTTATTATTAAATTCTCACCCCTTTATGTATATACAATTATAGCAGAGCTGGATTTAAAAAGAAAACCTAAACTGAAATTGTCACCTTACTATGAAGTTCTGTGAATACCTTTATCAAACCATCATCGTAATAAGAGAAAACTTACTGCATCCTAGTTTGGGTTTCTTTAAAGAAGATGAGGAAAAGTGTGCTTGAAAAATACCATTTACAAGATTCAAACGCATCAGAGAAAACCCTCAGTTCATTTTAGAGCTTGTAACAGTTAATGAGTTAGTGTAATACCATAACTGATTTGGTAAACTGGGGGAATTTTTTAAAAAACTTTTCTCCTCACCTCCCTTTTTAAAATTGAAAATGGGCACACAACAGTATGTTAAGTATTTGGTGCACAAAGTAAAAAATAGTACATACACACATATAAAACTTGCCTTGCATGTTCAGATATTTCTTCATCATGAATTCTTTTTCTATCTGCTAGTTCAGCAGGCATATACTTCATTATTAGTTCTTCCAACAACTGTGTGGTGCTATATTTTCTACTTGCCAGATACTAAAAATAATGAGATTAAAATGTTATTATACATTTACTACAATAATTAAGCTGCTCAGATTTCACGTTTCATACCATCTTAATGTGATTTCAGCAAATCAAGCTTAAAAAAAAACCCGCCAAAAAACCCCACCACAAAGTGATCTTAGTTTCTCTTTGATACAAATTCCAATCCCGAGCAGATTTATTAAAAATGAAACCTAAACCTACCAAACCTTTCAACTGAATTTTTCTAGATCTAGAATATAAGCAGACCGATCAAATAAAAATGTGATGACTCTAAGTTTATACCTATTACCAACTCCTCTCCTTGTGACAAGCTAGCAATAGCATATTAAGAGCATTTGTGTCTCTTCCTGCCTGCATAGGTTAATTGCACCATCCAGAAGTGACAAAGCTCTCCTGTGGCCTTTTTGTTTTAAAAGAAACCCTTTGGCTTCTTGAAAAGAGACTAAGGCTGTTTCTGAAAAGGGGTCAGCAGCAGCTTTCAAGAACAAAGAGATGCTTCATGCTTGTTCTCTGGTCGCTGCTGGGAGAAGACACTGTGCAAGCATTTGGGGTGAGTGACTACATGTCACGATCCAACAACACAGACTGTGTGTTCATTAGAAGGTAGGGTATTTATGCATGTACTTTTGCCAGAATGGTGTATTTAAATTTTCCAATTACTATTGTCTTTCTGTCATAAAAAATCAAAGTCAAGGTTGTTTACAAACATAAAATGAATTAATGAAGCTTTATTTATATCCCGCCCAATCTCCCAAAGGGACTTGGTGCAGCTTACAACAAAAAAAATAACATAAGTAATAATAAAAAACATAACAAGTCAAACAATTTAAAATCACAAAATATAAAACAAGTCATAATAAATAAGATGGAATATAATTTGGGCTACTTGATGAAATTGTCAGATTTTCAATACAATAAGGTTGTTAATCCTGAATGTTCTGTGCCTAAAAGGAAGATTATCCAATAATAAGAAACAATATGTCCTAAATCCTATTGATCAATCTCAACTTAAATTGATTGTGATAGTCTTGAGTTCTTAACTATCACATTTTAACCAGCTTCTGTAATGGGCTATCTGAAAAACTGTTTTCATACATTCCAGAAAAATCAAGTTTCAACTAAAGGGATTTAAAAAATTAAACTTTAACACAAAATATTCTCTCCTCTCCCCCCCCCCCCCAGCCAAACATTGATTGAACACATTACCTCTTTTAAGCTTTCTTTACAAAGAGGACACTGAGGAGCATAGTCTAAGCAACGTTCTAAACAATTCCTACAGAAAGTATGGCCACATGGTGTTGTCACCGGATGAAGGAAGAGTCTGAAATATAATTTCGGGATATCACTTTAAGCAAACTACACCACTCATTTTCTAATTAGAGTGAACTAGAGGATAACCAAAGCTTGATGCCAACAAAGCAGTATTAGCATTTATTAATGATTCCATATTTTATGCTGTGTGGGGGTTTTAGTATATGCAACCAAGCAAATCCCAAGACTAGAAATTTTAGTACTCAGTGGAATATTACCAGAAACCCAATTATTCCCCAGTGTTCTTCAGATACCCTTATAACATATGTCAAGATGATCTGTCTGACCTAGTTTTACTCACTATCTTTCTATTCCTCTCTAAAATGCCAGCTTTTAACGAGTTTGAAAGCTTCTATGCAAAACCTGGCTGTCACAGTAAAAACAAAAATAACACTGCAACTTAAATACTAACATACAACAAGAGCAAGCTTTTGTCAACTAAAATGGTTTTAGGAACTGCAATAAGTGCTTCCCAGAATGTCAAGCACATTCTGGTATATATTGTGTACCTAGAAGAAGATGACACTGCAAACAATGTTGGCAGAAGAAATTAAATGCAGGGGCTAGTTACAACAACGACCTTCTTAACAACCATAAACTAACACACAACAACCACTTTGAATAATACTTTTTTGGAGGACCAATACAGGCTGCATGCAAATGACAACTAGTAAAGTTGGATACTAAGTTTAAAAAATAATTTCTAGTTAGGTTTGAAATGGCTTTCACTTAGGATAAAGACTTGAAACAAGTGAAATGATGCAGCCACTTAAACTTGCCATAGCATCATGAACCTCATTACCATGGTAGGAACAACCTTGATAAATCTTTCAACCATGTATGATAAAGGTATATGGCCTCCCTGAGGATGCTGGAAAGCATGTCCCAGCACTCTGCACCTTTGGCTGTGCTGGGACTCCATCAAGAGTGCGGCATAATTCCCAAACTTGATACAGAACTGCCATGCATGCTACCTAGACAACAAGATCTTCACACATATGGAGAGATCTGCAAAAATTATGCTTGCCCCTTCAACAGCATGGAATCATTTTCAAATGGAAGCAAAAGGCTCCAAATATAAAAAGCTCCCATAAATCAGTAAAGGACAATGATAAAAATAAACATAAAAGACCCCTGCATTACCTCATACACAGTGAACACTCAAAGTCTGACACATCAATCAATTCCTCTGGGATTGCTTCATAGATGAATGAAAAGGCAGCATCCCTTTTTGTATTTTCTAAAAAACAAAAGAGAGTACTATAAAAAAACATAAAACATTGTATAGATCAAAAAACCACAGGAATTAGTGAATATTTACCTCCTTGTTTTTTATGTTTATTCCTGCCATCTTCACAAACAGTGAAGTCTTGCTCTGAGAGAGACAACTTCCTTTTTAATAAAGCACCTTTCTCTTGGCAAGAAAGCAGAGGCTCTGAAGAAACCCTTTTTAATCCATCATCTTTGGCCATTTTTTCAGCTGAGTTAAGGGAATGGGCAGATTGTGTACGATGCAAACTTCCTCCAACAGATTCTGGTGTCACTTCTAAATCCTATCAGAAAACAATGCAAAGAAAAGGATAAACAACATGAAATCTATTTTATACAATTCCATATAGTGAAGTAGTAATTAATATTCTTTCAGTGGCTTCACAATCCCCTAAGTAAGCCCTCCTTGTCAAAGTCTGGACAGGAAACTGCCCTGACTCCAATAAAGCATTCATTGAAAAATTAATTGTATGGTTTACTTCTCCATGGTGTAGTGGTTTGACCATTGGATTACAATGGAGACAAGGGTTCAAATCCACGCTGAATGACTCTGGGCAAGTCACTCTCTCAGGCTCAGAGAAAGGACAAAGCAAACCCTCTCTCAACAAATACTTCTAGGAAAACCCCTGATAGATACTCCTTAGTGTCACATTATACAGTGCTCTGCAACACTGAAACACAAATGTTTAGGATCTTAGGAATGTAGGGCCCTAAACTAATTTTCGATGCATTTTCCCCATTGTTTTCTTAATGTGTACTGCAAAAGAATTCATTAATCTGGCAATTCCATTTTCAGTTTGTGATATTAAAGGGAAAGCCTTTAAAAGTAATTCAGGAAGGAGTTTTTTATAATATCATTCCAATTTCCAGGAAGGAATTTTTTATAATACCCAGAAAGGAGTTTTTAATAATATCATTCCAATTTTTTAATTTCTTTTTTCTCTTACAATAAAGTTGGACAGTTTTCATTAGTATACACAATTTTTATCTCCTTATAATGTTATTCTCGCGACATATAAGCAATTCCTTCACAAGTTACTTGTTAAAAACAATCATTGTTCAAACTGGGAAATGTTCAATCCCAAGAAAAATCCTTTCCCAGTGCAGAAAGTTGCACTACATTCTTTCCACATTTCTGGCAGCCATGTAATATTTTTGAATCTATCATATCTAAATAGAAGGAGAGAAGCAACATGAGTAAAATGACATAGGATAATTGGAAGTATAAAAATACTCATTACTTACTGTCATTGAAGTGTGCTGTAAATTATCATAAGACTCTTCAGTTTCAGATTCAGAATCATGTATGAATTGTTTACCTCGAACGTGTGAGGAATTCAAAGTAGATTCCTTCAGACTCTTTTGCACATTTTCTGGTGATAGTAAGTCATACAGCATCTGTAAAATTAAAAACATTTAGGAATTAGATGCAACTATGACTAACATTTAGTTAAGTGAAGCTTTTTCAGTTCCCCATTACAGCCCAGTAATATGTTTACTCAGTATGGTTTTCATACCCAATATGGTTTTCATACCCAAGATTAGCTAATTGAGATGTATTCAAAGATCGGCTTTAAGCATTAAGTCTCTTATATACATAAAGAAGTCTCAATTTCTGCCAAAGGTTACCGCTGCTAATTTTCAACCTACACACAAATTTATATTTGCAGAGGTGAATACAATTAATATCCCAAACACAAGACAAATATTATATTCCATCCAGTGTTATTATATTAGATGGTCTTTAATGCAGTCCACTCCTACAAATGTTTTTCGATGTTTCCCCTTCAGAAAAGGCAGCAAATCTATCACTTCACTGCTTCTCTACATAATGACCTTCTCACTATCTTTTCGTAACTATCTTATCACTTAAAACATTTAGTTCTTAATTCAACAGGACATATTATAAAGCTCTCCAGATGGTACACTACACTGATCCACATACAATACCCCTTGACTTAATTTAAAGCCCCAAACCATCTCACACAGGCATTCTGGGCTCCAATGTGAATGGGCAGGATAGGAAAAAGTCTAGATACATACCCCATGACTGGATGCACAATAACATCAATGCTGAAGATTGTGAGGATTCTTTGGAAGGCTCAGAGTTTCTGTAATCATTATGCATCCAGAGGGAGAAGGGAGTGGGAATTGATAGACATTTATCCAATCCTACCTGTTCATGTTGAAGTATGAAATGCCTGTATGATGTGATTTTGAGGATTTAAAGAAAGTCAGGAAAGGGGCTTTGAGCACTGCTTGGAGAAAACGGAAGTATTAACCCTTGTAGCACCTAAAAAAGTACCACATCTGCACACGTAAGGTGTCCCAGTCTATATTCCATCCTTATTTAATAAAAGCTTGCAGTCATTTATTTGGATACAATCTGTTATTCTCAAATCATGCTTAACCAACTGTTTTTCAATTTAAAGTTTAGATTTTAGATCTCTGAAAAACCGTTACACAACTTTTGTTTTCTAACTCAATTTTGATAATCTATGTTTATTACTGGAAGTAAACAAACATGAAAACCACAGAAATAAATCAAAACAAAACAATATTTGGATTCTCTTCATAATAAATACCTTCTCCACTTCTAGCTTTGCTGGAAGAAATCCTTCATCAAGTGCTAAGCAGTGAAGAAACATCTGTAAGGCATCATCTATTGAGCCAGCATTATGCAGTACTTTCGCTCTTCTGTAACAGGCCTGAAAAAGAGGTTCTATTTTAATTAGGCATAAAATATGCTAATTATTTCATCAGTACCACATAAAAGCTGACATTTATGATTCTAAGCATGTACATTATAACTTTCTTCCCATAGGGATCTTTAAAGCAGTACTATTTGGTTGAAATTTATCAGCTATCTTTCTATAAATTCTCAGGCCCCTTGTACACTGACATATAATATCCATATAATCTACTTTGAACTGGATTATACTTTGAACTGGATTATATAAGTGTAGACTTATATAATTGAGTTCAAAGCAAATAATGTGCTTTGATTATCTGTTATTATATGGTAGTGTGGAAGGGGGCACAGTTAGATAAGTGGAAAGTACTTCCAAATAATGCTCTCAGAACTGGAATACAAAAACTTGGGATTTATGCTATTGTCTGAATCGTATCAGAAAGTGGGTATTCTGATGGAATTAAATAGTCAAAAGAAAAAGGAACACCTTATATTCTACCATCACTACTTCCTACACAACACAAAAAAGGAATAAACAGCACAAAGAAGACAGTATAAGAACATATTCCTGAGTCCATTATTTCAGAACTTTCTACCATTACTTTATATGCTTATGGTGCTTGGTTTACAATTATTGATGAAATGTGACTATTTGTACCATACTAAGCAGCTTTATTTTAGTCAGTTAAGTGCTGTAGCTCCTCCCTGCCCCTTCAAAAAAAAAAGGGGGGGGGAGGGGAAAGGGAGAGACTAAAAATAGATTAATCCAGTTAACTCACTTCATATGGCATTTCACAACTTGTCCATAACCTTAAACCATGCCCAAACTTTTTCAGAACCAGAAGAGTGTGCACATATGCATGTGGTTCATTGTGCATTTGATGGAAACAGGCCTGTTGAACCAAACATCCAACTGCTGAACAGTTGTGCTTGCCAAAGCAGTCAAAAGCAGAACAGGAATTGTGATATGACTGCTAAAAACACCCATTCACTTTTGAAAGCATTGTTCGTAACGTGATGAGATTGGGTATAGAAGCCATCTAGATCCACCTTCCTAGAATCATTTTTACATATTTTATAATGTAAATATATTATGGATTTACATTTACCTCTGGCCATTTTGGCATTTTAGCAGTAACAGCATTCAGGTCATCTAGGGCAGATTTATTATCTTGGAGACCCACATAGGATTCAGCTCTATAAACTTGTAACATCAAATCACTAGGATCTAAAAGCAAAAACAACAAAAACACTTCAGCATAAAACTTTCATATATACATTGCATCACTTAATGTGTTCTAAGATATATCTGAAGCACAAACCTTACTTACACATAGCTATTCACAGGGAGAGTAAAAATACCCTCAAGCAGCAAAAAGCTCGGTAAGAGTAAACCCAAGCTGTTGATACCATTAACAACACAATTAGCTAAAATTGGTTAGCTACATACAGGTCTCAATTATATTACCTACATTTACAGTAATTAAAATTGACAACATTTTCCAGAAAGTTAAATAAGTGAGTCTCAACCACAATGCATAACCCTCTGAGTGTGTCTGTGCAGTTAAGTGAGGTGTGAGACAATGAGGGAAGCGAGTTGCAGTTTTGGTATGAACAAGGGGTGGGAAATGTACACCCCCTGAGTTCACTTAGTCTGACCCTTAGTTTTCCACCCAAATACTAACCAAATACAGACTCAGATCTGGTGCCTCTAACAATCCTTGCAAAAACTGGATCTCAGATGAAGATTAAGGAAATTACAGTACACAGAAAACATCACAGGAATTGTTGATACAAACACTGGATATGTTCCAAATCCAAGATGCAGGATTAGAACAACGATCAAAACAAAATAATCTGCATCCAAGACTGCGCAGCCGTAACTGTTGTGGACAAGAGAACACCTGTGATGCCCTCCCTGGATAGTTAAAATCCTGGAGTGTGTGCTGCTAATTCAGGTCACATGGGGAGGGTGGTGCCAGAGGTTTTATAAGCACTGGCTGCCCTCCTTTGACCCTCTTTCTGCTCTTATCAAGGCTGCATCAGCAGGAATGCTGCACTGGTCCACAAGATCTCTGGCTGTGATTTGTATGGGTCTTTTTTCCTGACTTGTTATGGCTGCAGGGTTGGCAGAGATGAAAGTGAATTGTTTTAACTCAGCCTTTTTATCCTTTTATCCTCCAGATGTTTTGGACTTCAGTTCCCAGAAATCCAAGCCAGTTTACCAGCTGTTAGGAACAGTGGGAGCTGAAGTCCAAAACATCTGGAGAAGCACAGTTTGAGAAACTCTATTAATCTTGGGGGTATTTTACTTTCCAGTACTTGTTACAATGTAACCACCTTTTTCAGATTCAATATTCGTGGTTTCATTTACTCACGCTCCAAAAATATCCCCACTCTACCCTCAGAAGTGTTTTTGTGCCCCCCCCCCCCCAGATCCTTCCATGTGGTTCTGTTCCAAGTACAGTCAAGTCACTTTTGAGTCTCCTTGTGAAGAGAAAAAAGGATATAAATAATATATGCATATATATACACTTACACGTGTGTGCGCTCGCACATACACACATACATGTAGGAGGGTTCACTATTATCTACGGTTTCAGGAATCCACCTGTGGTCTTGGAAGGTATCCCTCTGGAATTAATGTGGGTCATACTATGTATGAAAACGTATTCTATATCCAGTAAAATATGTATTTTTCATATTTACTTATAGCTTATATCTACTTTTGATAATCAAAAAAATAATTCTACTAAGGTCCACCTATTTCCCTTTAGGCCACTGGGCCATGTTGACACTTGGTCCAGCAGATGTTGCCCAGCTCAGTGCTGGCAAATAGTATTCACATTTTGATTTTAATATAGAATTTTAATGCACAAATACCAAGTAGAATAAATGCCGCCAGTTTAAGATGCCTTTCCCATTCCCAAAGGGACCAAATCTGGTATTTGCATCAAAGTAAAAAAAAAAAATCAGATGTCAGCTAGTTTCCTGTAAATGCACATGAAGTATTTGGTTGTCACAAGGACTTCACTATAAATAGACAACAGGGTTACTAAAATCTCAAAAATAAAGTTATGTTCTACAAAACAATGTAGTTATTCAACTCAGTTAAGCTTAAGATATCAACATGACTAGCCTAGGCCAAAACTTGGTGCCCTCCAGGTATGTTAGAGCGTGATAGGAACTACAATATTACACATCAGAAGGATACCAAGTGGGTTTTTTGGGGGGTGGGGAGAGGACAGGTAGTCCAGTTTGTAACACTAATTCATGCTGATAGCTAACCATTAGAAATACTTTATACTTAGTCCCTATACACACCTGATGTAACATACTATGACTGTTAACTTATATCAGTGCTTCTCAATCTGTGCTCCTCCAAGTGTTTTGGACTTCAGCTCCCAAAAATCCCAGCCATCTTACCAGCTGTTAGGAAGCCCAAAACATCTGGAGGCGCAGTTTGAGAAACTCTGACTTATGTAAAGACACCCCACCCACCAAATGTAACTGAAACAAACTCAACTGAAATCCATTCTGGCTCCATTATGATGGATGTCCCAAACTTCACTCAGGCTGCTTCCTGTGATGGTTATTGACTGAATTTGAAACCATAAATATGACACAACTAATCAGGTTGTGTCATATTTAAATCTCAGGTTTTACTTAATGGGCTAGGCTACTGAGAGTCTAAAGCCCACAACAAGCCTTGAAGTTCTTGTTTTTTTTGCTACTAAAATGTATTGCATAGTACATATACATCTCTACATCAAGCAGGTCTCTATCTCGCAGCAAAAAAAAATCTGTTTTCAGTAAGCATTCTTCTTTAGGTACACAATATGCCACAAGATTAGAAACAATTGTGTGTTCTAATGCTTAACAGCCAGTATGTGCAAAGAAGAGTCAGTTTTCCAATTCTTTGAAAGTACTACTTAAGCTTTCAGTGATAAGCTGCCCCCATGCAGATACTGTAATTGCGATTACAAAAAACCCTTTGGATTATGCTTTCGAGTCTGAAACTAGAGAGACTAATGGCTTAATTTGCTTACAGCCACACACTTGCCTTTAAGTATAAAAGGTAAAATGTCAGAATCAAAAGTGCAAAATAAAAATATTACGAATGCCCACCAAAAATGAGGGGACTGAGAATGTAGTGCAAAATATGACGTGAACAACTGAGAAGCGTAACAATCACACCAGAAGAGTCTGAAAGGCTTCTCAACAAGGTCCATTATTATTATGTCAGAATCCTTAGGTTCTTTCACCACTGCAATGACTCAATAAGGAGTATAATAAAAAGAGCTCACAAAATATTAGGCTAATTGTATCCTTTGAACTCATCATACCCTGCATTTCCCTCAGCAATGTTTTTAAGGCCCAACACGCTCAAGTCCAATGTCACTGGCATTATACAACCTTTTCCATTTCCACGCCCCCATCTGCTTATGCAACTAACTCTAGTCTCTTATGAATTGTCTCAGTAATACTTGAAGAGAGTAAAGCTAAGTCCCTTTTTAAAAGAAGATGCATCATGTGCTGGCTACTAGCCCTAACAAAGATTACCCTAAAAAGGTTTACAGTTTTTGTAAAATAGCAAATTATTGATGCCTACTTACTCACCCACCCAAAAACTGCACCCATATTTTAGAAGAAAAGAACATTTTTGTATTTTTAGATTTTTTTCTGAAACTTAAGATACTTTCACTGCTTGTTAGAAAACTGACAGCATTTCACCACTTTTCTCTTAGAGCTATTTTGAACTAAGAAGTCTATTGCTATGGAGTGCATTTAATGTTTTCCCCTTTCTTGTACAGCTCCTAAAAATTCTAACTTTTGGCAACTGCAGCCATTTACAGACAAAAGGTTACATATTTATCTATTTCTTTGTAAAACCAAGAATGAGAGAAAGGCGATATCCTAGAGTGCACCAACTCTCTAGGTCACCTTCCACAAAAGCCTTTTCATTAAGCTATCCGTAATAACCATCATAATCCTTCACTCACCTAGAATCTCCATTTAACCTTTAGGATGTTTGCTTAGCCAACTCTGAAAAGATAAAAAGAGCCCACAAAATGACTTCATGACTGGAATGCCTGCAGAAGCGTGAACTCCATGTCCGATGTGCATACTTTCACTGAAAAGCTTTTCAAAGCTACCAAGGCAGGTTCTTGGCAGACTGGTTCAAACAAGCTCACTCATAATGAAGCTGGCTTGGTTACGAAACACAGACTCCCACCTCATTGAATAGATTTGTTTCGTTCAGTAGCTCTGTAGTTCAGCCCATACGGAGCAATTGCCCTGGAATGGTTATTCCATGCAATCAGCTAAGGGTGATGCCCTCCTCAAAGGGTACAAATATATGAACGAAGAATGGCACATGGAACAGAAGATAATGCCTACTCAGAACTACACGTGCAACAAGAGGTACATAATGCTTACAACAACTTGCACTGAGGATCCTCAGATTCCACCACAGAAGCACCTTTAGACTAAAGCTTCTCCCCTGTTGTGAGGATCCTCAGGGCTTCTACTTACAATCCCTGATGAGTTCAACAAGATACCTCCCACAGAGACCTGCTGCCACAGTTTTCTTCCAAGCAGCAATACCCACTGAATCCAACAGTCTGGAGGTACCTCTAGTAGAATATAGAATGAATGCAGTTTGACGCCACTTTACAGTGCCTTAATGCTATGGGATCATGGGAGCTGTAGTTTTACAAGGTCTTTAGTCTCCCTTGCCACAGAATGCTGGTGCTTCACCAAACTACCATTCCCTGTTTTCTAGCCTTGAGCCATGGTAGTTAAAGTGGAGCTGAAGGGCATCCATTCTACAGTGTAGAATGATGCAGCAATGGGTCCTCCAACCTCTTCCCGACCATTTCAATGGCCAAAGAAGTTGTTTTACTGCCATCCAAAAGTTCAACAATTAAGTTGCACACCCTTGTTTGACAGACTTGAACTGCCAGGGACTCAATGCTATGGGAAAATGAGAGTTGCAATTTGGTGAGAAGGCACCAGCACTCTTGGTCAGAGAAATCGAAATGACCTTGCAAAACTACAATGCCCACTGCTGAACCCTCCAAAGTCCAGGTCTTTAGTTGCTTCTTGCCTAGAAATGCTGTTGCCTCAGCAAACTTACAACTCCCATGGTTCCTTAGCATTGAGCCATGACAGATCAAGTGGGGCCAAAAACTGCATGCAACCCAACTGCATGCAGAGTCTATTTAAAAGTAAGGAGTTTCCCCCACACTGTGAGGCAGAGAGTTCCATTGTTGACCAGCGGCAAGGAATTTCTTCCTAATGTTCAAGAAGTTCTTCCTAACGTTTAGTATTTCTTTACGTTGCAGATTTAGATCCAGCTTTTCTTTCTACAGACTGTATAGCCATTAAATTGTAAAGTCTGTTAACTGTGAGGAATTACATGAAGGGTCCTTCCACAAGGCTGTATAAAATCCACGCTGAACTGATAACTCAGTTCAAAGCAGATATTGTAGATTATCTGCTTTGATATTCTGGGTTATATGGCTGCAAATTTTGGCCCTCCAGCAGTCCAAAACACCTGGAGGGTTAAAGTTTGCCTATGCCTGGTGTAGATGCAACCCATGGTTACTCCAACCTTATGCCCTTCCATTTTCGCAGTTAAATATGGGGGTGAGGAAGTTGTTTTGGTGCCACCCAATAGTTCAAGAGTTAAGTTGCAAGTGCTTGTTGGACAGGGCTTGAGCTGCATGGACTCGACACTATGGGGTGAGGCACTTGGTGAGGCACTAGCACTCAAAACTAATTCAGTAGAATCACAGAGTTGGAAGAGACCACATGGGCCATCTAGTCTAACTCCCTGACATTCAGGAAAACACAAAGTATCCATGACAGGTGGCCATCCAGCCTCAGTTTAGAAGTTTCCTAGGAAGGAGCTTCTACCATACTCTGAAGCAGAAGAGTTCCATTGTTGAAAAGCTCGTATGGTCAGGAAGTTCTTCCTAATGCTCAGTGTTTCCTTATGGCGCAGAATTAGATCCAACGATCCTTTCTACAGACTGCAAAGCCATCAAACTGTAAGACAACTGCAAGGATTACACAAATAAATAATAATAATAAACTTTATTTATATCCCACCCTATCTCCCGTGAAAACTCAGAGAAATCTCTCAGTTCTTGTGGGTTTTTTTCAGGCTATATGGCCATGTTCTAGAGGCATTTCTCCTGACGTTTCGCCTGCATCTATGGCAAGCATCCTCAGAGGTGAGGTCTGAGGATGCCCGAAAAAACCCACAAGAACTGAGTGATTCCAGCCATGAAAGCCTTCGACAATACTCAGAGAAGTTTCCAAGAGTTTGGTGAGATGCCAGCACTCAAAATTAATTCAGTATTTCCTTATGCTGCTGATATGGATCCAGCTATTCTTTCTACAAACTGTAGCCTGCCAACTGCAAGGATTAAACAAAGGGCCCTTCCACACAGCTGTATAAAATCCATATTGAACCTGATTATATGACAGTGTGGACTCTGATAAACCAGAATATCAAAGTAAAACATCCCACAATATCTACTTTGAACTGGATTACCAGAGTCCACACTGCTATATAATCCAGTTCTATGTGGATTTTATACAGCTGTGTTGATGGGGCCTGGGTTATCTGAGTCCACAGTGCCATATATTCCAGTCCAAAGCAGGTAATGTGGGATTGGATTCAGCTGTATGGCCCCTCCCAGACAAGCCCTATATCTTAAGATCTGATCACAGATTTTCTGTTTTAAATTGGATTATATGAGTTCACACTGCAAGATAATATGGGATAAACAGAAAACCTGGGATCAAATCCTGGGATAGTGGACCTGTCACTGATTAAAACTAGAAAAAGTAACTAAGCAACATCAGAATACAGTCAAGATGGCAAAAATTATCAATGAAGCTTGGAGAGGCTGCCAGTTTTTTTCCTGACCCTACCAACTAGGGCAAGATTGTGCTTCCTCCTTTCTTTCCTTTTGTACTAAAAACCCCTTCCACACAGCCATATAATCTAGAATAACAAGGCAGAAAAACCCACAATACCTGCTTTGAATTGGGTTATCTGAGTCCACTGCCACATATTTCAGTTCAAAGCAGATAATGTGTGGAAGGGGCCCCAGATTAAAGCAGATGTTGTGGATGGTTTGCCTTTATCTTCTGGGTTATATGACTGTGGGCCCTTCCACCCAGCCCTATATTCCAGAATATCAAGGCAGAAAATCCCACCTTATCTGAGGGTGGACTCAGATAACCCTGTTCAAAGCAGATATTGTGGGATTTTTTTTGCCTTGATATTTTGGGATGCAGGGCTGTGTGGAAGGGCCCACAGTCATATAACCCAGAATATCAAGATAGAAAATCCCACAATATCTGCTTTGAACTGAGTCCACACTGCCATATACTCCAGTTCAAAGCAGATATTGTGGGATTTCTTGCCTTGATATCCTAGAACATAGGGCCGTATGGATGGGCCCCAAGCTACAACAAGGTGTTATTCTTGTGGGTACAAGGGAGAGAGCCTTTTCCTCTGTGGCTCCCCGACTTTGGAACCCTTTAGCTGGAGAGATCAAGAAAGCCCCTTCACTAGAAACGTTCAAAAAGAACCTTAAAACCTGGCTCTTCCGCTGCACCTTTGATGAGTAGGTGCACACCATGACATTTTACGCCCCCCAACATTTTTGCTACTGGAGCTCATGCCCTCCAAATGGGAAGTTTAGCCTCACAACTGTGTTTTATGAGTTCCCCGTAAATATCCTGCTCCTATTTTATCTCATTACAGTCTTTTGTTTTATCCTTTACATGTGGTCCGCCCATTGTTATCGTTACTGTGATTGTGTTTATTAGAATGCTATTTTATGACTGTTTTTTTTCTTATGTAATTTTGATTACGTTGTAGTTGTTTATGCTTTGATTTTATTGCTGTAATATGTTGTCCGGGCTTGGCCCCATGTAAGCTGCTCCGAGTCCCCACTGAGTAGATGGTGGCGGGGTATAAATAGTTTATTATTGGGTTGTTTTGGGTTTTTTCGGGCAATATGGCCATGTTCTAGAGGCATTCTCTCCTGACGTTTTGCCTGCATCTATGGCAAGCATCCTCAGAGGTATTGAGGTCTGTTGGAACTAGGAAAAAGGGTTTATATATTTGTGGAATGACCAGGGTGGGACAAAGAACTCTTGCCTGCTAGAGCTAGGTGTGAATGTTTCAACTGACCACCTTGATTAGCATTTGATGGCCTGGCAGTGCCTGGGGCAATCTTTTGTTGAGAGGGGATTAGATGTCCTTGTTTATTTCCTCTCTGTTGTTTTGCTGTTGTATTTTAGAGTTTTTTTAATACTGGTAGCCAGATTTTGTTCATTTTCATGGTTTTCTCCTTTCTGTTGAAATTATCCACATGCTTGTGGATTTCAATGGCTTCTCTGTGTAGTCTGACATGGTGGTTATTAGAGTGGTCCAGCATTTCTGTGTTCTCAAATAAAATGCCATGTCCAGGTTGGTTCATCAGGTGCTCTGCTATGGTTGACTTTCCTGGTTGAAGTAGTCTGCAGTGCCGTTCATGTTCCTTGATTTGTGTTTGGGCAATGCTGTGTTTGGTGGTCCCTATGTAGACTTGTCCACAGCTGCATGGTATACGGTAGGCTCCCACAGAAGTGAGAGGATCCCTCTTGTCCTTTGCTGAACGTAGCATTTGTTAGATTTTCTTGGTGGGTCTGTAGGTAATTTGTATGTTGTGTCCTAGTCATCCGTAAACCAGATCAACAATTGGGTCACACCGTTCACAGAAAACCCACACACACAGATAGATATCTACATAAAAACTCCAACCACCACCCAGGTCAAAAAAGAAGCTCCATTAAAGCTTTGGCAGACCGTGCAAAAAGAATCTGCGAACCCCACCTCCTCCAAGATGAACTGAACCACCTAAACTGGCTTCTACAGGCCAATGGATACTCCACCTCAGACATCAGAAGAGCTGCAAGACCGAGAACAAGCCATGAAACTAAAGACAAAGATTTACCCAGAGAAAAAGTGTTCTTGCCATACATCAAGAACCACATAGGGAAGCTGATGAGGAAACACAACATACAAACTATCTACAGACCCACTAAGAAAATTTAACAAATGCTACATTCAGCAAAGGACAAGAGGGATCCTCTTACCTTCACACTTGCCTTCAACAGATAAGAGTTCTTTGTCCCATCCTGGACATTCCAGATATATAAACCCCCTTTCGTAGTTCCAACAGACCTCACTACCTCTTGAGGATGCTTGCCATAGATGCAGGCAAAAAGTCAGGAGAATGCCTCTAGAACAGTGTTTCTCAACCTGGGGATCGGGACCCCTGGGAGGGTCACGAAGGTGTGTCAGAGGGGTTGCCAAAGACCATCAGAAAATATAGTATTTTTTGTTGGTCATGGGGGTTCTGTGTGGGAACTTTGGCCCACTTATTTATTTATTTATTTACTTTGCTATCATTGGTGGGGTTCAGGATGCTCCTTGATTGAAGGTGAACTATAAATCCCAGCAAGTACAACTCCCAAATATCAAAGTCTATTTTCCCCAAACCCTTCACATTTGGGTATATTGAGTATCCGTGCCAACTTTGGTCCAAATCCATCATTGTTTGAGTCCACAGTGCTCTCTGGATGTAGGTGAACTACAACTCCCAAACTCAACGTCAATGTCCAACAAACCCTTCCAGTATTTTCTATTGGTCCTGGGAGTTCTGTGTGCCAACTTTGGTTCAATTCCATTGTTGGTGGGGTTCAGAATGCTCTTTGTTTGCAGGTTAACTGTAAATCCCAGCAGCTACAACTCCAAAATGACAAAATCAATCCCCCTCTGCCAACCCCACTGGTATTCAAATTTGGGCATACCGGGTATTTGTGCCAAATTTGCTCCAGTGAATGAATGTACAACCTGCAGATTATTATTTACATGGCGATTCATAATGTTAGAGTTATGGTTGGGGGTCACCACAACATGAGGAACTGTATTAAGGGGTGGCGGCATTAGGAAGGTTGAGAACCATTGCTCTCTAGAACATGGCCATATAGCCCCCCAAAAAATCCACAACAACCCAGTGATTCCGGCCATGAAAGCCTTCGACAAAGATTATGATTATGATTCTGGATGGAGCCTGGGTGGTGCGAGGGTTGGCTGCAGCGCGAATGGCCCTTCCCGGCGTCTTACCTTCGGCGAGGCCGCGGCTGGCGGCGTGCAGGGCTTCCCGGGGCCGCCCTTGTGCCAGGAGCTGCCCGAGGCGCCGCCAGGCCCGCGCCCTCTCGCACTCGGCCGGGAACCACTTCTCGCCCAGGTGGCGGAGAGCCACGGTGACGGAGGCGGGAAGCAACCCCAGAGGCTCCCCGCAACGGCGGCACCGGGCGCGGAGCTCCTCGCTCAGGCAGCGGCGGCAGGAGCTGTGCCCGCAGGGAGCCGTCACGGGCTCGCTCAAGAACCCGCGGCAGCCCGAGCAGCGGAAGAGCCCTTCTTCTTCTTCTTCCTCCTCCTCCTCCCGCTTCTCTTCAGGCGGCGGGGCTGTTTCTTTGGCTTCCGCGGCCTCCTCCTGCTCCTCTCCCTCCTCCTCCTTCTGCCGGAGACGGTAATGGAGCACCAAACAGTCCACCAA